>NC_087270.1:41353119-41683734 GCF_015220805.1 Pogoniulus pusillus
AGAGTGGCTGAGAGCAGCCAGGCAGAGAGGGAGCTGGGGGTGCTGGCAGAGAGTAGCTGAAGATGAGGCAGCAGTGCCCAGGTGGGTAGGAGAGCTCATTGCTGTCTGCAGCTGCCTGCAGGGAGACTGTAGCCAGGTGGGGTTGCTGCCAGGCACCCAGCTGCCAGGCACCCAGCACCAGAAGAAGGGGACAGAGTGTTAAGTTGTGCCAGGGCAGGTCTAGGCTGGATGTTGTTAGGAAGTTGTTGTCAGAGAGAGTGATTGGCATTGGAATGGGCTGCCCAGGGAGGTGGTGGAGTCTGTGTGGCTGGAGGTGTTGAAGCCAAGCCTGGCTGGGGCACTTAGTGCCATGGTCTGGTTGATTGGCCAGGGCTGGGTGCTAGGTTGGACTGGCTGAGCCTGGAGTTGTCTTCCAACCTGGCTGATTCTATGATTCCCTCAGTGTTGTCCCTTAGGATTTTCCTACCATGGCTGAAGGCTGTCTCAGAATCACAGATCGTTAGAGGCTGGGAGGGATCCCCTGAGATCATTGAGTCCAAGTCCCCTGACAAGGCAGCGTGACCTAGGGTAGCCTGCACAGGAATGCATCCAGCTGGGTTTTGAAAGGCTCCAGAGGACACTGCACAGCCTCTCTGGGCAGCTGTGCCAGTGCTCTGTTACCCTCACTGTGAAGAAGTTTCTCCTCACCTTGAGGTGAAATCTTCCCTGTTCAAGTTTTTCTAAGCTATTAACCACTGCAGATCTTCCAGCAGTTGGGACCCAATGAATTTCCATCTGCTGATTTTTGACAGAGGCTTTTTAACTGCAGCAGCCTCTCACTAGCAATGAAACCTCTTTCTGGCCTCGGAGGAGGTGGGTTGCTCTGCTGAGGATGAGGCTACCCACTCTGTTCCCAACGTCTTTTGCAGGGGTTTCAGTGCACATCTCCTCCCGCCGCCTGCGCAGCCTGCTGCAAGACCACGCAGACAACTCTACAGCTCCCTACTTCAACACCACTGACTTCATTGTGACCAAAGACTCAAAGTCCTGCTATGAAAGCATCTGGACACTGACTTGGAGGACAAAAACTGGGGACTTGCCCAACGTTATCAATGTAGAGTGATTTCATACTTAAGACTCACTTTCACAGCATCCCAGACACATGCAGGCTGGCAAAGCCCCTCAGGGTCACCAAGTCCAACCTAGAACCCTGCTCTACAAGATTCACCTTAAACCATAGCCCCAAGCACCACATCCAAACCACATTTAAACACATCCAGGGTGGGTGACTCCACCACCTCCTGGGCAGCTCATTCCACTCCCTGACCGCTCTCTCCATGAAAGACTTCTTCCTAATGTCCAGTGTAAACCTCCCCAGCCTCAGCTTGAGGCCATTCCCTCTTGTTCTGTCTCCAGTTACCTGTGAGCAGAGCCCAGCAGCAGCCTCTCCACAATGTCCCTTCAGGTAGTTGTAGACAGCAATGAGGTCTCCCCTCAGCCTCCTCTTCCTCACACTACCTATCCCCAGCTCCCTCAGTCTCTCCTCATAAGATTCATTCTCCAGGCCCTTCCCCAGCTTTGTTGCTCTCCTCTGGACCCACTCCAACACCTCCACATCTCTCCTGTACTGTGGTGCCCCAAACTGAGCACAACACTCAAGGTGTGGCCCTACCAGAGCTGAGTCCAAGGGGACAATCACCTCCCTGCTCCTGCTGGCCACAGCATTTCTAATCCAAGCCAGGATGCCATTGGCATCCCCCCATGGCAGGGGGACTGGAACTGGATGATCCCTGTGGTCCCTTCCAGCCCTGACAATTCTATGATTTTGTGAATTAGTGAAGATTTAGACCTGAAGATGAGAAAGAAGCTGGAAAAGAGGTTTCCAGGAGCTATCTGCTGCCTTGTAAAGATTGTGTGAACTATGTGGGAATGCTTTTAATTTAAAATCACAGGATGGAAAAGGATTAAGAAGCTTAAATTCCTTGTTTACCTGTTTTGTGCCAGGTCTCTGCTGAAAAGCTCACTGGTTTGAAGCCAACTGTTTCTAGCCGTGTGGTTTATGATGGAGGTGTGTTTATTTGGCCCATATTTGGGGACATGCTTGCTACCTTCAACAACAAAACACAGGTGAGATGTGCTGCTGTGATTCCCATTGATGCACCTGAGCTGTGTACAGCCAGGAGGCTCACAGGCATTCAGGTCCCTGCTTCTGCTACTAACCCCTTCCAGAAACCTCCTGTTCTGTGCTTTGCTATCAATCAGCCAGATCCTGCTCCCTAGTTTGTGGAGCAGTACTTCCCTCCAAGAGCTGTTGCAGGTGAAGAGAATGATCATCATGGTGATGGAAGGAAATGTCTTTTGTGGCTATGGCCAAGGGCTGATAAAATCCCTGGACATCCACCCTTGCTGGGTCTGAGAGTGGTGGTGAATGGTGCCACATCCACTTGGCAGCTGGCACTGGTGGTGTGCCCCAGGGATCAGTGCTGGGCACAGGCCTGTTCAATGTTGTTATTGATGATCTGGAGCAGGAGATTGAGTCCAGCATCAGTAAGTTGGCAGATGACACCAAGCTAGGAGCAGGAGTGGAGCTGTTGCAGAGCCCTGCAGATGAACCTTGGCAGGCTGGATGGGTGGGCAGAGGCCAATGGGATGAGATTGAACAAAGCCAAGTGCAGGGTTCTACACTTTGGCCACAACAACCCCAATCAGCACTACAGGCTGAGGCCAGAGTGGCTGAGAGCAGCCAGGCACAGAGGGAGCTGGGGGTGCTGGGAGAGAGGAGCTGAAGAGGAGGCAGCAGCGCCCAGGTGGGCAGCAGAGCCAATGGCATCCTGGGCTGGCTCAGGAGCAGTGTGGGCAGCAGGACAAGGGAGGTTCTTGTGCCTCTGTGCTCAGCACTGCTCAGGCCACCCCTTGGGTGCTGTGTCCAGTTCTGGGCTCCTGAATTGCAGAGAGATGTTGAGGTGCTGGAAGGTGTTTGGAGAAGGGCAGCAAGGCTGGGGAGGGGCCTGGAGCAGAGCCCTGTGAGGAGAGGCTGAGGGAGCTGGGGGTGTGCAGCCTGCAGAAGAGCTTTAAACCCTGTGAGGGCATCCCAAGGCAGGGTAGGAGGAATTGGCAAGCAGTCTGTGATGGATGACTAGCAGAACAGGAGCTGGGAGGAGCTGTGTGTCCCAGCAGTTTGGGAGGTGGGAATCCTGCAGACTCTGAGAAGGGCTGGTGGTATAGCTTACAGAGCTGTGCTCTGCTTTGCTTGAGATGATCCATTAACAACCCTGGCAATTACATTTGCAATGAGTCTCCAGGAAGATAAACTGCTGCCTTGATTGCTCTGTGCTGGCACAGTTGCACTACTCTCAGCATCTCAGCATGGCTACCGGCGTCACTCTGCAGGTGTACCAGGTAGATGTGTCTCTAGAAAACACCTCTCTTCTCTTCCCAGCTTTAGGGTAACCTTCTTCTCTGTCTCCAGGTGGTGGTGGCAGTGAATAATGTCCTTGCAAACTGTTCTGGTTCGTGCTCTTTCCAGTTCAGCCAGGAGCTGACACCCTTAGTCAGTGACGTGGAGTACTCATCAGGTAACGGAGCTCTGCGTCTGAGTGAAAGGCCAAACCCACTGCTCAGTGAAAAAGGATCTGCCAGATGCTGGTTACTGAGAGTGTGTCTGTGTTCTTCTGGAAATGTCTGGGTGTGTGGAATCTGGGCTTCCTAGTGGGGCACTTCTGATCAGCTCTGCGCTTCAGAATCAGCACAGGTGTGCTTCCAGACGGATGAGAAGATGTCATAAAGAGGATGTAAAGAGTGATAAGCTTGGTGCTGGAAACAGAAGGTGGCTCTTGGCTCCAGTTATTTTTAGCAAGAGCTGGTCAGAGACAGGCAGGAATGGGCAATGTGAGGGACAACGAGAGAACACTGGAAGATAGACACCACTGGTGTACTTCTGAGGAAGTCCCAGCAGAGATGGTTGTGCTAGTTTAAATGGTTGTTGAAATTGAGTTCTGGGCCCTGCAGCATCAGAATTTGTGAGTTATCTTGTCAATTTCTGTTCCTCCAGGTGATGGGTCCCAGGGCACAGTCGTTGTCATGGGAGCTGGCTTTGCTGAGGAGATGCCAGCTGTGCAGGTGAAGGTGAACAACAGCACCTGCCACATCGTAGCACTGAATCAAACCCAAGTGGTCTGCCAGATGAAGAGGCTGCCAGTAGGAGTCTACCAGGTGACAGTGCTGGTGAGGCCTTATGGCTTTGCACTCAATGGCAGCAGAGGAGAGGGCATCTTCCTGAGAGTTGAGCCAAAGCTGGTAGCCATTGAGCCTCCTACAGCACCAGAGACTGGTAGGTCTGAATGACAGAGCATCTCTAGAGCAACATCTGCTTCATGCTTCTTGCTCTCCATGGTGTGTTTCAGTTCTGCTGTGCTTTGACAGCCAAAGTCTTCCTCTAACAAAGGAGATGTGACATGGATGGACACATTCTGTGTGCCACAAAGCACCAGGGCAGGCTTCTTACAAAGAGTGAGAGGTTTTCCTCAGCTCTTAGTGGAGGCAGTCAGCTCTGATTGTGTGGTGAGGGGCCTGGAGCAGAGCCCTGTGAGGAGAGGCTGAGGGAGCTGGGGGTGTGCAGCCTGCAGCAGAGGAGGCTCAGGGCAGAGCTCATTGTTGTCTACAGCTCCCTGAAGGGAGGCTGTAGCCAGGTGGGGTTGGGCTCTGCTGCCAGGCACCCAGCAACAGAAGAAGGGGACAGAGTCTCAAGCTGTGCCAGGGGAGGTCTAGGCTGGATGTTGTTAGGAAGTTGTTGTCAGAGAGAGTGATTGGCATTGGAATGGGCTGCCCAGCGAGGTGGTTGAGGCCCCATGGCTGGAGGTGTTTAAGGCCAGGCTGGCTGAGGCTGTGTGCAGCCTGCTCTAGGGCAGAGTGTCCCAGCCCATGGCAGGGAGGCTGGAGCTGGGTGATCCTCATGGTCCCTTCCAACCCTGACTGAAGATTCTGTGACTCTAATTTCTCACAGTGAAGTATTCCAATTAGCTTCAAACTGGCAGAGTTGGGCATTTTAAGTTCAAGTGCAGGTAAATTCATCCCAATAGCTCAGAAAGCTGCTAGCAATTCCTGGCTCATCTTCACATAATCATTTATAGTATTTGGATTAATCATAGAATCAAGCAGGTTGGAAGAGACCTCCAAGCTCATCCAGTCCAACCTAGCACCCAGCCCTCAACAATCAACCAGATCATGGCACCAAGTGCCTCATCCAGTCTGTGCTTGAACACCTCCAGGCACAGCCACTCCACCACCTCCCTGGGCAGCCCATTCCAATGCCAATCACTCTCTCTGCCAGGAACTTCCTCCTCACATCCAGCCTAGACCTCCCCTGCCACAACTTCAGACTGTGTCCCCTTCTTCTCTTGCTGCTTGCCTGGCAGCAGAGCCCAACCCCACCTGGCTACAGCCTCCTTTCAGGCAGCTGCAGACAGCAATGAGCTCTGCCCTGAGCCTCCTCTTCTGCAGGCTGCACACCCCCAGCTCCCTCAGCCTCTCCTCATAGGCCTAGTACTGAAATGGGTAAACTTTGGTTCCTCATTTGAGATGAAGTCATTGAATTCAATAAATGGAAAGTCTCATCTGTGTCTAGACAGAAAGCTAAGAAGCCTGGAGAAGCTCAAAGTAAACTGAAGCTCTTTGCATTTCCATTACCTCTTCACCTGCCCTGTCCTTGAAACAGAAGAAGAAACAAAGGGGGATAAATTCCATCCCTAAACCCCAAGAACTCAGAATATTTTCTGGAGGAATTGGGTGTTGAAGTGCATGGCAAGAGAGCTACCCTAACCCTTTCCTTTTCATTTTGTTTTCTCCTCTCCAGTGGGAGGTTCATAGCCTGCATCAGGTTGACACTGTTTTAAATCATTGCAGGAGAAACCCTAAAAGCAAAAGAATCAAACCAAACACCAAAGGCAAATTTTAGTGCTTGGGCCTTGCTTCTCATTTCCTTCCCTGGCAATCCAGTTCTTCCCTCAATTAGAGTGATCTGTCACTCATTAAAGAGAAAGCAAGTGTAATGTTATCTTACACTGCACAGGCCTTCAACATTTATAATTGGGAAGAATTACAGCTCCCATCTGTGGTTTTAATGTCTTTCATTTAAAATACCTCTCTCCAAGCTCATTGAGAAGTGCACATATGCAGAATTTCACTGCATATGGATATGTGTAGATATCAAAACTTCACTCTTTACACAACACACATGGGTTTTGTACTCTAAATCTGAGGCTTTTTATCTGGCAGTTGTCACATTAGACAAGTGGCTTCAGTCTTGAGTTCTTGTTTCTGGCTCTGCAAGCTTAAGCAGGCAGGAGAGGAAGCCAGGAAGCATTGGGAACTTTGTTGAATCCTCTCCTCTTGTCATAGAATCACAGAATCAAGCAGGTTGGAAGAGACCTCCAAGCTCACCCAGCCCAACCTAGCACCCAGCCCTCAACAAGCAACCAGACCATGGCACTAAGTGCCCCAGCCAGGCTTGGCTTCAACACCTGCAGCCACACAGACTCCACCACCTCCCTGGGCAGCCCATTCCAATGCCAATCACTCTCTCTGACAACAACTTCCTCCTCACATCCAGCCTAGACCTGCCCTGCCACAGCTTGGGGCTGTGTCCCCTTCTTCTGTTGCTGGCTGCCTGGCAGCAGAGCCCAGCCCCACCTGGCTCCAGCCTCCCTTCAGGTAGCTGCAGACAGCAATGAGCTCTGCCCTGAGCCTCCTCTGCTGCAGGCTTCACCCCCCCAGCTCCCTCAGCCTCTCCTCACAGGGCTGGGTGCCAGGTTGGGCTGGATGAGGTTGGAGGTCTCTTCCAACCTGGTTGATTCTGTGATTCTATGGTTCTATGATTGAAGTGTGGCCCTGAAGTAGGAAGCAGAGGCATGACAGAGAAATCATGCAAACAGTTGATTGGGAAGGAATGGCCCTGAAGCTCTGGGTTTTTGTGTGTGGTGTGTTGCTGATTTCATAGGAGAGCAGTTAATGGACAACCTGGTACCTCAGCTAGAGGTATAGCAAGAGACAAGGGCTGTTTGACCTGAGACCACTCAGAGGCTGTTTTCAAGCACTACTGCACAAGAGCATAATTCTGTATGAGCTACCAGTAGGCTGTTGTGTAAATGCAGTGGCATTGGCAGCTGCAGAAAGATCAAGTGCAAATCTGACCTGTTGGGTACAATCCTGCATGTGATTGAAGAGGCTCAGCTCTGGCTGAGGTGGCTCAGTGCTTCACAGAATCAAGCCCTCCATCACTTTCCTCACAACTCTGCTAAGTCTCAAGCTCTGCCAAGTCTCCTTTCTAACCTAAGTTTCCTAGACACATGCTACAGGCTTTTTGGACGGCAGGGTGCTTGGCAGCTATTTGAACTGTGAAAGCACCTGCTGAGTTAAGCTCATTTCCCATTCTTAGTGCTTCTTCCTTCCTTCCTTATTTCATTACTGAGCTGGGGATCTTTCTAAGGTTGAGATCACAGGCCAGACCGTGCTGGCTTAAACAAGGATGTCATTAAAAAATAAACTGAGGAACAAACCCAGCCCCGATGAATCGTGGACAGGAATACAAATAAGCAAGAAGCATCTTGGGTAAAAGAGAAGAATCTGAGCAAAGCAAAAGGAAATAATAAGCAAGAAGGATCCTGGGTAAAAGAAAAGAATCTAGGCAAGGCAAAAGGAAATAATAAGCAAGAAGGATCCTGGGTAAAAGAGAAGAATCTAAGCAAAGCAAAAGGAAATAATAAGCAAGAAGGATCCTGGGTAAAAGAAAAGAATCTAGGCAAGGCAAAAGGAAATAATAAGCAAGAAGGATCCTGGGTAAAAGAAAAGAATCTAGGCAAGGCAAAAGGAAATAATAAGCAAGAAGGATCCTGGGTAAAAGAAAAGAATCTAGGCAAGGCAAAAGGAAATAATAAGCAAGAAGGATCCTGGGTAAAAGAGAAGAATCTAAGCAAAGCAAAAGGAAATAATAAGCAAGAAGCATCTTGGGTAAAAGAAAAGAATCTAAGCAAAGCAAAAGGAAATAATAAGCAAGAAGGATCCTGGGTAAAAGAAAAGAATCTAAGCAAAGCAAAAGGAAATAATAAGCAAGAAGGATCCTGGGTAAAAGAAAAGAATCTAAGCAAAGCAAAAGGAAATAATAAGGAAAAAGGATCTTGGGTAAAGGACAAGAATCTAAGCAAAGCAAAATGGAATGGGCTGCCCAGGGAGGTGGTGGAGTTGCCATCCTTGGAGGTGTTGAGCAAAGCCTGGATGAGGCACTTAGTGCCATGGTCTGGTTGTTTGGACCATGCTGGGTGCTAGGTTGGGCTGAATGAGCTTGGAAGTCTCTTTCAATCTCTTTGATTCTATGATTCTATGAAATAATAATCAAGAAGGATCTTGGGTAAAGGAGAATAATGTAGACAAAGCAAAGGGGAAATAATAAGCAAGAAGGATCTTGAGTAAAGGACAAAGAGTCTAGGCAAAGCAAAATGGAATGGGCTGCCCAGGGAGGTGGTGGAGTCGCCGTCCTTGGAGGTGTTGAAGCCAAGCCTGGCTGGGGCACTTAGTGCCATGGTCTGGTTGATTGGCCAGGGCTGGGTGCTAGGCTGGACTGGATATGCTTGGAGGTCTCTTCCAACCTGCTTGATTCTATGAAATAATAGTAATAAGGATCTTGAGTAAGGGGGAAGAGTCTAGGCAAAGCAAAATGGAAACAGGTCATCAGATCAGCTCAGTGAAAGTGTTGCTCTCTGCAATCATAGCATAATGTAGGTTGGAGAAGACCTTTAACAACATCAAGTAGTTGCCTATTAATAATTCTTTGTGTATTGTAATATTATTCTATATAGTGGATGTAATGGAGTTTGTTTTTGTAGGAGGACTAAGAGTGGCTCTCAAGGGGACCAATCTGGAAGGCGTGAACTTGGTTTTGTTTGGATCTCAGCCTTGCCAAATTTTGGAGGATGAGAGGAGTCCAACAAGAGTTGAATGTGTAGTTCCCTCTCGGGTAAGGAACCACATGTTTTTAGGAGTGGTCAGCAGTCTGTAGGCCTTTCTATGTTTTCCTGACCTGAGCTACTCAAGAAGGGCAAAAGGTAGCCCCCCAGCCAAGTCTGGGCTGTGGAGCAATACATCATGTATTGCACTGGCAGTTCAGCCCAGCTTAATTACCAAGAGACTGGTAAGTGATTTATGAGCAGTGGAAGAACAAAAAGTCCAAATTACAGTGAATCAGCTAAACCTCACAGAAACAAACCTGGCACTCTGAACCCCAGCAAAATGCTCCATCTCCACTTTCAGTTGTCTGTTAGTAAACACGCCTGAGACAATTGCTCCTGCTCATGCTGTTGAACCCTTTTCTGTTCCCCTGATCTGGACCAGGGGATTGAGTCCAGCAGCAGTAAGTTTGCAGATGACACCAAGCTGGGGCAGGAGTGGAGTTGTTGGAGGGTAGCAGAGCTCTGAAGAGGGACCTGGCCAGGCTGGATGGGTGGGCAGAGGCCAATGGGATGAGACTGAGCAAGGCCAAGGGCAGGGTTCTACACTTTGGTCACAGCAACCCCAAGCAGCACTACAGGCTGGGGCCAGAGTGGCTGAGAGCAGCCAGGCACAGAGGGAGCTGAGGGTGCTGGGAGAGAGGAGCTGAAGAGGAGGCAGCAGTGCCCAGGTGGGCAGCAGAGCCAATGGCATCCTGGGCTGGCTCAGGAGCAGTGTGGGCAGCAGGACAAGGGAGGTTCTTCTGCCCCTGTGCTCAGCACTGCTCAGGCCACAGTTCTGGGCTCCTCCATTCAAGAGAGATATTGAAAGGTGTCCAGAGAAGGGCAGCAAGGCTGGGGAGGGGCCTGGAGCAGAGCCCTGTGAGGAGAGGCTGAGGGAGCTGGGGGTGTGCAGCCTGCAGCAGAGCTCATTGCTGTCTGCAGCTACCTGAAGGGAGGCTGGAGCCAGGTGGGGTTGGGCTCTGCTGCCAGGCAAGCAGCAAGAGAAGAAGGGGACACAGCCTCAAGCTGTGCCAGGGCAGGTCTAGGCTGGATGTGAGGAGGAAGTTGTTGTCAGAGAGAGTGATTGGCATTGGAATGGGCTGCCCAGGGAGGTGGTGGAGTCTGTGTGCCTGGAGGTGTTGAAGCCAATCCTGGCTGGGGCACTTAGTGCCATGGTCTGGTTGATAGTTGAGGGCTGGGTGCTAGGTTGGTATGGCTGAGCTTGGAGGTCTCTTCCAACCTGCTTGTATAATTCAACTCCTCTACAATGGGCAAGGACATCTTCAACTCTATCAGTTTACTCAGAACCTCATCCAACCTGACCTGGACCATTTCCAGGGAAGGAGCTTCTACACCTCCCTGAAGACCATGTCAAATCTTCTACTTTAGATCCAGATCTCCTTTGGATGTTAATCTGTGCCATGCACAAACATCCCTAGGGTTCGTTGGCTGCAGCAATCTTTGCTTCATGGCAAAATTAAACCCAGGACAGTGGTAAGAGTTTAAGTGTAGACATAACTGTCCTATGATTTACCACTGTTTAGTTTATTTAATTTACTGGTATTGATAACAGCAAATGAAAATCTGCATAGTCTGGGGTTGGTTTAAGGTTTATAACTCTCTTTGAAGTCCATGCAGCTGTTCATATTTAAGTAGAATCTGGTGTGTACACAAATTTCATCAGTGCCCACATGCCTGAATTACCAAGTGTGGTAGATGCAGGCATGTGGGAGTATAGGCAATAACTTACAGTGGTGCATTCTTTGCCACTAAAGCTCCCTCATTTCTATTTCTAGGGGACAGAAGATGCTGCTGTACACGTGAGACTGATTTCTGGGTACCAATCAACTACTGTAACCAACTTGTTCCAGTATGATCCTTCCTTGAACCCTGCTGTGGTATCACTGAGCAGAAACAGCAGCGGTGTTGCAGGTAAAAAGACTGCAGATGTGCCTTGGGCATCATCTGTAGCAGTGTTATTGCTGCTGATGGTGATATGGAGCAAATGGAATTTAGGTCTGTGGAGTCTGGCAATCCAACACTGGAATCTGTTGTTTTCATGTAGCTTCAGTGTCTCCTGCTAGTTCTGATCAGTCCTGGTTGGTTTGTATTGATTTTATTCCAGCATTCAAGAGATACTGAGTTGTTTGCCTTGGGCCAGGATGGATGATGCCTACAGGATGTCAGGTGTGGCACAGTGCTTCTTTTCTGTCACATTTCTTTATCTCTACTCTGAAATTATCCCATCCATTCATTCTTGGTAACAGGTTCAGCCACAACAGGAGAAATGAGCTCTAGAGAGCATCCTTCTCCAGGATCCCTAAGGGCTGATCATAAAGCACACCATGTGCATGTTTGGTTTCTGGGAGTAGTAAAGAGGCAACTCTCAGCTAGCTAGCTAGCTCCCAAACTGCTTCTTCTACTTTGACATTGTGGTCTGTGTAGACTTGATGGACACAGTCTCAAGTTGAGCCAGGGGTGGTCTAGGCTGGATATTAGGAGGAGAGAGTGATTGGCATTGGAATGGACTGCCCAGGGAGGTGGTGGAGTCACACTTGTTCAAGCCAAGCCTGGCTGGGGCACTTAGTGCCATGGTCTGGTTGATTGGTTGGGGCTGGGTGCTAGGTTGGACTGGCTGAGCTTGGAGGTCTCTTCCAACCTGCTTGATTGTCTGATTCTATGTCTTTGTGGAGACAAAAATCTCAAGTGGATCTCATGGTGTGTTTAACATTCCTGTCTTTTAAAAGTTTATATTTAGAGTTAGGTTTTTATGCTAATGTCCCTTCATTTCGTTTCCCTCCAAGGTTCTGTCTGGTTGTTGGGAAGACAGGACTTTAATGATGAATGTTGTCCACTTACAGGCAAATCTTAGAGGCAGAAGGCTTATTATGTTTCCATGTGACAATCAGACACCAGATTCCTACTGTCTGAGAGCAAGAGAAACAAAGATAGAAGGAATACAGAAATATTCCTGCTTTTCTACCCCCTCAAGTTCTTCACCATGAGAGTGGTGAGAGGCTGGAATGGGTTGCCCAGGGAGGTGGTTGAGGCCCCATGGCTGGAGGTGTTTGAGGCCAGGCTGGCTGAGGCTGTGTGCAGCCTGCTCTAGGGTAGGGTGTCCCTGGGCATGGCAGGGAGGTTGGAACTGGCTGCTCCTTGTGGTCCCTTCCAGCCCTGACTGATTCTGTGACTTCCTGCAATCATCTGCTTATTCCTTCCCCCCTCCCCTCTTTTTGAACCCTCTCTTGTGCACACCTTAAAAGCCCCTCCAGTTCAGTTTGACTGCACTTTGTGGGGATTCAAGGTGTTAGGTGACCACCAGTGAGGAAATGCACTTCTTGCTGCAAGCCCAGCATTTCTGTTCCTTCCCCCAAATGCCCTTGTCATTTCCTATTACTCCAGAATGCATAAATAAGAGAAAATGTCCTTTATCACCTGAATATTATTCAGATACCATAGGGCCAAGGGGAGGTTTTTCTAGCTGCAGGCAGCCCAGGTGCAAGGAATTCCTTAACGTTATAGTGTCTGGTTGGATGGTGGCATGGCTGAGTTCAATCTCCTATTCAGAACCTCCACAGCTTCCTCTTTTTAATGCATTTTTCCTCCCATATAATAAAAAGAATAAATAAATTACGCCAATGCCTTCCAGGCATCTTGGATTAAGCTGACAATTGACCAAGAGCCCAAAGAGTTCACATTATTAATATATTCAACTTTGCAGGCTTTCAAACTTTATTTGGCTCTTTGCACATGTGGAATTAAAAAGTGCTGGCTTCAAGACCTGCTCAGGGAAGCTGAGGAAGTGAGGAGAGCTTTGAATAGATTCTCCTGTTTCAGGAAAGGCAGAGACCTCTCCAAAGCTGCTGGAGGAGAAGCTCAAGAGGAGCCAGCAGTGTGCACTTGCAGCCCAGAAAGCCTGAAGGGAGGCTGTAGCCAGGTGGGGTTGGGCTCTTCTGCCAGGCAAGCAGCAACAGAAGAAGGGGACACAGTCTGAAGCTGTGCCAGGGCAGGTCTAGGCTGGATGTTGTTAGGAAGTTGTTGTCAGAGAGAGTGATTGGCATTGGAATGGGCTGCCCAGGGAGGTGGTGGAGTCTGTGTGGCTGGAGGTGTTGAAGCCAAGCCTGGCTGGGGCACTTAGTGCCATGGTCTGGTTGCTTGTTGAGGGCTGGGTGCTAGGTTGGGCTGGATGAGCTTGGAGGTCTCTTCTGACCTGCTTGATTCTGTGATTCTGTAGAATCCTAGAATCAGTCAGGGTTGGAAGGGAACACAGGGATCATCTAGTTCCACCCTTCCTGCCATGGGCAGGGACACCCTACCCTAGGAGCTCTATGATCTTCCCCTGCTGGTGGCTACACATACTAAAATAACTCTTGCCAGAAACACTGAGACAGTTCCACCCATTCTTCTTTCTGCAGGGGGTGAGGAGCTTCAGATTGGAATATCCCAGTTTGCCAGCTACCAGAGGTCAGACGTCAAGGTGCAAATCGGGGGCTCAGGGGCAGAGATCAAGGCACAGACAGGCCACGGTGTTAACGTGATGCTTCCAGCCTTGGCTGCAGGCTGGCACAACGTTTCTGTCATCATCAATGGCATTGCTGTCACATCAAACAGGTGTGTGAGCATCTATCCTTTCCTTAAGATATAAACTTAATTCCCCATTCTATGTGGTATTTTAGGGTTTATCTGAAGAGTAAGGTTAGAGTTTTCCCCAAATTCAGTGGAATCTGCAGCGTGGTGTGAAATGATGAATAATTGTCAAGGTATTTATTGATCTGTGCAGCAACCCAAGTCAGCAAACTTCTAATGCTAGTCAATTAACTCCCCTTGGATCAGGAGGAGGCAGGTGGCAAGCATGCTAGGAGAAGAAAAAAACAACAACCTGAAAACACAGATGATTTGGTGGGGAAAAATGCATATTCAGACAGTTAGAGGTATTCCCAGATTCAGGTCAAGTGCAGGTAAATCCTGCTGTAGAGAAAAAAGAAGGAACCCCCCCCACACACTTCTCATGAGGAAAACAAAACTCTGCTAAAACAAGAAACAAAAGAAGTGCTTTGTTTGGAGAATTTTAAAGTGGTGTTATTCCCATTTTTAAGCTGACAGTTCAAGTTCATGCCGAGTTAATGAGCTAATAAGTGTAGGGGGAAGACTAACCTGAAGGTGGGATGCAACAATGCCTTCACCAACAGTATGGTTTGGCTCCTCTGCCACCCAGCTCTTAGCCCTGACAGCTAGGAGTGATCATGAAACAATGGGATTGCTTTTATGGCTCCCGAACCACTGTTCATGAGCTCCAGAAGGGGAAAGGTTGTGGCTGGTGGGATACAATCATAGAATCAAGCAGGTTGGAAGAGAGCTCCAAGCTCATCCAGTCCAACCTAGCACCCAGCCCTATCCAGTCAACCAGACCATGGCACTAAGTGCCTCATCCAGGCTTTTCTTGAAGACCTCCAGGGATGCCACACAGCATGAGACTGGAGTCTGTTAATAATGCCATCACTTTGTCACCATGGACAGAGAGTGCAGGGAACTGAGCCATCTCAGGGGACAGTTCTGATCTCTGGTGGGCTGGACTGTGGGTTTGAGAAGGTCTGCTCTCTAGTGTGTATTTCCAGGGCAAGGGGTGTTTTTGAAAGTGCTGTGTCCAGTTCTGGACCCCTCAATTCAAGAGAGATGTTGAGGTGCTGGAACATGTCCAGAGAAGGGTGACAAAGCTGGTGAGAGGCCTGGAACACAAACCCTATGAGGAGAGGCTGAGGGAGCTGGGGGTGTGCAGCCTGCAGCAGAGGAGGCTCAGGGCAGAGCTCATTGCTGTATGCAGCTGCCTGAAGGGAGGCTGTAGCCAGGTGGGGTTGGGCTCTGCTGCCAGGCAAGCAGCAACAGAACAAGGGGACAGAGTGTCAAGCTGTGGCAGGGCAGATCTAGGCTGGATGTTAGGAGGAAGTTGTTGGCAGAGAGAGTGATTGGCATTGGAATGGGCTGCCCAGGGAGGTGGTGGAGTCTGTGTGGCTGGAGGAGTTGAAGCCAAGCCTGGCTGGGGCACTTAGTGCCATGGTCTGGTTGCTTGTTGAGGGCTGGGTGCTAGGTTGGGCTGGCTGAGCTTGGAGGTCTCTTCCAACCTGCTTGATTCTGTGATTCTATGTGATTCTATGAAAGGAGAATGCTGAAGAAAAATAGATGTAGGTGGGACAGCCAAAGAGCTGCAGCCTTATCTGGGTGGGGTTCAGGAGGTTATGCCTGCAGTTTCCTCTTGCTGCAGATCCCTCTGCTGTCCAGTGGGGGAATGTAAGGAGCTGGGATGTCTTTACAGTGCACTTGCCTGTAGGCATAGCCACAGTGGGGCCTCTCAGTCCTGTCTCTTTCAATGGGTAATTCATTTGCATCATGTGGACTGAACTGGGCACAGAGGCTGTCACTTAGTAAAGTAGAGTTCATAACAACTGTAGCTCAAATCACACACAGATCTGGGGCTCTAGAGTGCTTTTGTCACTGTGCCACTGCACAAAGGGAACAGGCCAGCTGAGTGACCTTCCAGTCTAGAAGGAGTTGTAAGGAAAATTAGCACTGCAGCAGGAAAGTGCATAAAACCAACCCCCCAAACCAGCAACCCCCTCAACTGCCTCTTGTGTTGCTTGTGTTTTGCAGGGTCAAGCCATTAATCCAGTACCTCTTGGAGATCTTCAGCATAGAGCCATGTTGTGGCTCCTTTCTGGGTAAGCAGTGTTGGGACACCTGCAGACACTTAGAGAGGTTAAAGGAGTCAAGGGCACATTTTTCCTGCAGGAATGGAAAGGGATCATTGTGAGCATCCCTCGGTCTGGCTGGCTCAGTCCCCAACTGTTTGCTCCTGTATCCTTGCATGTTTCCTTTGGGAAAACAAAACCTGCCCACACCTCAATCATCTGTGCAGTTTCTTTCAGTTATTACACCTCCATCCTGAGGAGGACAGATTTAGACTGGAAATTCTTTGTAGTGATGGTGGGGAGAGCAGGGATTATCTTGGTACATGCCTACTGTTGTGTTCCCAAATGTTCCCAAACAGCTCTAGCTGTTGTGTTCCCAAAATGTTTCTTCTTCCAGTCATAGAATCAGAGAATAGTTTAGGTTGGAAGGGAACTCAAAGCTCAGTCAGTTCCAACCCCCTGCCATAGGCAGGGACACCTCCCACTAGAACAGGTTGCTCAAGGCCTCATCCAGCCTGGCCTTGAACACCTCCAGGGAGGTTGTGGAGCACAGAAGCACCCAATGTGATCAAAGATCAAAGATCACATTGGGTGCTTCTGTGCTCCACAACCTCCCTGGGCAACCTGTGCCAGTGTCTACCACCCTCACTGCAAACAACTTCTGCCTAAAGCCACTTTTAGTCTCCCCATTTCCACTTTAAACTCATTCCTCCTCCTCCTCCTGTCATTACCAGACCTTGTCAGTAGTCCCTCCCCAGCCTCCTGTAGCCCCCTTCAGATCCTGGAAGGCCACTCCAAGGTCTCCTGGAAGCCTTCTCTTCTCCAGGCTGCAAAGCCCCAACTCTCTCAGCCTGTCCTCATAGCAGAGTTGCTGCAGCCCTCTGAGCATCTTAATGGCCTCCTCTGGACTGGCTCCAACAGTTCCATGTCCTTCTTGTGTTGGGGGCTGCAGAACTGTACACAGTGCTCCAGTCTGTACACAGTGCTGCCATTCTGCCATGCCTGTCAGCTTTATCATACTTTAGGAATGTTCCCAGAGAGTGATTAATTCATTAATTGCCTGCATATAACATCCTTCTTCATTTTGTTTTGCACCTAGGTGGAACTCTGCTCACAATCTCTGGGGTGGGCTTTACTCAGAATCCTGCCCTGGTTTCTGTTTCAATGAACAGGCAAACCTGTGTGGTTACTCACATGACAGAAGAGACAGTTTGGTGCCTGACCCCACCAGCTGCTAATTTGTCTGCTGGAGAGTCACAGAACATCTCTGTCAGAGTAGAGGTAGTCATCAGCAGTAGCTCCCTTCAACCTGCTGTCTTTGCAAAAAGGACCTCCACCTTTAATTACCAAAGAGCTTTGACTCCTCTGGTTACTGCTGCTGAAGTGGAAATCACAAACAGCAGCCTGCTCTTGAGCATCCGTGGAATAAACATCACTGGATCTGTGGCTGAGATCGGACACAGTAAATGTGAACTTGGCTTTCGGCATGGCAATGAGTCTGGAATGTTCTATCATTGCTCTTTTCCACTGGACAGCCTGGAACCTGGGACTTTCCCCATCAAGGTTATCCAGAGAGAGCTGGGATATGCTCTTGTGACAGCAAGGCTGCAGACCCTTACAGTGACTCCACAGGTCACCTCCATATTCCCATCACGGGGATCAGCCTGTGGTGGGATGTTACTCACTATAGCTGGTATTGCTCTAAAATCCAGGAGGAATTTGGTACAGGTCACTTTGGGAAATAATTACTCCTGTGAGATCCAGAACTCTGAGAAAGATGCCATTAGCTGTGTTGTCCTTCCAGGGCTCTACCCTTTGCACTACCAGCAGCTGACTGAAGCACCTTGGGCTCTTAATGTCACAGTGACTGTCAATGGGATCAGCAGCATCTGTCTTGGAGACTGCACACTCCACCTCAGTGAGCAGTGGACCCCCCTTGTAGAGCTGGTGACCTGGGAGACAAATGGGACATTCACCTATGTGATGATCAAAGGCCAGAGGTTGGCAGAGCCAAGTGACAGCCCCACGGTACACCTGAACAACCACACTGCCTGCAAGGTGACTTTCTGGACCGAGAGCAGCGTCACCTGCCAGACAGACTGTGTTGCCCCAGGGGAGCACAGCATTTCAGTATCCACCAGGAGAAGTGGGCAAGCTTGCTTCAGGAAGGCATCAAACCTTCTCACTGTCCTGCCTCAGGTGTACCAGGTTTACCCCCAGAACTTCAGTACCAATGGTGGAGGCTTGCTCACCTTGGCAGGCTCAGCGCTGAGAGGGCAGAGAATGACTTCTGTCCTGATTGATTATCACCCTTGCCTCATTCTCAACGTCACCTGTGTGGCCATCCAGTGTCTGGTGCCTCCAGGTCACGGAACCAGGGCTGTGAGCCTACAAGTGGATGGCATCTCCTATTACCTTGGAAGAATAAGTTACAACGAGGACTCTACCCCATCTCTCCTTTCACTGGTGGCATCTGACCTGCTTTTAACGATGGCAGTGTCAGGGCTCACAGAGGTGGACACCATCCATGTGTTTGTTGGAGATTGTGCTTGCAGTGATGTCACCATCACTCACTTGGCTTTGCAGTGCTCAGCTCCTCGGCTGCCTGTGGGCGAGTACCACGTAGCAGGGCTGGATGTCTCCAGGGGCTGGGCTTCCTCCAACCTGACCTTCACCTCTCGGCTGGAGGTGACAGCTGTGCATCATAACTGGGGTAAGACATGGAGGCTTGCTGGAGCTCCTCCACTGGGTGCAGTGTGAGTGGCTGTGGTGATGAGGTGGGGCTTTTTTTTGGCATGAAAGCTAAATCCTGAATCCAGAACAATACTCCTGTTCAGTTCTGTTCTGTGTTCAGTTCTGGGCCCCCCAGTTTAGGAGGGACATTGAGATGCTTGAGTGTGTCCAGAGAAGGGCGACGAGGCTGGGGAGAGGCCTTGAGCACAGCCCTACGAGGAGAGGCTGAGGGAGCTGGGAATGGTTAGCCTGGAGAAGAGGAGGCTCAGGGGTGACCTTATTGCTGTCTACAGCTACCTGAGGGGTAGTTGTGGCCAGGGGGAGGTTGCTTTCTTCTCTCAGGTGGCCAGCACCAGAACAAGAGGACACAGCCTCAAGCTGTGCCAGGGGAAATTTAGGCTGGAGGTGAGGAGAAAGTTCTTCCCTGAGAGAGTCATTGGACACTGGAATGGGCTGCCCGGGGAGGTGGTGGAGTCGCCGTCCCTGGGGCTGTTCAAGGCAGGATTGGACGTGGCACTTGGTGCCATGGTCTGGCCTTGAGCTCTGTGGTAAAGGGTTGGACTTGATGATCTGTGAGGTCTCTTCCAACCCTGATGATACTGTGATACTGTGATAATTGGCTGTCAGGCTCTGTCTTAAACCTCATTTTCTGGTCTTTTTCAAGGTGGCTTGAATGGAGGAGCAGTTCACTTGCATGGAACTGGATTTTCCCCTGGGAAGACTTTGGTGACAGTCTGTGGCACCAGTTGTGGGCTGTTGGATAACACCACGACAACAGACCTGAGCTGCCTTGCCCCACGCTTACATGGTGAGATAAGACACAAAGCTTGATGTTGTCCCATAAGAACCTGTCCTAACCAAAAAGAGGTGACCCCTACACATGAATCTCATCTCAGGGGAGCATGAAGCAAAAGAGTCTTTGGAGAAAGCAAAGGAGCAAAACTGGCTTCTGCTTTTAGAGCTGAGACCAAAGGCAGTTGCTGTGAGTGGGGATTTCTGCCCATGACCACGGGCTTTGGACTGTCTACCTGAGGCCAGGTGTGCTTTGTGGTGCAAAACAGAAGCTGTGCAAACCATGAACCATTCCTTGTGGCAGCTGTTCCTTGGGAAAACTGTCTCACAGGAAATGTGGATGAGGGCTGTAGGGCTAGGCATGAAAGCACCTCCTGGTCATCAGGAGCATCTGAGTGAGTTGAGCTCCTTTAAATAACTTTTTTTTATAGCCCCATACCACTGTGTGGGGATATGTTATGGTTTGGGTGTTACCTGTCCCCCCACACTTAAGAAAATCACCCAGACTAGACTCAGTTGAGCTGGAAATTGAAGAATGAAGCTTTATATTCACAGCTTAGCACAAGAGACAAGCAGATAGTTACAATCTATACAGCTACAGACAGCAATAGACAAGGTAAAGGTCATCCAGCAGCACAGCAGCCCTCCCAGAAACCAGAGTGCCCAGGAGGGGCTCCCAACCACCCTTCCACCTTCTCCCACCCCTCCACCTTACCCCAGACTTTGCCTTATGCTTCAAGGAGAGTTTGGAGGGTCGGTCTGGGCGGGGTAGGAAGCAGATGGATTAGTCACACAGACAGCAGATTAGGTTAGAGAGAAGCACATCCCCAAAGACAGAGAGCAAACAACTCTGTTATCTATGTGTTCTTGTTCCTACCCATCTCAGCAAGCCTAGGAGTGCAGCAGCCATCACCACTGTTTCCTTTCACAGCCTGGCATCTAATTCCTCTCACCAAAATATTTCAGCTAGCCTCAAACTAGCACAGGATATTTCAGTGAGGTAAGGATGTGGGACAAAAAGCATGAATGCATAGGAGGGGGAACCAATGATGTACTATGGCAAACTCACACCCTGGGGAAGCTCGAGGTGAGGATTTTAAATTCCTCAAGAGAAAGAGGGGATAATCCTACAGCCAGAGCCTCCCTGGGCAACCCAGTCCTGCCTCTCACCACTCTCCTGCTCAACAACTTCCTCCTCACCTCCACTCTCACTCTCCCCACCTCCAGCTTTGCTCCATTCCCCCCACTCCTGACACTCCCTCACAGCCTCAAAAGTCCCTCCCCAGCTTTTTTGGAGCCCCCTTCAGATCCTGGAAGGCCACAAGAAGGTCACCTGGGAGCCTCCTCTGCTCCAGCCTGCACAGCCCCAACTCTTTCAGGCTGTGCTCACAGCAGAGCTGCTGCAGACCTCTGAGCATCCTCCTGGTCCTGCTCTGGACACTCTCCAGCATCTCCACAGCCCTCTTGTCCCAGGGGCTCCAGAGCTGGCTGCAGTACTCCAGGTGGGGTCTCAGCAGAGCAGAGCAGAGGGGGAGAATCTCCTCCCTGGCCCTGCTGGCCACACTGCTGCTGCTGCAGCCCAGGCTCTGCTTGGCTTTCTGGGCTGCAAATGCACACTGCTGGCTCCTGTTGAGCTTCTCCTCCACCAGCACCCCCAAGTCCCTCTCCTCAGGGCTCCTCTCCAGTCTGGCACTGCCCAGCCTGGATGTGTGCTTGGCATTGCCTTGACCCAGCTGCAAGACCTTGCACTTGGTCTTGTTGAACCTCCTGAGCTTGGCTTGTGCCCACCTCTGCAGCCTGTGCAGGTCCCTCTGGATGGATCCCTGCCCTCCAGCCTGGCTGCTGCACCACACAGCTTGGTGTGGGCAGCAGACTTGCTGAGGCTGCACTCAGTGCCTGTGTCCATGGCGCTGTCATATCACAGGGCAGAGAAGGTTAGTGAGCACAGGAGGAAGAAGATAATCGAATGCCATTGAACTCTGCAAACCTTTATAATTATGTTCCCCATGCCCTGGAGTGTTCGGCGGCAGGGGGAGCCTGAGGAGAGTCCCCTGGCAGGCAGCACCACGCTGCTGGCGCCTGTCACTAGATGTCAGCAAGCGAATGCTGATCGCTGGGCGCCCGCTCGCTGCTCCCTCTCCTGCCGGGGCCGTGCAGCCGAGCCCGGCGCAGCGAGCCCGGCACAGCGAGCCCGGCGCAGCGAGCCCGGCGCAGCGAGCCCGGCGCAGCGAGCCCGGCGCAGCGAGGCAGGCGCAGCGAGGCAGGCGCAGCGAGGCCAGCGCAGCGAGGCAGGCGCAGCGAGGCAGGCGCAGCGAGGCAGGCGCAGCGAGGCAGGTGCAGCGAGCCCGGCACAGCGAGGCAGGCGCAGCGAGGCAGGCGCAGCGAGGCAGGCGCAGCGAGGCAGGCGCAGCGTTGCAGGCGCAGCGAGGCAGGCGCAGCGAGGCAGGCGCAGCGAGGCAGGTGCAGCCAGCCCGGCACAGCGAGCCCGGCGCAGCGAGGCAGGCGCAGCGAGGCAGGAGCAGCCAGCCCGGCGCAGCGAGGCAGGCGCAGCGAGGCAGGCGCAGCGAGGCAGGCGCAGCGAGGCAGGCGCAGCGAGGCAGGTGAGGCAGGCGCAGCGAGGCAGGCGCAGCGAGGCAGGCGCAGCCAGCCCGGCGCAGCGAGGCAGGCGCAGCCAGCCCGGCGCAGCGAGGCAGGCGCAGCGAGGCAGGCGCAGCGAGGCAGGCGCAGCGAGGCAGGCGCAGCGTTGCAGGCGCAGCGAGGCAGGCGAGGCAGGCGCAGCGAGGCAGGCGCAGCGAGGCAGGCGCAGCGAGGCAGGCGCAGCGAGGCAGGCGCAGCGAGGCAGGCGCAGCGAGGCAGGCGCAGCAAGCCCGGCGCAGCGAGGCAGGCGCAGCGAGGCAGGCGCAGCGAGGCAGGCGCAGCGAGCCCGGCGCAGCGAGGCAGGCGCAGCGAGGCAGGCGCAGCGAGCCCGGCGCAGCGAGGCAGGCGCAGCGAGGCAGGCGCAGCGAGGCAGGCGCAGCGAGGCGGGCGCAGCGAGGCGGGCGCAGCGAGGCAGGCGCAGCGAGGCAGGCGCAGCGAGCCCGGCGCAGCGAGGCGGGCGCAGCGAGGCAGGCGCAGCGAGGCAGGCGCAGCGAGGCAGGCGCAGCGAGGCAGGCGAGGCAGGCGCAGCGAGGCAGGCGCAGCGAGGCAGGCGCAGCAAGCCCGGCGCAGCGAGGCAGGCGCAGCGAGGCAGGCGCAGCGAGGCAGGCGCAGCGAGGCAGGCGCAGCGAGGCAGGCGCAGCGAGGCAGGAGCAGCCAGCCCGGCGCAGCGAGGCAGGCGCAGCGAGGCAGGCGCAGCGAGGCAGGCGCAGCGAGGCAGGCGCAGCGAGGCAGGCGCAGCGAGGCAGGTGAGGCAGGCGCAGCGAGGCAGGCGCAGCGAGGCAGGCGCAGCGAGGCAGGCGCAGCGAGGCAGGCGCAGCCAGCCCGGCGCAGCGAGGCAGGCGCAGCGAGGCAGGCGCAGCGAGGCAGGCGCAGCGAGGCAGGCGCAGCGTTGCAGGCGCAGCGAGGCAGGCGAGGCAGGCGCAGCGAGGCAGGCGCAGCGAGGCAGGCGCAGCGAGGCAGGCGCAGCGAGCCCGGCGCAGCGAGGCAGGCGCAGCGAGGCAGGCGCAGCGAGCCCGGCGCAGCGAGGCAGGCGCAGCGAGGCAGGCGCAGCGAGGCGGGCGCAGCGAGGCGGGCGCAGCGAGGCAGGCGCAGCGAGGCAGGCGCAGCGAGCCCGGCGCAGCGAGGCGGGCGCAGCGAGGCAGGCGCAGCGAGGCAGGCGCAGCGAGGCAGGCGCAGCGTTGCAGGCGCAGCGAGGCAGGCGAGGCAGGCGCAGCGAGGCAGGCGCAGCGAGGCAGGCGCAGCAAGCCCGGCGCAGCGAGGCAGGCGCAGCGAGGCAGGCGCAGCGAGGCAGGCGCAGCGAGGCAGGCGCAGCGAGGCGGGCGCAGCGAGGCAGGCGCAGCGAGGCAGGCGCAGCGAGGCAGGCGCAGCGAGGCAGGCGCAGCGAGGCAGGCGCAGCGAGGCAGGCACCGCAGCTGCAAGCAAAACCCTCCCCCGCCACAGATTTCCCTAGGATCACTGAATGATTTCGGTCGAAAGGGACAGTTTAAACCTCCTGCAGTAAGCAGGGCACATCCTCAACTAGATCAACTTTCCCAGAGAAATGTTTCCATTCCTGGGCAATCAGTGCCAGTGGCTCATCAGCCTCAGGGTGAAAAAAATCCTCTCCACCTAGTCTGAACCCTCCTTCTTTTAGTTTAAAACCCTCACCCCTTGTCTTGTCCCAGCCGGTCCCCATCTTTCTTACAGGCCCCCTCTAAGTACCAAAAAGCTGCGGTAAGATCTCCCTGAAGCTTCCCGTGGGCTGAACAACCCCAGCTGCCTCAGCCTCTACCCACAGCAGAGGGGTTACAGCCCTCAGATCAGTTTTGTGGCCTGCTGTAGGGCTGCCTTAGAGGTCCATGTCTTTGTTGTGCTGGGAACTCCAGAGCTGGACACAGCAATGAATGTGGGGGTCTCATGAATCACAGAATCATAAACCAGTCAGGGTTGGAAGGGAACACAAGAATCAGCCAGTTCCACCCCCCCTGCCATGGGCAGGGACATCCTACCATAGAATCATAGAGTCACAGGATCAGTCAGGGTTGGAAGGGACCACAAGGAGCAGCCAGTTCCAAGCCCCCTGCCATGCCCAGGGACACCCTACCCTAGAGCAGGCTGCACACAGCCTCAGCCAGCCTGGCCTCAAACACCTCCAGCCATGGGGCCTCAACCACCTCCCTGGGCAACCCATTCCAGCCTCTCACCACTCTCCTCCTAAACAACTTCCTCCTCACCTCCACTCTCACTCTCCCCACCTCCAGCTTTGCTCCATTCCCCCCAGTCCTGCCACTCCCTGACACACTCAAAAGTCCCTCCCCAGCTTTTTTGTAGCCCCCTTCAGATGCTGGAAGGCCACAAGAAGGTCCCCTGGGAGCCTCCTCTGCTCCAGCCTGCACAGCCCCAACTCTTTCAGTCTGTGCTCACAGCAGAGCTGCTGCAGCCTCTGAGCATCCTCCTGGCCCTGCTCTGGACACTCTCCAGCATCTCCACATCCCTCTTGTAATGGGGGCTCCAGAACTGGATGCAGTACTCCAGTTGGGATCTCGCAGAGTGGAGTAGAGGGGGAGAATCACCTCCCTTGACCTGCTGGACACACACCCTAGATCAGGCTGCTGCAGCCTCATCCAGCCTGGCCTTAAACACCTCCTGGGATGGGGTCTCAACCACCATGAGATCCAAGCAGAGGGGCAGAACCCTCAGGTCCTTCTCCTCAGGACTGAGAAGGATTTTGCAGTGTGCAGCCTTGTAAATCTCACCAGTTGAATTAGAAAGATGCTGCTGTCAGTGCAAGTATTTATATACAAATGTTACTTTTGCTGTTAGACATAACAAAATCCTTTGCTAGCTGCCATTTCTGGGCCACTCAGTTCAAGAGGGACAGAGAGCTGCTTGAGAGAGTCCAGCACAGGGCCACGGAGATGCTGAAGGGAATGGAACAGCTCTGTTATGAGGAGAGCCTGAGTGAGCTGGGGCTGTGCTGCTGGGAGAAGAGGAGACTGAGAGGAGACTTCAGCAATGGTTATAAAGATGTGCAGGTGAGTGGCAGGAGGCTGGAGCCAGGCTCTGCTGGGTGATGCCCAGGGACATGACAAGGGGCACTGGGTGGAAGCTGAGGCATAGGAAGTTCCATGTAAACAGGAGGAGGAATTTTCCCCTGTGAGGGTGCCAGAGCCCTGGAACAGGCTGCCCAGGGGGGCTGTGGAGTCTCCCTCTCTGGAGAGATTCAAAACCCACCTGGATGTGTTCCTGTGTGATCTGGTGTAGGTGCTCCTGCTCTGGCAGGGGGGTTGGACTGGATGAGCTTTGGAGGTCCCTTCCAGCCCCTGGCATTCTGTGCTTGTGTGATTGTGGTTAAACCTGTGTGTGAGGCAGGCTGTTTGTGCTCCCTGAGACAGGGATGCTCAGCCTGCACTCACCTACCTGTGCCACTGGTGAGTGAACCGAGAGCAAGATGTTGTCCAGGCAGCTCAGCTCCTGCTGTTCCAGCCATCACACTCCCCACCGCTTCGGGCGTGAGTGGCTTTGTTAAGTGCAGTCAGCCCAGTCTCACCTCGTGGTTTCCGTGCTGCTCTTTGCCTGGGGAAGTTTGCCACTTGGCACTCTCACATCCAGCGCTCAGACCTCTCTTTCATAGCCTCGTCCACGTGGGAGAGGTGGCAAAGTGACTTGAGGGATGTGGGACAATGAGCCGTGAAGGAGGTGGGAGGGAGAGGCCCCAGGGCTCCTGTGATGCAGAGGGAGCGTGGCCAGGTTGGAGGCTGCTCTGACATTTCTCGGTGCTGCTCCTGGCCCGGGTGATGAGAAGTGAAGAGTTCAAGCTGCATTTCTTCGGCTACAGCGTGCTGTGAAGCAGAAACACCTCCCCTCTGGCCCTGCAGGATGTCAGGTGGCAGCTCGCTGCCCTGGGGTTTCAGCACCAGGTCATGTTGTGTCTGGCCTGCTGGAGATTAGGGATTTGCACAGGGGAATCCACCTAAGCCTACTCGTGATCGAATCTGCAGGGCAAAGCTCTGCAGGTAGGGAATGCGATTGCTTTCCCAGCCCAGAGACAGCTTTCTAAGACACAGGGGACAGCTGATTTCAGCAGCATCAACCCATAAGCCTGCCCCAAGGGGGTCTTCCTTAGGAATGGTTGCTAAGTGGGGTTGCAGCAAGGTTTTGGTTTGATCCTTGACCAGAACCGGGGAGGCTGAGTACTGAGAGATAACCAATGCAGAGCACAAGGAATAGGAACACAAGCCTAGACTCTTGAATGAAAACTGCTGTCTGCTGCAAGCTGCAGAAGAATCAAATCAGAACAGAGGTAAAAATCTGAGGTTTACATTTCATCTTAGCAAAATTAATTGAATTAAATACAATTCTCATCAATAACATTAACAAGCTCCTGATTCCTTCAGGGGGAAAATCCCAAACGCCAGAAAAGCACCACAAGGCAAAAAACTAAACAAAACCTCAACACACAGGTCTTTAAAGGGCTGGTAGAGAGAAAGTGGCTTCATCCCCACAGCTCTCCCCTTCTCTAGTGGCTGCTAGGCTTGGCAGGAAGCGTTGGGCAGGAGAGAAAATAACTCAGTACTCATAGAACCACAGAATCAAGCAGGTTGGAAGGGACCTCCAAGCTCAGCCAGTCCAACCTAGCACCCAGCCCTGGCCAAGCAACCAGACCATGGCACTAAGTGCCCCAGCCAGGCTTGGCTGCAACACCTCCAGGCACACAGACTCCACCACCTCCCTGGGCAGCCCATTCCAATGCCAATCACTCTCTCTGCCAGGAACTTCCTCCTAACATCCAGCCTAGACCTCCCCTGGCACACCTTGACACTCTGTCCGCTTCTTCTGTTGCTGGGTGCCTGACAGCAGAGCCCAACCCCCCCTGGCTACAGCCTCCCTGCAGGCAGCTGAAGACAGCAATGAGCTCTGCCCTGAGCCTCCTCTGCTGCAGGCTGCACACCCCCAGCTCCCTCAGCCTCTCCTCACAGGGCTCTGCTCCAGGCCCCTCCCCAGCCTTGCTGCCCTTCTCCAAACACCTTCCAGCACCTCAGCATCTCTCTTCAATTCAGGAGCCCAGAACTGGACACAGCACTCCAGGGGTGGCCTGACCAGTGCTGAGCACAGGCGCAGAAGAACCTCCCTTGTCCTGCTGCCCACACTGCTCCTGAGCCAGCCCAGGATGCCATTGGCTCTGCTGCCCACCTGGGCACACTGCTGGCTTATGTTCATTTAGTGTCTACCAGTACCCCCAGTTTTGAAGTAAGCCAATACCTGAGGTTGCATGTTTGATGTTGAGGAGATGATAAAGAAGCCACATTTAAAAGAAGATGAGCTTATAAGAAGGTCCATGAGGGAAAAAAGCCAAGTCTGGTTTGCCAGGTTGCTTCCATGGGCTTGGGATAACAAATCTGGCTTTAAGGGTTCAGTGTAACAGTTCTTGGCATCCTTTTCAGCATGTCCTGGGACTACTGTTGGCTGGATTATGTTGGCTGTTCAAGGAAGGGGATTTAGATTGAAGGCTAGAAATGAAAAGAGGCTGGTTTAAAAGAAAGGGAGACATGGCTTGGTGGGACTCTTTGCATGGGGTAAGAGAAATGTGCTTTGTTTGTAGCAGTGCAGATGTGCCAAGGAGGTGCACTGAGCTAGGAACAAGGCTGGACTCTAGACAGGGGGATGAGGTGGTTGGTAGGAGCAGATGCAGAAGACATGAAGAGGATGTGCTGTGGAGACTGAAAGGCTGATGAAAGGCAGGCACTCTGATGTTTCTTGTGAAGACCAAACCAAAGGATCCAAATGGTCCATTCTGACTTCAACTCCAGAAAGAAAATGAAGCAAAAACCAAGCCACACTGATCACAGAGTAGGAATGCTCTGACAGACACCTGTCAGGCAGTGAAACTGATGCTTTCAAAGTCACCTCTTGGGATTTCTGAAGCTCAGCTGCATGAAATGAATGTCTCTTTGGGAGCTGGGGTTGGATTGGGCGACCTCAGCAAGCCTCTTTTTCCCACTTCTCCTTTTTAATCTTTAACATTTGTCTTCTCTGCTAAGCCCCCAGTAATGCTCAGCTCTGCAGTCTGTTTGGTGAGCAGTGGATAACTGTGGGTATGTGGTTTGGCATCAGGACTCCTTGGGCAGTTGATCAATCATTCTGCAATTGCCTTTCAAACTCCTATAGGCTTTAGCCTCATCACGTGTCCAGCAGTTGCTGCTGAACAGTGACCCAGAACAAAGCCCTTGCACTGAGCATCCCAGGGTCCTGGCTCAACCCACAGACTCCCTCAGAGACAGAGTTGAAGGCAGTTGGTCTCTAACCCATTACCAACATGCAGAGATTTGGCTGCCATCATGTCTGATATTCAAGGAGAAGCTCTAAGGGGATGAAAAAATGAATCTCAGTGATGGGATGGGATTATATTACATGTGATTAGTTGCTTTTAGCTTTGTAGGAATTAGAAAGCATAAAGAAGCTTTATTCAGGGCTTTGAACACAAAACAATCAAGCAAGGACAGTTGTGTTCCACAATAAGCAGACTACCCTTTTAGGAGATACTGAACAGTGCCACAGTCTCTAGTGCACAGGCTCACAGGGTGTCAGGGGTTGGAAGGGACCCAAAGACATCATCCAGTCCAACCCCCCTGCCAGAGCAGGACCACACAATCTAGCTCAGGGCACACAGGAACACATCCAGACAGGCCTGCAAAGGCTCCAGGGAAGGAGACTCCACAGCCTCTCTGGGCAGCCTGTGCCAGGGCTCTGGGACCCTTACACTCAAGAAGTTCCCCCTTGTGTTGAGCTGGAACCTCCTGTGCTGCAGCTTACACCCATTGCTCCTTGTCCTATGCCAGGGAGCAGTGAGCAGAGTCTGTCCCCACCTCCTGACCCCCAGCCCTCAGATGTTTATAACCATTGATTAAATCCTCTCTCAGTCTTCTCTTCTGCAGGCTAAGCAGCCCCAGGTCCATTAGCCTCTCCTCATCAGGCAGTACTCCAGTCCCCTCATCATCCTCCTAGCACTCCACTGGACCCTCTCCAGCAGATACCTGTCCCTCTGAAAGTGGGGAGCCCAAAACTGAAGGCAGTATTCAAGATGAGGTCTCAGCAGGGCAGAGCAGAGGGGAAGGGGAATCTCCCTTGATCTGCTGGAGATCCCAGCTCATGCAAGTTCCAAGGAGGCCCTCCCAGTTGTGATGATGTATTAACAAAAGCTGCTTCTGGATTTCAAAGTTTATGATAGGCACTGGTACCTCTTCCTGCCTTATGCTTGATCTGGAAGCCATGCTCTGTCTTCCCCAGAAGAGATGTTCATTTCCATAATCATTTATATCACCAACTTCACTCTGGAGGTGTTCAACATTTCTGTGGGTGCCATGGACAGAGGCACTGAGTGCAGCCTCAGCAAGTTTGCTGCCCACACCAAGCTGTGTGGTGCAGCAGCCAGGCTGGAGGGCAGGGATCCATCCAGAGAGAGCTGCACAGGCTGCAGAGGTGGGCACAAGCCAAGCTCAGGAGGTTCAACAAGACCAAGGGCAAGGTCCTGCAGCTGGGTCAAGGCAATGCCAAGCACAAATGCAGGCTGGGCAGGGAGTGGCTGGAGAGCAGCCCTCAGGAGAGGGACTTGGGGGTGCTGCTGGAGGAGAAGCTCAGCAGGAGCCAGCAGTGTGCACTTGCAGCCCAGAAAGCCAAGCAGAGCCTGGGCTGCAGCAGCAGCAGTGTGGCCAGCAGGGCCAGGGAGGGGATTCTCCTCCTCTGCTGTGCTCTGCTGAGACCCCACCTGGAGTCCTGCATCCAGCTCTGGAGCCCCTGGGACAAGAGGGCTGTGGAGATGCTGGAGAGTGTCCAGAGCAGGGCCAGGAGGATGCTCAGAGGCTGCAGCAGCTCTGCTGTGAGCACAGACTGAAAGAGTTGGGACTGTGCAGGCTGGAGCAGAGGAGGCTCCCAGGTGACCTTCTTGTGGCCTTCCAGCATCTGAAGGGGGCTACAAAAAAGCTGCTGGGGAGGGACTTTTGAGGCTGTGAGGTAGTGTCAGGAGTGGGGGGAATGGAGCAAAGCTGGAGGTGGGGAGAGTGAGAGTGGAGGTGAGGAGGAAGTTGTTGAGCAGGAGAGTGGTGAGAGGCTGGAATGGGTTGCCCAGGGAGGTGGTTGAGGCCCCATGGCTGGAGATGTTTCAGGCCAGGCTGGCTGAGGCTGTGTGCAGCCTGCTCTAGGGTAGGGTGTCCCTGGGCATGGCAGGGGGGTTGGACCTGGCTGCTCCTTGTGGTCCCTTCCAACCCTGCCTGATTCTATGATTCTAAGCTGTAGATGTGGCTCTTCAAGATATAGTTTAGGTTAGTGGCCATGGCAGTTGGGTTATGGTTGGACCTGTTCTTAAATGTCTTTTTCAACCTGGACAGAGCAGTAAGATCCCAAAGACCACCCTGGTGCTCAACACACGAGGAAGGTCATATGCTTGCTCAAAAAGGGCTGAAGTAGTCCTATGGAGGCACACTCATCCTCACAAGGGATGTATCGATGGGGAGAGTGGGACATGCACATCTGGAATCCACAGTGACAAACTTCAGCAACTTAAAGATTGAAATCTGTGGAGCAGAGGCTGCTGTTGGTTATTCTCCTCCTCTCCTGTCTTTGCAGCTTCTTTGGCCATTCTCTGTGGCCTGACACACTCGACTGTTGACTGCCAAGAAGAGAGAGCCACCTTCATTGAATGTGATGTGCAAGTCACAGTGGGTTCCTACCAGCAGAGAGGATTTCTGTCTTATCTGTATGTCTGTGAGGACAGCCCACCTCAGTGGCACCAAAAGGACACCAGCTCACCTCAGAGGCGTTTTGCTGGACTCTTTGCCAGGTTAGTGCTCTGTTTCTCTGGCAGCTGAGTGGGCCAGACCATGAGGAACAGCCCCCAGAAGAGCCACGAGGATGATTGAGGGACTTGAGCATCCCCCCTGTGGAGAGGGACTTAGAGACTCTGGGCTATTTCGTCTGGAGAAGAGTTAGAGGAGATCTTGTAATGTGTGCAAATATCTGAGGGGTGGGGGTCAAGTGGCTGGGGCCAAGCTCTTTTCAGTGGTCAGCAGCAATCAGACAAGGGGCAGTGGCTACAAACTGGAGCATAGAAGGTCTCATCACAACCTGAGGAGACAGTTTTTCACAGTGAGGGTGACAGAGTGCTGGAGCAGGCTGCCCAGGGAGCTTGTGGAGTCTCTTCCTCTGGAGACTTTCAAACCCACCTGGATGCATTCCTGTGCAGGCTACCCTGGGTGATCCTGCTTTGGCAGGGGGGTTGGATCTCTGGAGGTCCCTTGCAATGTTCTGTGATTCCAGCTGTTGCAGAAGTTGCCCCAGCCAAACGATGAACCTGCTGACTGCAGAGGCATTGAACCAGTGGTAGAGCTTGGGCTCCTCACCTTGGCACTTGAGAAAAGCCTGCTCTATGGCTGTCAGGAACATGAAGACCTCTGATAATCAGAAACATGGAATGCTTTGGATTGGAAGGAATCTTTAAAGATCATGTAGTTCAATGCCTCTGCAGTCAGCAGGGACATCTTCAACTGGGTCAGGTTGCTCTGAGCCCCATCCTACCTGAGCTGGAATGTTTCTAGGGATGGGCACCTCCCATTTCTCTGGGCAACCTGAGGCCACCAAACTCCACCTAATCACACAACTCTTTTGAGAATTGCAGACAGGTGCTACCAGCTGTCATATAAAGACTGAAGAAAAAGCAACTCCATCCTAAAGCTTAGGTCCCTTAGACCTAAGTTCCTAGAACCAATCATTGAAGGTTTGTTGGTTTGTTTGTTCTGCATTGAGCTTTTCCTCTTCTTGCCAATGTCCTTTCCATGCTCTTGGAATCACAGAATCAAGCAGGTTGGAAGAGACCTCCAAGCTCAGCCAGCCCAACCTAGCACCCAGCCCTCAACAAGCAACCAGACCATGGCACTAAGTGCCCCAGCCAGGCTTGGCTTCAACACCTCCAGGCACACAGACTCCACCACCTCCCTGGGCAGCCCATTCCAATGCCAATCACTCTCTCTGACAACAACTTCCTCCTAACATCCAGCCTAGACCTGCCCTGGCACAGCTTGAGGCTATGTCCCCTTCTTCTGGTGCTGGGTGCCTGGCAGCAGAGCCCAACCCCATCTGGCTACAGCCTCCCTTCAGGGAGCTGCAGACAGCAATGAGGTCTGCCCTGAGCCTCCTCTGCTGCAGGCTACACCCCCCCAGCTCCCTCAGCCTCTCCTCACAGGGCTCTGCTCCAGGCCCCTCCCCAGCCTTGCTGCCCTTCTCTGGCCCAGAGATGTCTGCTGGCATCACTGGCACATATATCGAATCTGCTTAGTCTGGGCACTTAAGTAAGTTTAATTAATTTACTAAGTTAATGTTCCAATGCTAGCAACAAAGCATCATTGCAATCAGCTGGGTAGCAGGAATTGGAAGCCCTAAATGAGCTCATTTTTTCACAGTTGGAATTAGGGACCAGTTAGCCAGTTGTGTGGTTTTTCCAATTTCTCCACTTGCCTTAGGGGAGTTGCAAGTTATTCATTCCCTATTGCTAAGTGTGAGTAAGATGGGGAGGGGGGAGAGACACAAACCCTGCTCCATGCAGGAGTCCATCTTGATCCTAACACTGCTGATTCCCTCGCTGCTGCCTGCACTTATCTCCCTGCCTTCGTCCTAGAATGGCATCTGCTGCTGTCTGTAAAGGTTTGGGGAAGCAGAAAAGCAGCACTGAGAGACATTTACTGCGTGTAATTTTCATCCTGAGCGTGTGCAGATAAAGGAGGGAGGGGAAAAAAAAACCCCAAACCCAAACCACAAACCACAAATAAACAATAAAAGAATGGAAACAAAATTACAGAAATTTGCAAAGTTTGACAAATGGTGGCCAGGAGTTGCCACAAGCTAATGGCTTGCAATGATTAATAAGAGTAAAAATAATTGCATTTCATTAAGATTGATGACACCCCATTTAACCTCCCTTCTCGTTTCAGCCCTAAAGTGGAAAGAGATGAAGTTCTCATCTATAATAGCTCCTGTAACATTACCATGGAAACTGAGGCAGAGATGGAGTGTGAGGGAGCTAATCAGCCAATTACCACCAAGATTACTGAGATATGGAAAAACTGGGGCCAGAACACTCAGGTATAATCAAATCTCTTTTACAGACTGATTCAAACAGCTTCAAATTAAATTTGTAATATTGTGTACATTTAAAGGGCTGGGGGGCTGGGGAGTGGTGGTGGAAGGAAGCCAAAAAAAATCCAACCCCAAAACAAAAATCCAACCCAAAACCCAAATCAAAAAACCAATTTAGGCTGAGCAGCAGCAATATATAATGTTAAATGCTCTCCAAGTTTGAGTAGCAGCTTTAATGCAGTGGAGCTGGATGAATGGTTAACTACAGCTCAACATGGGCTTCAGGAGGCGTAAATGAGCTGTGCCTTGATTCCTGGGCCATGTATGGATTTGTTAAGCTCTCCTGTTTTCTGTCCTATCAGCTTTGTCTGCTCCAAAAGTGTCATTTGGAGTTGCCTCAGCAGAAATGGCAGCTGTGGGATAGGAGAGTTTCAGCTCTCTGGCAGACACTTAGCTATCAGTGTTTGTTCAGCTCTGCTTACGTTTGGGTCTTGCTTCGCACAGGATTACAGGAAACTCCCTGAGGTGAAAATGGGACACTCTTCCCACTGGGGGTGTGGGGGACACTAATCCCATTGGGGGTGTGGGGGACACTTCCCATTGGGGGTGTGTGGGACACTCTTCCCACTGGGGGTGTGGGGGACACTAATCCCATTGGGTATGAGTGGGACACTCTTCCCATTGGCTGTGTGTGGGACACTCTTCCCATTGGGTGTGAGTGGAACACTTCCCATTGGCTGTGTGGGTATATATTGTGTGTGGGACACTCTTCTCATTGGCTGTGTGTGGGACACACTTCCCATTGGGTGTGAGTGGAACACTTCCCATTGGGTGTTAGTGGAACACTTCCCATTGGGTGTGTGTGGGACACTCTTCCCATTGGCTGTGTGTGGGACACTCTTCCCATTGGGTGTAAGTGGAACACTTCCCATTGGGTGTTAGTGGAACACTTCCCATTGAGTGTGTGTGGGACACTCTTCCCATTGGGTGTAAGTGGAACACTTCCCATTGGGTGTAAGTGGAACACTTCCCATTGGCTGTGTGTGGGACACTCTTCCCATTGGGTGTGTGGGTATATATTGTGTGTGGGGGACACTCTTCCCACTGGGTGTGTGGGTTCTGCATCTCAACATGTTTATCATAATCCAAAAGTATTCCTTTCAGAGCCCATTCTTGCAGAGTTTTTAGGAGTGTTGAGCTGAAGAAGACATTCAGTGGGGCTGTCTCCTCTGCTATGAGGACAGGCTGAGAGAGTTGGGGCTCTGCAGCCTGGAGAAGGGAAGGCTTGGAGGAGACCTTGGAGTGGCCTTTCAGGATCTGAAGGGGGCCACAGGAGGGCTGGGGAGAGACTATTGACAAGGTCTGGTAATGACAGGAGGAGGAGGAATGGATTTGAACTGGCAGAGGGGAGATTGAAAGAGGCTGTTAGGCAGAAGTTGTTTGCAGTGAGGGTGGTGAGACACTGGCACAGGTTGCCCAGGGAGGTTGTGGAGCACAGAAGCACCCCGTTGTGTCAGGGGAGGTCTAGGCTGGATGTTAGGAGGAAGTTGTTGGCAGAGAGAGTGATTGGCATTGGAAGGGGCTGCCCAGGGAGGTGGTGGAGTCTGTGTGCCTGGAGGTGTTGAAGCCAAGCCTGGCTGGGGCACTTAGTGCCATGGTCTGGTTGATAGTTGAGGGCTGGGTGCTAGGTTGGGCTGGCTGAGCTTGGAGCTCTCTTCCAACCTGCTTGATTCTATGATTCTGTGATTTATTTCCTTCTTTCTGGGCAATCTGTGCTTGGTCTGTAAAGGACTGTCACATGTAGCCTTTTACCTGCAACGTTGCTGCTCAGCCTTGCTAGTTGTGCTTCCAGAAAGAGGCCCAGCTAAGAAAACAAAAAAATGAAACCCTAGCTGGCAACTGCAGGAGGCCAGTACCCAGGCAGCCATCAGATCAAATGCTATCAACTCCTTTCACTCTGATTTTCTTTCCCAAATGCCCTAAGGGCCCCTCTGCTACCCTAACGCTTGGGCTGCAGCACAGAGGAGCTATTACCTATCCCTGGCTGTGTCACAGGTCCTGCAGTCTCAGAAATGAGATGACAACAGGTTGGCTTTTGACACAGGTGGGAGCAGGAATGGGCAGAAACAGTGAGGTTTGTCCTGACTGTGGTTTTATTCTGCTCAGAGTGAGGCAAACCGAGGGAGTCCTAAGTGTCCTGAACGGATGAATTCACTCCGGAAGAGCAGGACGAAGCCAGCAGTGCTTTTAGATCTGGGATTTGCTGCTGCTTAATAAACCCAGCAGGCACTAGGAATCATTTTATCCCTCTTCCCAAAAGTGGCCTGGGTGTGCGGAGGTGGCTGGGTGGGGAGCTCAGATAAATGGTTTCAATTTTGGTCCTTTTCTAGCTGACAGCATCCTGTTAAGATTTACGACCTGGTGCAGTATATGCATGCTTCCCTGCAGAGGTTTAAATCATGTCATGGGAACTGGCCTTACCTTTCCAGTGGAAATAATGGTCCCCAGGTTCAGCACCAAGCAGTGAAATGCATTAACAGCCCCACGTGTCTTGGGACAGTGGTGCCATTAGCAGGCGGAATGGCTCGGGGTGCAGCTGGCACTTCCAGTGCACTCTCATGCAAGGATCTCAGAGCACTGCACAAAGCCAGGGCCTGATCCATAGCTGTTCTCCACCTAGCTGCACAACTCAGTCTTCCTTTTCTGCTCACTCTTCTGTCAGCTGAATGCTGCCTGGGCAGGCTGTTAGGTCTGTGGTGGCGTCGCACAGCTGGACTTTGTGGGAGGGTTAGGGCAGAGACAGGTGGGTGATGACAGAGCAGAATTAGCTTCAGGATGACACTGAAAGTAAAAGGAGACACTACAGAAAGGCTGACAGAGGGTTGTGTCATCAAGACACCTTGAGTGCTGTGTCCAGTTCTGGGCTCCTTAAAGCAAGAGAGATGTTGAGGTGCTGGAAGGTGTTTGGAGAAGGGCAGCAAGGCTGGGGAGGGGCCTGGAGCACAGTCCTGTGAGGAGAGGCTGAGGGAGCTGGGGGTGTGCAGCCTGCAGCAGAGGAGGCTCAGGGCAGAGCTCATTGCTGTCTGCAGCTGCCTGCAGGGAGGCTGTAGCCAGGTGGGGTTGGGCTCTGCTGCCAGGCAAGCAGCAAGAGAACAAGGGGACAGAGTGTCAAGTTGTGGCAGGGGAGGTCTAGGCTGGATGTTAGGAGGAAATTGTTGTCAGAGAGAGTGATTGGCATTGGAATGGGCTGCCCAGGGAGGTGGTGGAGTCTCTGTGGCTGGAGGTGTTGAAGCCAAGCCTGGCTGGGGCACTTAGTGCCATGGTCTGGTTGATTGGATAGGGCTGGGTGCTAGGTTGGACTGGCTGAGCTTGGAGCTCTCTTCCAGCCTGCTTGATTCTCTGATTCTCTGATTTTATTAGGTGGAGTTTGGTGGCTTGGAAAGGAGGCTGTGAATGTGGCAAGGTTTTGCTGCAGTCTCTTGGTGGGAGAATGACAGGCAGAAGCCTTCAGAGATGCCTGGAAATGAATGTGGTGGGTCTATGAGAGAGACAGGGTGACATGAAATCCCCAGCAGCAGGGAACTGAACTCCAGTGATGGTGATCTCTTCCAAGTCATCCAGACAAGACTTGGCAATGCTAGGGAGAACCCCAAATTTCTCTCCTGGTGTACAGTGAGTGGCAGGGGTATGCCCATCAGCTCCATCTGTCTTCTTTGATCAGCAGGAGGCCTGCACAGGAAATGCTTTTCTTTTCTTGCCTGACTGTGCAGAACAGGATGCAGGCAGTAAATTCACCCTGGATCTGTGTGCCATCTTTACTGAAAATTACATTGAACAGCTACTGCAGCTCATCCAGAACCCAGACCTGAGCCGTGCCAGCTGGGCTTTAAATAGCAACTTGTTGCCAGACCTGGCCCTCCATTTTTTCTGGTGGCATCCAGAACACATTGGATACATTACCATGGTTTTTCCCCACCAGCTGATTGAATTGCAAGTGAGTACAAATGCCACAGGCACAAAAATTATCTGAAGGGCTTAGTGATGACCACAACTGTCCCTTCTGAAAGTGTTCATGAGGAAGTTGCCCTTTGTTGTCTTAGACAGACAGAAACTCCAAGTACTAGAAGAGGAGGCTGGGTGAGGCACTTAGTGCCATGGCTTAGTTAATTGGAAGGGTTAGGTGATAGGTTGGACTGGATGATCCTAGAGGTCTTTTCCAACCTGGTTAACTCTGTGATCCTGTGATCATTGTACCCAAATTCAAATTCCTCACAGGTGCATTTTCCCACCTGTTTCTTTATCACTGAAAAAAAAAAATAGATATAATGATCTGCATAATTATATAACTATATATCTGGATGGGAGGAAGAAGTTCTTCACAAAGAGAGTGATAGGCAAATTTATGTTGAAATCAGAGGAATTACTTTAAGAGAAATAAACTTTGCCCTGGTAAGGCTGCATCTGAGATACTGTGTCCAGTTCTGGGCCACTCAGTTGACAAGGAACTGCTTGAAAGAGTCCAACACAGAGCCACAAAAATGATTAAGGGAGTGGAACATCTTTGTTCTGAGGAGAGGCTGAGGGAGCTGGGGGTGTGCAGCCTGCAGAAGAGGAGGCTCAGGGCAGAGCTCATTGCTGTCTGCAGCTGCCTGCAGGGAGGCTGTAGCCAGGTGGGGTTGGGCTCTGCTGCCAGGCAAGCAACACCAGAAGAAGGGGACACAGCCTCAAGCTGTGCCAGGGGAGGTCTAGGCTGGATGTTGTTAGGAAGTTGTTGTCAGAGAGAGTGATTGGCATTGGAATGGGCTGCCCAGGGAGGTGGTGGAGTGGCTGTGCCTGGAGGTGTTGGAGCAAAGCCTGGCTGGGGCACTTAGTGCCATGGTCTGGTTGATTGGCCAGGGCTGGCACAGTTTGAGGCTGTGTCCCCTTGTTCTGTTGCTGCTTGCCTGGGGAAGAGCCCAACCCCACCTGGCTACAGCCTCCCTTCAGTAGCTGCAGACAGCAATTAGCTCTGCCCTGAGCCTCCTCTGCTGCAGGCTGCACACCCCCAGCTCCCTCAGCCTCTCCTCACAGGGCTGTGCTCCAGGCCCTTCCCCAGCCTTGCTGCCCTTTTCTGGACATCTTCCAGCACCTCAACATCTCTCTTGAATTGAGGAGCCTACCAAAAGGGGTAGGGGGAAAGAGAAAGAAACATCCGTCCCTGATCGTATCTCCCCCAGGACTTCATTAGCTCAGAGTTTCCTGATACGTTGGATAATGGGAAGAGATGAGTTAAATAAGAAAAGAGACAAGAGAAGTTGTAATGCTGGCTCAATAGCTGTTCCCTCCTGCACAAGGAGACGTTGGTTGGGGTGGCACAGATGAGGCACACGCGAGCCGCTGATGACACACGTCAAAGGGTGCTGATGGGAAGGTCTGACCCGGCTCGGGTGTCTCCAGACCCATTATGTTTAGTGAGCCTTCAGATTATTATTGCAGATCACTGGACCAGAGCTAATCCTCAGACAAGCATGCTGTGTGAGCAGTGTTCCCCTGCTCCAGCTCCCCCCTCCTCCTCTGGCCCAGATGGGTGATGCAGCGCTCATTGGAGGGCAGATGCCACATCTATTGAGCCAGGCAGAGGCAATCCAAACTGGTGTGCTAGCAAGTTCTCTACAACCCAACCCTCCAGGGGTCCCTATTAAGCAATAGAAGGCTAATAAAAAACTTGCCAGATAAAATGCCATCCTGGATTATGGCTCTGCCTGGGCATGCCGTGCTGCCTTTAGTTTGTTTTTAATAGGGCATTAAGGGAAGGCCTCCAGATTTAAGAAGTAGCTTAGAGTATTGAGGCTCTGTGAATTCTAAGCTTGGTGATTGATACCAGGATAACTGCACTATTCACTTCTCAGCAGGAGAAAAGAAAGGACAAACCCACAAAGGCTGGGGCTGAGACATGCACAGTCACCAAAGAGACCTCTGCTCTTCAGCTTTCATTTCATGCAATCAGGACTGCATCAGGGGAGGTTTAGGTTGGATGCTGGGAGGAAGTTCTTTCCTGAGGGGGTGGTCAGGCACTGGAACAGGCTGCCCAGGGAGGTGGTGGAGTCGCCATCCCTGGAGGTGTTTAAGAGGAGAGTGGATGTGGTGCTTGAGGCCATGGTCTGGTGATGAAGGATGCTGGGATGAAGGTTGGACTGGATGATCCTGGTGGTCCTCTCCAACCAGAGTGATTCATAGTGATGAGATGTTGTGCTGAGGGATTTGGGTTAGTCAAGGACTTGTCAGTGTGAAACTGATGACTTGAGGAGTCCTTAAGTCCAATGACTTGAGAAGCTTGAAGGGCTTTGCTAATCTAAGCAATTCTGTGATTCTGTGATTCTGTGACTTGTTGTCCAAATCCCTTGGACTCCTCTGCAGATCTCAGAATCACTCCTTTTTTACCTTTTTTTCCCCCCTTCTCCCTTATCTTCCCCCTTTACTATCTCTGAAAGCCACAGTGTTTGGAGGCAAGGAAGGAGATGAGATGATTTTGCCTGCTGGAGATTTTGGGCAGCAAACTCTGTGGAACTCAAAAGGCTATCTGGAAGCACTGAGGGCATAAAGGGCTGCTACTGTGTTTTTCCACAGCAGAACTGATGTTACATCTCTCAGCTGTGTTGTCCACCTGTGAGGGTTACAAGGGATGAGAGGTGACTCTGCCTTACAGGGCCAGCAGGCTCTTGGCACTCTGTGTGGTAGATGCATGATGCTCTTTCACTCTCAATGCCACCCTTGCACTGCATGGGCATTTGTTGGGTGAATTTTTGAGGGTGAAGGACTCATAACTGGTTGCCTCTGCTTGTAAACATGTGCAGGCTTCCAGTTCATGGTCAGATGTTTGTAAGTATTTGTTGTTTATTAGATTAAATAGCCCAAAGTGCTATCAGGTAAGGTATGTTTAATCAGTGCTGGGTGGCAAGGGGAGGTCATCCTGCAAAGCCCTTGCACACCTTCATCTTGTTCAGGTGAAATGTTTATACTACAGAATCAGACCTGTTCACTACAGGGGTAGGGTAGTTACAGTACTCACCTGGGGGTGTGCAGCCTGCAGAAGAGGAGGCTCAGGGCAGAGCTCATTGCTGCCTGCAGCTGCCTGCAGGGAGGCTATAGCCAGGTGGGGTTGGGCTCTGCTGCCAGGCAAGCAGCAAGAGAAGAAGGGGACACAGTCTGCAGTTGTGTCAGGGCAGGTCTAGGCTGGCTGTTAGGAGGAAGTTGTTGTCAGAGAGAGTGATCGGCATTGGAATGGGCTGCCCAGGGAGGTGGTGGAGTCTGTGTGCCTGGAGGTGTTGAAGCCAAGCCTGGCTGGGGCACTTAGTGCCATGGTCTGGTTGATTGTTGAGGGCTGGGTGCTAGGTTGGGCTGGATGCTCTTGGAGGTCTCTTCCAACCTGCTTGATTCTAAAAATGGTTCTGGGAATAGGTGGAGTTATTACAATTGGTTTCTGGAACTCATTTCCATGATGCCTCACCTCCCTATGCATGCTCATTGCAACCTGCTGGTTGTCTTTTGGGGTCTCTGGGAGGAAGGCCAATGTCTTCCTCAGTCTGACCTCTGTATCTTTTGTCCACCTGGCATCAGTTGTGGGTCATATTCTCGGCTGGAGTCTCTAATGTTCTCATCTTTGAGTACAGTATTCTTCTTCTCCATGAGAGTGCTTCCAGACCCTCTCAAGCTTAGCTCCCCCCTTTGTGTTTCTCTGGCTGGTGATGCTTTATATCAGCGCTCACACAGTTAATGATTTAACTAGGCTCCAACACTCTGTGTTCTCTTTCTCTTCTCCCCACATCACCAGCCCCTGACATTCTATGATTCTGTGAGGATTTGCAGAAAGGAAACAGAGGATTCCACAATAATCTAGTAAAAACAACCCCACTGGGCCAGCCCTGGTGTGCAGGATGCTATCAGAGTAGAGAGAGAGGGATGTGTGATGGTTTGGGTGTTACCTGCCCCCCCACACTTAAGAAAGTCACCCAGACTAGACTCAGTCCCTGGAAGTTGCATGAAGCTCTTTACTTACAGCTGAGCACAATATCCAAGCAGGTATTTACATTACCTACAGCTACAGACAGAAAGAGACAAGGTAAAAAAAGTCATACAGAGCCACAGCAGCCCTGCCACAAACCAGAGTGCCCAGGAGGGGCTCCCAACCACCCTGCCACCTTCTCCCACCCCTCTGCCTTACCCCAGACTTTGCCTTATGTTCAAGGTGAGTTTGGAGGGTCAGCCAGAGGGGCTAGGAAGCAGAAGGATTAGTCAGGCAGGTTAGAGAAGTGCATGCAGCCCCAAAAAAGCCAGAGGGAGACTCTGTTATCTGTTTGTTTTCTTGTTCTTCTCCATCTCAGCAAGCCTAGGAGTGCAGCAGCCATCACCACTGTTTCCTTTTCATAGCCTAGCATCTAATTCCTCTCACCAGCATATCCCAGCTAGGCTCAAAGTAGCAGAGAGAGGGACACCATCTGCAAGGCTGTTAAGATGTAGAGCAGCAAGATGGCCTCCACAGTAACCACAGGCAATGTGAAGAGATAAATGGTTGACCCTAGCCTGTGTCAGGCCAGGATTGATGCCACTATCAGCCCTAGTGCCTTTGCAATGATTTTTTACAAAGCCTCTGATAGAGTGTGTTATCTAGTTACTGGCACCAGGGCAATGGCCTGCAGGCACTGAGGAGGAGGAGGGAGGGGGGGAGGAAGAAGGAGAAGAGAAGAGAGGGAAAAGGGAAAAAAAACCCCAACCCACAAACAGAAAAAGGTCATTTCAGGAGGACAATCTCTGTTGGACTAAATGAGAAAATAAAGGCCCTGCTCTGAAAAGCAGGAGGTGAATAAATAACTAACAACAGCAACAAGAAGTAGTTGCTGGATGTGTGAGCAAGGGATAAGCAAAATTGCCTCTCCCTCTCTCTCTCTTCTTTTTTCCATTTCTTCTTTTTTTAATGGGCAAGGCCTTGGGCTGCAGTGGGAAATTTAGGAGATGAGCTTGTGGTGTGGTGTGGGCTTTGGCTTTTTCCTCCTTTCACTTTCCATTTTCTGATTGGAGGTTTAACTCTTTCCTCTCCTGCTGGTGGATCAAAAATTAACGACTGAGCTGCAGCTTTCCTCCCTCTGCCTCGACCCTGCACCTTGAGCAGCCTTTTATGGTGCTTGTGGGTGGATTTTAGAATCACAGAATCAGTCAGGGTTGGAAGGGAGCACAAGGAGCAGCCAGTTCTAACCCCCCTGCCATGCCCAGGGACACCCTACCCTAGAGCAGGCTGCACACAGCCTCACACAGCCTGGCCTCAAACACCTCCAGCCATGGGGCCTCAACCACCTCCCTGGGCAACCCAGTCCAGCCTCTCACCACTCTCCTGCTCAACAACTTCCTCCTCACCTCCAGCCTCACTCTCCCCACCTCCACCTTTGCTCCATTCCCCCCACTCCTGCCACTCCCTCACAGCCTCAAAAGTCCCTCCCCAGCTTTTTTGTAGCCCCCTTCAGATCCTGGCAGGCCACAAGAAGGTCCCCTGGGAGCCTCCTCTGCTCCAGCCTGCACAGCCCCAACTCTTTCAGTCTGTGCTCACAGCAGAGCTGCTGCAGCCTCTGAGCATCCTCCTGGCCCTGCTCTGGGCACTCTCCAGCATCTCCACATCCCTCTTGTCCCAGGGGCTCCAGAGCTGGATGCAGTACTCCAGGTGGGGTCTCAGCAGAGCAGAGCAGAGGAGGAGAATCCCCTCCCTGGCCCTGCTGGCCACACTTCTGCTGCTGCAGCCCAGGCTCTGCTTGGCTTTCTGGGCTGCAGGTGCACACTGCTGGCTCCTGTTGAGCTTCTCCTCCAGCAGCACCCCCAAGTCCCTCTCCTCAGGGCTGCTCTCCAGACACTCCCTGCCCAGCATGCATTTGTGCTTGGGATTTTGTTTGTGGGGTTGTTTTCTGCTGGGTTGGTTGAGGGGTTTTGTTTGCTTTCTTTTCTTTGCAGTTCCACCACACTTCTGAAGTGGCAGAGATTTCTTGCTAAATTGCATGTGGCTTTTCAGGCAGCTCTCTTCTCTCTGTCACTCATACTGCTGCACTAGAGCTGTGTTGGAAGTCTCACAGTAGGATGCTCTTGCCCCCAGGATGGAATCCTGTTACCCCAGGATGGTATAGCAGTCCCCTGTAAGCTACAGCACATCAAAGCCTTTCCACTTGCATTTGAGCACACCCATGTAAAATTAGAGCTGAGTGTGGCTCACTTTAATGAGAGCTTTTCCCTTCTCCCTGCCCCATTTATTCCTGTTCCCCACCAGTAAGAGAAACAGATTCAGAGTGAAAAGTGCCATTTTGGAAGCACTCCTCCAGGGAGCAAACCTTTCCCTTCCTGAACAAAGGCTTGAAACAAGGTCAGGAGGGTGTGGGGAAGCCTTCCTGAGGGACTGCAGATACTTTTTCTCTCTGCCTGCTCCCAGGCTCTTGCACAGAGTCTTGCTGCCACTTTCCTCTTTAATTATGACAGACTCTAGTTGACCTCTTCTGCATTTAGGCAGATTGGAGGGGGAAGGACTGAGTGCAGCTGAAAGCCTGGCTCTGGTCCTGCATCTCTTCTTTCAGGGGATAGGCCTAGGAATGTTTGATGCCTGAGGTGCACCTCTTGGTTTTTGGGTGAAGTCTGAGGGAAGGCTTCTCCATTCCCCCATCTTGAATTCATTGGGAGAAGGTCTGAGCTCCCCGGAGACAGCCATAGCCCAGACGTGTCCTTCTGCACTGCAGTGTGCATTAGTGTATGTGTGCCCAGGGAGCTGGTGGAGTCACCATCCCTGGAGGTGTTGAAGCCAAGCCTGGCTGGGGCACTTAGTGCCATGGTCTGGTTGCTTTGCCAGGGCTGGGTGCTAGGTTGGGCTGGATGAGCTTGGAGCTCTCTTCTCACTTGGTTCTCCTTCCCCTCTACTCTGCTCCGGTGAGACCTCACCTTGAGTACTACATTCAGTTTTGGCTCCCCAGATTAAGAGGGACAGGGACCTGCTGGAGAGGGTCCAGAGGAGGGCTATGAGGATCATAGAATCAACCAGGTTGGAAGAGGGGACTGGAGCACTGCCTGATGCGAGAGGCTGAGGGACCTGGGGCTGCTTAGTCTGGAGAGGAGAAGACTGAGAGGGGATTTAATCAATGTCTATAACTATCTGAGGGCTGGGGGTCAGGAGGGGGGGACAGGCTCTGCTCACTGCTCCCTGGGACAGGACAAGCAGCAATGGATGGAAGCTGCAGCACAGGAGGTTCCAGCTCAGCACAAGGGGGAACTTCTTTACTGTAAGGGTCCCAGAGCCCTGGCACAGGCTGCCCAGAGAGGCTGTGGAGTTTCCTTCTGTGAAGCCTTTGCAGGCCTGTCTGGATGTGTTCCTGTGTGCCCTGAGCTAGATTGTGTGGCCCTGCTGTGGCAGGGGGGGTTGGACTCGATGATGGTTTTGGGTCCCTTCCAACCCCTGATATCTGTGAGCCTGTGAATAATCAGAACTATTCTATTCCATTTTTATGTTGGGGTTGGAGGCTTTTTTTGTTGTTTCATTTTAGATCTCTAAATTCACACTAAGGCCCTGACTGACATACAAATGCCTCTTGAATGAAATTCACATCTTCCCCACGATGACCTTATTCCCTCACCCACCTCAAAATTGGCAGGATTTAATCCTCCTGAATGCTCAACCTGCATGTGTGTTGGGATGTATCAGATGCTGTGGTGGCTCCAAGTTCCTCTAAGTCATTCCTGGTTCCTGGTGGCTTATTCATGGTCATTTGTTCAGAACAAACTCTTGTTCTTCCTCATAAGGAGTGATAGGACAAGAGGAAATAGCCTCAAGTTGCACCAGTGAAGGTTCAGATTGGACATTAGGGAAAAAAAAATCAATAAAGGGGTTGCAAAGGCCTAGAATGAGCTGCCCAAGAAAGTTACAGAGCCACCACCCCTGGAGGTGTTTAAAAGCCATGTAGGTGTGGTATTGAGGGGCATGGGTTAGTGGTGGCTTAACAGCGCTGGATTAATGGTTGGGTCTGATGAGCTCCATAGGCTTTTCCAGCAAAACACTTCTGCATGCACACAAAGCCACTGGTACAGTTGCTGAGTTGGGATGAGAGGCCAATGGGATGAGATTGAACAAGGCCAAGGGCAGGGTTCTACACTTTGGCCACAACAACCCCAAGCAGCACTACAGGCTGGGGCCAGAGTGGCTGAGAGCAGGCAGGTGGAGAGGGAGCTGGGGGTGCTGGCAGAGAGTAGGTGAAGATGAGGCAGCAGTGCCCAGGTGGGTAGGAGAGCTCATTGCTGTCTGCAGCTGCCTGCAGGGAGGCTGTAGCCAGGTAGGGTTGGGCTCTGCTGCCAGGCACCCAGCACCAGAAGAAGGGGACAGAGTATCAAGTTGTGGCAAGGGAGATCTAGGCTGGATGTTAGGAGGAAGTTGTTGTCAGAGAGAGTGATTGGCATTGGAATGGGCTGCCCAGGGAGGTGGTGGAGTCTCTGTGCCTGGAGGTGTTGAAGCCAAGCCTGGCTGGGGCACTTAGTGCCATGGTCTGGTTGCTTGGCCAGGGCTGGGTGCTAGGTTGGGCTGGGTGAGCTTGGAGCTCTCTTCCAACCTGTTTGATTCTGTGATTCTATGATTCCTTATGATGAGGGTGGTGGAGCCTTTGGGCAGGCTCTGGAGACTTTCAAAACCTGTCTGGGTGATCCTGCTTTGGCAGGGGTTTGGACTGGGTGATCTGTGGAGGTCCCTTCCATCCCCTAACGTTCTGTGAAGGTGTGATTTCCGAGGCAGGAGTTGAAACCAGAGCATTTGAGCTCTGTGCCAGAACAAATCTGCTAGAGCCTTCCTCCTGTGCTTAAGGAAAGGGTTACTCTGATGTGCTGGCCACTAGAAGCCAGCTGTTTTCACAATGGCTCTGCAATAGCTGGGTGATGGAGTGACTTAACGACGGCTTGCTAAATGCTGGGGAGGTTGCCCTGATTGGCAGCTCTGGCAGTGGAAGCCCCTAGTGTGCAATCTGCCCCTGCGAATGGCTGCATTAAGGGATCGTAAGGCTGCCTCGTAAAGACTAGCACATAGTTATGGCAGCGACGGGAAGGAGAGAGGGAGCAGAGTGCTCTGTGGCCTCTGTGAAGAAAAGCAGACATCCCAGGGCAGGGAAGCATCAGGTGAAGTGGGCATTATAAACACTTTCCCTTGAACGCTGCTCCTTCTCAATACAGCCTTAGTGTAGCTCATCTACGACTTGCAGTTAACTTCATGGGTGGTGCAGGGCTGGGAGCTGTTAGCTCATATTCAGCTCCATTTCAGATGTCAGAGCTCATTAGCAGTGATTTTAGCCAAAGACAGTTTGTGAGGAACCTGGTAAAGCTGACTTCCTCAAATAACATTGAGCAAAGAGATTGCTGCTTTGCTTGTTGATTTATTTTCCTGCTTTCACACATCTTCTTCAGCTCTCTGAGTCTATTCAAGGGTCAGGCTCAGCTTCACCCTCTAAGGGATTAGGATTGATGGGGAGGGGCCTGGAACACAAACCCTGTGAGGAGAGGCTGAGGGAGCTGGGGGTGTGCAGGCTGGAGAAGAGGAGACTCAGGGCAGAGCTCATTGCTGTCTGCAGCTCCCTGAAGGGAGGCTGTAGCCAGGTGGGGTTGGGCTCTTCTGTCAGGCACCCAGCAACAGAACAAGAGGACAGAGTCTCAAGCTGTGCCAGGGCTTACTTTAGCTAAGCCCAGAGCAAATATTGCAAGTACAGAGATTAGTTTAACAATTCTCCAGCCACCTGCAGGAGAGGAAATCAAATGACATGCCTGCATGTCAGCAAGGAGCATTTCTAAATGAGCTCTGGAGTCAATGGGGTAGGAGGAATGAGGCTGGTCCACTCCTCTGTGGCAGTGGAGATGTGATGATGTTGGGGCTTTTGCATTAAGCAGGAGGAAAAAAGTCTTGTGGAAGTCCCAAATCAGCTGTAAGTAAATGTGGGCCTCTGGTAGCCAGGTGGGGTTGGGCTCTTCTGCCAAGCAAGCAGCAAGAGAAGAAGGGGACAGAGTGTCAAGTTGTGGCAGGGCAGGTCTAGGCTGGATGTTAGGAGGAAGTTGTTGTCAGAGAGAGTGATTGGCATTGGAATGGGCTGCCCATGGAGGTGGTGGAGTCTGTGTGCCTGGAGGTGTTGAAGCCAAGCCTGGCTGGGGCACTTAGTGCCATGGTCTGGTTGATTGTTGAGGGCTGGGTGCTAGGTTGGGCTGGCTGAGCTTGGAGGTCTCTTCCAACCTGCTTGATTCTATGATGAGTATGGAGGTCTCTTCCAACCCAGATAATTCTATGATTCTTTCTCTTTCATACACACTTTCTTGCTCTTTGACTCTTTAGTTCCCATGTTTTGCCTTTTCTCCTCCTGCCTTAACCTGTGTTTGGGGGATGGAAGATGCAGATTCTGCTTTCAGTGCTGAGGAAGTTTACCTGCATTCAGCAGCAAGCCCATGTGGGAATGCAGAGCAAGGCAGCAGGGCTTTAGATCTTCACCTATGCAAAGCTGAGTCAAGAGGTATGAAAGGATCCTGGATGAATTGTAGAGGTGTCTCACACCAAGTTCTTTGTATTTGTGCTTACCTGCTCCTGGGACTTGTCTCCTTGTTGTCTCAAATCTCCAAATGGATTGATGCAGAAGAAATCATTGGACAGTTGGTGTTGCTCTACAGCACCTCTTGGGGAGGTGGTATCAAGACAGAGAGGGACTAGGGAATGGAGTCACTGGACATAAAATCATGACTTCAAACCTGAGAGGCCTCAAGTGGTGCTGCAGAAATCAGTACTTTCCCTGCAGAAAGGATTGGAATTGCTGGTCACTGCCACAGCTCCAGGACACTGTCCATTTTCAGCTCTGGGAGAGGTGGTTGCTGGATTGATGGGTACCTGAGAGGCTCAAAAGGCAGGTACAGTGGGGTGAGAATTTTGGGTAAGTTTCTCCAGCTGGTCACAGCTAGCAGTGGATAGGTTGCTTGGGGTTCGGGCTGATGCATTTCCATCTCCTGTAACTGCACCCTCATTTGGGTACATGTCCCAGTATGATGCTCAACCTTCCCTGAATTTCCATCTGCCATTGGCAAATGCTACCAGGCACCCATCTGCACCCTTATCAGCTCCTGGGGCAAAGATGTACCAGCAAGGGTCCTTGGATAAGGGGACACTGGGCTTTATGTCCTGATTAACAGGCAGACAAATGTGGCTGTGGGAGGATGCAGAGTAAAAGGCATGGAGTGTGCATCAGTTTAGAGAGTGTGCATCAGTTCAGGGAGTGTGCATCAGTTCAGAGAGTGTGCATCAGTTTAAAGAGTGTGCATCAGTTTAAAGAGTGTGCATCAGTTCAGAGAGTGTGCATCAGTTCAGAGAGTGTGCATCAGTTTAAAGAGTGTGCATCAGTTCAGGGAGTGTGCATCAGTTCAGAGAGTGTGCATCACTTCAGAGAGTGTGCATCAGTTTAAAGAGTGTGCATCAGTTCAGGGAGTGTGCATCAGTTCAGGGAGTGTGCATCAGTTCAGAGAGTGTGCATCACTTCAGAGAGTGTGCATCAGTTCAGAGAGTGTGCATCAGTTTAAAGAGTGTGCATCAGTTCAGGGAGTGTGCATCAGTTCAGAGAGTGTGCATCAGTTTAAAGAGTGTGCATCAGTTCAGGGAGTGTGCATCAGTTTAAAGAGTGTGCATCAGTTCAGAGAGTGTACATCAGTTCAGAGAGTGTACATCAGTTCAGGGAGTGTACATCAGTTCAGGGAGCGTGCATCAGTTTAAAGAGTGTGCATCAGTTTAAAGAGTGTGCATCAGTTCAGGGAGTGTGCATCAGTTCAGGGAGTGTGCATCAGTTCAGAGAGTGTGCATCAGTTTAAAGAGTGTGCATCAGTTCAGGGAGTGTGCATCAGTTTAAAGAGTGTGCATCAGTTCAGAGAGTGTACATCAGTTCAGAGAGTGTACATCAGTTCAGGGAGTGTACATCAGTTCAGGGAGCGTGCATCAGTTTAAAGAGTGTGCATCAGTTTAAAGAGCGTGCATCAGTTCAGGGAGTGTGCATCAGTTCAGGGAGCGTGCATCAGTTCAGGGAGTGTGCATCAGTTCAGAGAGTGTGCATCAATTCAGGGGATCTGCATTCCCGACAAAGATGAGCTGTTAACAGCCCTGCAAGACAGAGGAGTGGCTTTATAGCTCAAACAGCAGCAGTTTGTGCTTTCAACTCCAAGGCCTCTCAGTACAGAGGCAGAGTGTTGGTTGCAAGGTTCTCTCTCACACGACATTTTCATCTTGTCCGATTGAAATGAAGTTTGGGCTAAAATCTCTTGAAATGAAAGGTGGCTACTGTCCCATGAGACAAAGAATGCTGCTCTTCAGCAGAGGCAGAGTGTTTGTGGCATAGTGGTTCCATAGTGGTTCCAAATTAACATCAGCTGTCTTCTGGCTTAAGTTACTGTGCTGCCTGCCCCCCTGCTGAAGCTGAGCTCAAACTACAGAAGAGCAAATGAAATTAACGGAAGCACAGTTCCACTGAGAATCAGCTCTGATTTTAGCTAGGATCACTGCACTGAAGTATACATATCTGATGCAGAGAGGTCCTCGTTTAGGAGGCATCTTGCTTTCACAGAACCACATAACTTTAAAGGTTGGAAGGGACCTCCAGGGGAGCATCCAGTCCAACTTGCCTGCCAAAGCAGCATCACCCAGGGTGGTTCACACAGGAATGCACCCAGGTGGGTTTGGAAAGTCTCCAGAGAAGGAGACTCCACAGCCTCTCTGGGCAGCCGGCTCCAGGCCTCTGTCACCCTCACTGTAAAGAAGCTTCTCATGTTGAGATGAAACCTTCTGCATTCCAGTTTGTGGCCATTGCTCCTTGTCTTATTGCTGCTGAGCAGCCACTTGATGCCCACTCCTCAGATATTTGCATACATTGATCAGATCTCTCAGTCTTCTCTTCTCCAGACTAAATAGCTTTGAGATGATTCTTCTACATTTACACAACTCCTTGCACAGTAGGATCCAGAGGTTTACCTGGGCACCCCTGACTGCGTTGGTGTTCTCAGTCTTCTAAATGCCACTTAGCATTCAGGCTCCCATTAGGACTTGGGAAATTCAGCTCAAAGTGGTGGTGCAAAGGTAGCCTTTGCTAAGGTGAGATATCATTTGAGCTATTGTTACCTTGGAGTCCTGGTGGGCAGCAAGTTCTGCATGGGCCAGCAATGTGTCCTTGTGGACCAGAGAGCAAATGGCATCCTGGGGTGCATCAGGGAAAGTGTGGCCAGCAGGTTTAGGGAAGTTCCTCTCCCCCTCTATTCTGCCCTGGTGAGACCACAATTGCAATGCTGTGTCCAGTTTTGGGCTCCCCAGTTCAAGAGGGGCAGGGACCTGCTGGAAAGGGTCCAGCAGAGAGCCATGAGAATGACTGGGGGACTTGAGCATCTGTCCTACAAAGAGAGACTGAGAGCCCTGGGGTTGTCTAGTCTGGAGAAGAGAAGACTGAGAGGAGATCTGATCAATGTATAGAAATCACAGAAACAGATTATCTGAGGAGTGGGGTTCAAGTGGCTGAGGCCAATCTCTTTTTGCTTGTCAGCAGCAGTAAGACAAGGAGCAGCAGCTACAAACCGAATATAGAAGGTCTCACCTCAACAGGAGGAGAAACTTCTTTAAAGTGAGGGTCCCAGAGCACTGGCACAGGCTGCCCAGAGAGGTTGTGGAGTCTCCCTCTCTGAAGACTTTCCAAACCTGCCTGGATGCATTCCTGAGTGAACTCCCCTGGGTGATGCTGCTTTGGCAGGCAGGTTGGACTGGATGCTCTCTGGAGGTCCCTTTCCAACCTCTACTGCTCTGTGATTCTGTGACCGTAACCCAGCGTTCCCCTGGTGCTTGTGCGACCTTTTCTGTCAGGGTGCCATCTTCACCTTTTTACCTTTCTGGTAGAGAAATGTTTTTGATGATGACAATAAAGATACAGCAAAGCACTTTGATTCTTGGTTGCCCCATCTGGGCTGTGCGTTTGATGCGCGCAGCCGGCGTTGCAGTCAGATTGCGCTATCAGATGGAGCTGGCTCTATTTCCTGCATTATTCTTCCTGGCTGTACCACATTATGCAATTATGTTTGCATTTAAACCTGAGCACTTACCTGTAATGATGCTGTAGTTGGGTACATGATACATTACAGAAGTAGATAATGCATGGAGATAGGCTAAGAAAGCATGTTGTTGCTGTGCTAAAACTAAACAGGGCATGGCATCTGAAAGCGGGCTCTGAAAGCTCGCAGGTTAGGCAGAGCTGAAATAGCCACCAGCTGGGGTGAAACCTTCTTCTGATGGGCAGGTACAGGACTGGAAGGGCAGCGCAGACTTCTCCAGTACTACCTTTCAGCCTCTGCTGTAGAGGTCTACTGCTGGCACTTCTGGTGGCTGCACCCACTTCTGCAGGAGCAGGACAGTCTCAGCAGCTGCTGGGACCTCAAATCTTGCAGCCCGTACATGAGGGGCAATGATGCAGCTTAGAGAAGTGGCTGTGCCTCAGATGCTGGCCCAGCCTTGTACACCTCCTCTTATCCTTGTACAACTCCTCTTATCCTTGTACATCTCCTCTTACCCTTGTACAACTCCTGTTATCCTTTTACACCCTCTCTTATCCTTGTACACCTCCTCTTATCCTTGTACAACCCCTCTTATCCTTGTACACCCCCCTTATATCCTTGTACACCTCCTATTAAGCTTGTACATCTCCTCTTATCCTTTACAACCCCTCTTATCCTTTTACACCCCCTTATGCTTGTACAACTCCTCTTATCCTTGTACACCCCCTCTTGTCCTTGTGCACCTCCTTTTATCCTCTAACACCTCCTCTTACCCTTGTAGGATGCAGCTAATGCAGCTGTAGCCTTGAAGGACAGATTCTGAGCAGTTGTTATAGACACAGCACCATACCAGTTCAGGATGTGGTTTAATGGCCACGGTGGCATTGGGTCAGCAGGTGGACTCAGTGATGTCAGAGGTCTTTTCCAACTGAAATAATTGTATGGCTGCATACTCTGGGCCACATCTGGAGTGTTGCATCTGGTTCTGGGCTCGGCTCTTAAGGAGAGAGATAGAGAGCTGCTAGGGAGAGTCCAGCAGAGACTGGAAAGGTACTGCAGGGGCAGTGGCATCCCTCTGATGAAGAAAGGCTAAGAGTCTTTGGAACTCTTTAGCCTGGAGAAAGGAAGACTGAGAGGGAATGGTAACAATGCTTATCAATATTTAGAGATAGTGGTGGGGTGGATATCAGGAGGAAGTTGTTCTCAACAAGAGGTGAAATTCTGAACAGGCTGCCCAGGGATGTGGTTAAGGCCCCATCCCCAGAGACATTCAAGATGTGACTTGATGTGGCCGTGAGCAGCCTGATTTAGTTGGAGGTCTCCCTGCAGACTGCAGTGGGGTTGGACAAGATGAATTCTGGGGGTCCCTTCCAACCCAAAGCAGTCTGTGAATATGTGAATCTGTGTGAAAGTCAGGGCTAGATCACACATAGAATCATAGAATCAGCCAGGTTGGAAGAGAGCTCCAAGCTCAGCCAGCCCAACCTAGCACCCAGCCCTCAACAATCACCCAGACCATGGCACTAAATGCCCCAGCCAGGCTTGGCTTCAACATCTCCAGGCACACAGACTCCACCACCTCCCTGGGCAGCCCATTCCAATGCCAATCACTCTCTCTGACAACAACTTCCTCCTAACATCCAGCCTAGACCTGCCCTGCCACAGCTTGAGACTCTGTCCCCTTCTTCTGTTGCTGCTTGTTTGGCAGAAGAGCCCAACCCCACCTGGCTACCAGAGGCCCACATTTACTTACAGCTGATTTGGGACTTCCACAAGACTTTTTTCCTCCTGCTTAATGCAAAAGCCCCAACATCATCACATCTCCACTGCCACAGAGGAGTGGACCAGCCTCATTCCTCCTACCCCATTGACTCCAGAGCTCATTTAGAAATGCTCCTTGCTGACATGCAGGCATGTAATTTGATTTCCTCTCCTGCAGGTGGCTGGAGAATTGTTAAGCTAATCTCTGTGCTTGCAATATTTGCTCTGAGCTTAGCTAAAGTAAGCCAAGATCATTCAATTGTGAGACAATATTTGCACAGCACTTACTGCAAAGGCCAGCACAGTCACCAGGCTTGGTTATTCTGCTTGTGTAAACAACTTGATGCTGCAATTTTCTCATTACCATTAAATTGTCATTTTAAATTGGCCTTAGAAGTGTTTGTCCTTGGAGAAATCACTGGTTTGGAGAGTGGTGTAAATGCTGTGTGCCCTTTCACTGAGCTCTGCAAAGGGAAAACCAGGCATGCTCTGTCTGGACTGGAAGATTGCACTCAATTCCTCAATGTGCTTACATGCAAGCAGGGTCTGTGATTCAAATCATAGAATCAAGCAGGTTGGAAGAGACCTCCAAACTCATCTATTCCAATCTAGCACCCAGCTCTATCCAATCAACCAGACCATGGCACTAAGTGCCTCATAGTTTCCACTGCAATAAGCTGTCTGTGAGTATGAGGCCAGTAAATGGACATTAAGAAGTTCTTGTGAATTGACAACCAGTTGTGGTAGGGAAAAAAATGCATTTTGTGATTCAGAGCTCTTCAGGAGTTCCACAGCATTTTCTCTGCTTCCAGAGTGTTTGCCTTAATATTTCCTTAATATTATTCCAGAGCCTGGGCTGCAGCAGCAGAAATGTGGCCAGCAGAGACAGGGAGGGGATTCTCACCCTCTGCTGTGCTCTGCTGAGACCCCACCTGGAGCACTGCAGCCAGTTCTATAAGCTCCTATTCCAAGAGGGCTGTGGAGGTGCTACGGAGTGTCCAGAGCAGGGCCAGGAGGATGCTGAGAGGCTGCAGCAGCTCTGCTGTGAGCACAGACTGAAAGAGTTGGGGCTGTGCAGGCTGGAGCAGAGAGGGATACGAGGAGACCTTCTTGTGGCCTGCCAGGATCTGAAGGGGGCTCCAAAAAAGCTGGGGAGGGACTTTTGAGGCTGTGAGGGAGTGCCAGGAGTGGGGGGAATGGAGCGAAGCTGGAGGTGGGGAGAGTCAGAGTGGAGGTGAGGAGGAAGTTGTTGAGCAGGAGAGTGATGAGAGGCTGGAATGGGTTGCCCAGGGAGGTGGTTGAGGCCCCATGGCTGGAGGTGTTTGAGGCCAGGCTGGCTGAGGCTGTGTGCAGCCTGCTCTAGGGTAGGGTGTCCCTGGGCATGGCAGGGGAGTTGGAACTGGCTGCTCCTTGTGATCCCTTTCCACCCTGACTGCTTCTGTGATTCTATGATTTGAGGCTGAGATTTCTGATTCTAGGATCGACCTCCCACCATAACTCTCTAAGACCCTGAAAGATTAAAAAGCATCACTTTAGGAGTCACCTGAATATGATGAGATGGTGGGGTTGGGCTCTTGTGCCAGGCAAGCAGCAACAGAAGAAGGGGACAGAGTGTCAAGTTGTGTCAGGGGAGGTCTAGGCTGGGTGTTAGGAGGAAGTTCCTGGCAGAGAGAGTGATTGGCATTGGAATGGGCTGCCCAGGGAGGTGGTGGAGTCTGTGTGCCTGGAGGAGTTGAAGCCAAGCCTGGCTGGGGCACTTAGTGCCATGGTCTGGTTGATTGTTGAGGGCTGGGTGCTAGGTTGGGCTGGATGAGCTTGGAGGTCCTTTCCAGCCTGGCTGATTCTCTGATTCTATGATAAATAGATGTGGACCTTTCCCACGAGTCTCATGTTTTGGTTAATCATAGTGGCTTAACAGTGCTCATATTCCCCTGTTACTGGGGATTTCAGCTGGCATTACAGGTGAGCTTTGCTGCCTGTGCACAGGCAGCTGCCTCATGCTGTATCTGGGACATGCACCCCCTGATAACAGCAATGGCTTCTCAGTGCCCTCCCTCTGAAGGCTCCATTAGATCTAACTAATACTCCATGTCCTTAATTAAATACCTCTGGTGCAAAGAGCCATACCTTCTGTGCTTGGAAATTGTGGTGATTACTCCCCTGCTGGAAAAGCCTTTTAGGTTGTTTTTTTTTAATGGCTGTTTTTTGAGTGTTTTTTCCCCTGCTTTGGTTGTTTATGATTGGGTTTTGTGGTGGTGGTTGTTTTGTGGAGGGTTTTTTTTCCCCCCTTATTTTGTTTTTAGAGGAATTGAAGTGTTTCTCATGCCATTGTCCAGCTGCAAATTGGCCTGAGACTGACTTGTGCCATGGGCTATGACCTCCAAAACTACCCACTCATTTTTTTTCCTGAACTAATCAGCTAGATGAACTATTTACAGTTGGCTTTTGGGTCTTCTCACTGCTTTTGTGCTGCCCCTGTCCAAGTAATTAATGACAGTGTGGCTTGTTTATGGGCTTGAGTTACTAATGCTGTTGGCTGCAAATGTATTTTTACCTCTGGGACGTTGCCAGTTTCCTGGTTCCAGTCCCACCTCACCAGCCCAGGTCAATTTTTTGTGTGTAAACAGATTTATCCTGTAATAGTTGGAGAGAGACTAGGGTCATTCATCAGTCCCGTAGAGAACATGCCCAGCCTGATTCTTCCTTTCTTGTGCCTCTGCAACTCAGCACAAGTCAGAAGGATTCCTGCAGGACATCTAGATTTAAGAAAACCTGGAAAAGGAAAAGTAATCCTTTCTTCTTACCTCCGGGTGCAGGCAGTTTCAGTTGGATGTGAAGGTACTGGAGAGTGCACCACAAGTCCAGCCATGTGCCCAGCCTCGATCCTTGCTGGAACCAATGTTACAGGAGTCACAGGATCACAGAACTGCTTAGATTAGCAAAGCCCTTCAAGGTCCTCGAGTCCAACCATCAGTTTCACACTGACAAGCCCTTGACTAACCCAAATCCCTCAGCACAACATCTCATCACTACGAATCACTATGGTTGGAAAGGACCACCAGGATCATCCAGTCCAACCTTCATCCCAGCATCCTGCATCACCAGACCATAGCCTAGTCATTAATGGAGAGATCATAGAATCATAGAGAATCAAGCAGGTTGGAAGAGACCTCCAAGCTCAGCCAGTCCAACCTAGCACCCAGCCCTGGCCAATCAACCAGACTATGGCACTAAGTGCCCCAGCCAGGCTTTTCTTGAACACCTCCAGGGGTGGTGACTCCACCACCTCCCTGGGCAGCCCATTCCAATGCCAATCACTCTCTCTGTGAAGAACTTCCTCCTGACATATGTGAATCTTTAAAGGCAGAGTGAAGACTAAAGCGAAGAGAAACAGCAGCAGGTGATGCAGTGAGTTAAAAAAGTATACTTGTGTGGCCTTGGAAAGGATTTGCTGAGTTGTGGGCAAGGCCTCTTCTGTCCAAGGCCATCATACTAAACAAGGCAGTTGATAAGGGAAATCCTAATTTGGTCTCCTGTCCTTCTAGAAATTAGTTACAGGCTTTCAGGGCACAGATATTGAGAAACATTCTGCTCATTTTCAGCCTTAGTTTATTCATAGGTCCAGTTACATCTGGAGTACTGGGGTTAGTTCTGGGCATCTAGCTCAAGAGAGGCAAGAAACTGCTGGAGAGTCCAATGGAGGGCTACAAACCATAGAATCAGTCAGGGTTGGAAGGGACCACAAGGAGCAGCCAGTTCCAACCCCCCTGCCATGCCCAGGGACACCCTACCCTAGAGCAGGCTGGCCAGAGCCATGAAGATGATGAGACTGGAGCATCTCTCTTGGCTGAGAGGCCTGGGGCTGTTTATCCTGGAGGAGACTGAAAGGGGCTCAGAGCAATGCCTATCCATAGCTAAAATGTGGGTATGAAGAGGATGGGGCCAGACCTTTTCAGTGGCGCCTAACAACAGGACAAGAGGCAATAGACACTTCTGTGTTCATTATCAGTCTGGAGTGGTTGTGGATGCTTCCTTCCTGAGGGTGTTCAGGGTCAGGTTGGATGAGGCCTTGAGCAACCAAACCCAGTTGAGGGGTGATGTGTCTAGCAGAGGGGTTGGAGTAGATGATCTCTGAGATGCCCTCCAACCCAGGCCATTCTATGAATCTATGTGGTGAACATCTTGCAGTTACTTTAGCAAAGGAGTAGACAGGCAAAGAACGATGGCAAAGGATAGGTTCTGCTTCTCTGGGCACTGGGCAGCCTTCTGCATTCTAACCCCACTGACTAGAGCAAAGGACATGATGCATTTGCATCCCTTTCAAGTGTGTGTAGGAGGGAGGAGCCTGCACCAATTTGTCTGGTTTAATTATAGATGTTCTGCCCACCTTCCTAATTGCTCCTCCATTAAGAAGGAGCTTCTTGTTTCTTTTTTTCCCTAGGAGCTAAAAATAATCAACTTTTGTTTGTTTCTGTAAATATTTTTTCTTCTTTTGCCCTTGAGGAGATAATTATTTCTATTGTTGCATGAAGATGGTGGCCAATACAGGAGGAATAATTAGAGCAGATGGCTGAAAGTACTTCCCTTGTAAAAGACATCTACCGTAATAAAACACCTCCCCTCCTCTTTTGTCTCCTCCAAACAGACGTTTTTCTTTCTTTCAGGTGGATGGGGGGGGGGGGGGGTCGGGTGAGGGGTGTAAATCTTTTTTTCCTGATGTATTAAACCCAGGAGCTGTCAGGAGTTCACAGCCTGGAAAGTGAGCTCCCTGTATCCATCACTGAAATTAAAGTGTTTCCCAACGTGGCGTGGAGTCCTGGCTCTGGCGTGGGGAAATACAGGCTGTACTCCATCACTTCAAACGTTAACCTTGTCTCTCCATGGTGACTGAGGACAGGAACACTTGCTCTCCGTGCTTGCTGGTTAAATGGCAATCTGTCAGCACCAGGGGAAAGGCTGCCTTGTGGGTGTCAATCTCTGCTGTGTCTGCAGCATTCGACACCTCTGCTCATTCCTGGCTGTTCCCGGCAGGAGGGGTGCACCTTCTCCTTGCTAGAGATCATAGGAAGCAACTAAAGCAGGGTTTCTGCATATGCAGGCAGGTTGCTGTTGTTCAGGAGCAGAACTGTGTTCTGTGGCTCTCTGGATGTGCCTGGAGGTCAGGAAAAGCTGGCTGTTGGGGGGGGGGGGGGGTGGAGTTGGTGAGAAGCACAGAAACATAGAATCGACCAGTATGGAAGAGACCTCCAAGCTCAGCCAGTCCAATCTAGCACCCATGATGCCATGATTCTATGATTTTCTACCCTCTGACCCATTCTGTGATCCCTCAGGGATCAGTCATGGGACCAGTCTTGTTCAACACCTTTGTGGGTGCCATGGACAGAGGCACTGAGTGCAGCCTCAGCAAATTTCCTGCCCACACCAAGCTGTGTGGTGCAGCAGCCAGGCTGGAGGGCAGGGATCCATCCAGAGGGACCTGGGCAGGCTGCAGAGGTGGGCACAAGCCAAGCTCAGGATGTGCAACAAGACCTAGCACAAGGTGTGGGTTGAGGCAATGCCAAGCACCAATGCAGTCTGGGCAGTGAGTGGCTGGAGAGCAGCCCTGAGGAGAGGCACTTGGGGGTGCTGCTGGAGGAGAAGCTCAGCAGGAGCCAGCAGTGTGCACTTGCAGCCCAGAAGGCCAAGCAGAGCCAGGGCTGCAGCAGCAGAAGTGTGGCCAGCAGGGCCAGGGAGGGGATTCTCCTCCTCTGCTCTGCTCTGCTGAGACCCCACCTGGAGTACTGCAGCCAGCTCTGGGCCCCCCATTGGTGTGGGCAGCAAACTTCCTGAGGCTGCACTCAGTGCCTCTGTCCATGGCACCCACAACGATGCTGAACAAGACTGGTCCCAGGACTGATCCCTGAGGGACTCCACTTGTCACTGGACTGCACTTGGCCATGGAGCCATTGACAGCCACTTTTTGGGTGTGGCTCACTTTGAGTGTTGAAGCCCAGCCTGGCTGGGGCACTTAGTGCCATGATCTGGTTGATTGTTGAGGGCTGGGTGCTAGGTTGGACTGGATGATATTGGAGGCCTCTGCCAACCTGCTTGATTCTGTGATTCTATGATGTGCTCTGACTGGAAAATAAAAGAAAGGAGTAACTATATTTTGGATTTGTGCTGAAGTTATTCTTGCCACTGCTGTTTTGTGTTAGCACAACCCCATGAGAATCACAAATATTTCCATGTCTGGTTCCCCCTTTCATTTCAGATAATTTGAGGCTGTTCTTGCTGGTTCAGATCTGAGTCAAAAAGATTGAACCATATGGAACCTTCCTCACTCTTCCAATAAAGCTCTGACTGTTGGCTTTCCACTTGGGGTGATCTGAGCTAGATTGTATAGTCCTGCTGTGTTGAGATACTGGAAGGTGTCCAGAGAAGGGCAACAAAGCTGGGGAGGGGCCTGGAGCAGAGCCCTGTGAGGAGAGGCTGAGGGAGCTGGGGGGGTGCAGCCTGCAGCAGAGGAGGCTCAGGGCAGAGCTCATTGCTGTCTGCAGCTGCCTGCAGGGAGGCTGTAGCCAGGTGGGGTTGGGCTCTGCTGCCAGGCAAGCAGCAAGAGAAGAAGGGGATAGAGTGTCAAGTTGCGGCAGGGCAGGTCTAGGCTGGATGTTGTTAGGAAGTTGTCAGAGAGAGTGATTGGCATTGGAATGGGCTGCCCAGGGAGGTGGTGGAGTCTCTGTGCCTGGAGGTGTTGAAGCCAAGCCTGGCTGGGGCACTTAGTGCCATGGCCTGGTTGATTGGCCAGGGCTGGGTGCTAGGTTGGGCTGGATGAGCCTGGAGGTCTCTTCCGGGCTGGTTGATTCTATGATTGTGTAGTCCATAACAGACAGTGAAGATCTGTGTTCATACTTGTGCACACATCAGTGTGAAAATGCACACATCTTCCTCAAGAGATCCATGCAACATTCCCTGCTAAGAGCATGCTGAAAGTTGAAAGGTGAGGGCGAAGCAAGCAGGAGCCGTTTGGCCGTGGCTCATCACAGGTCAGTTTGCTGCTTTCAAGGCAATCAGTGCTTTGTTTGGAACTGATTTGCAGGCCACCAGAAGATAGGCGGAGAAAGCTAAAAAGGCGTTTGAAGGGAGAGGTGTTTGGAGCAGGAGAGCCTTTGAAGCAGCCTGTGAAACAAAATCCTGCCCAGCCCGCAGGGGGTTTGCAGGTCTGCAGGTGGGGTTATGCTGCTGCCAGGAATGAATGTGCAGCTCTGCTTTTCGAGAGGCAGAGACACACACGGCAGGAAACCTGCAGGCTTGACTTTCCAGGCAGGTGGTTGAGTCACCGACCCCGTTTAAGGGCCGTTTGAATGTGGTGCTTGGGGATATGGTTTAAGGTGAGAGTTGTAGAGTGGGGGTCTAGGCTGGAGGTGGTGACCCCAGGGGCTTTGCCAGCCGGCATGGTTCTGTGACTCGGTAAGGTGGCTGGCCCTGCAGCAACCCCCTGAGTACCCAGAGCTGAACCGCCCAAGGGGGCAACCTCCAACCCGCCGCAGGCATCTCCCAGGGCTGAGAAGCTCTCCAACACCCACGTCCGTCCCTTCGCTCTGGCTGCGTCCGGCCGAGAAGCGAAGGCGGTGCGGTGCCGGCGGCCCCTCAGCTGGGCTTCCTAAGGCCGGCAAGGGGCGAGCCTTAACTGCCCTGCGTCTTCTCCTTGCAGCTCGCCCTGCGCTTCTGCGGCCGCTGGGACGAGGACTGGAGCTGGCCTGGTGGCCACCAGCCGCGAGATGGCGACAACGTCACGATAGAGAGCGGCCGGACCCTGCTGCTGGGCACAGCCACGGCCGCGCTCCACCTGCTGCACCTCCGAGGTCTGCGCCGGCGGGCGGGGTGCGGGGCTCTGTGTGTGTGTGTGTGTGTGTGTGTGTGAGTGTGTGCTGTGTGTGTGAGTGTGCTCTGAGTGTGTGTGTGCTCTGTGTGTGTGCTCTGTGTGTGTGCTCTGTGTGTGTGCGCTCTGTGTGTGTGCGCTCTGTGTGTGTGCTGTGTGCGCTGTGTGTGTGTGTGCTGTGTGTGCTGTGTGTGTGTGTGCTGTGTGTGTGTGCGCGCTATGTGTGTGTGCGCTGTGTGTGTGCGCTGTGTGTGTGTGTGCTCTGTGTGTGTGCTGTGTGCGCTGTGTGTGTGTGCTCTGTGTGTGTGTGCTCTGTGTGTGTGCTGTGTGCGCTGTGTGTGTGTGTGCTGTGTGTGCTGTGTGTGTGTGCTGTGTGTGTGTGCTGTGTGTGTGCGCGCTATGTGTGTGTGCGCTGTGTGTGTGCGCTATGTGTGTGTGTGCTCTGTGTGTGTGCTGTGTGCGCTGTGTGTGTGTGCTCTGTGTGTGTGTGCTCTGTGTGTGTGCTGTGTGCGCTGTGTGTGTGTGTGCTGTGTGTGCTGTGTGTGTGTGTGCTGTGTGTGTGTGTGCTGTGTGTGTGCGCGCTATGTGTGTGTGCGCTGTGTGTGTGCGCTATGTGTGTGTGTGCTCTGTGTGTGTGCTGTGTGCGCTGTGTGTGTGTGCTCTGTGTGTGTGTGCTCTGTGTGTGTGCTGTGTGCGCTGTGTGTGTGTGTGCTGTGTGTGCTGTGTGTGTGTGCTGTGTGTGTGTGCTGTGTGTGTGCGCGCTATGTGTGTGTGCGCTGTGTGTGTGCGCTATGTGTGTGTGTGCTCTGTGTGTGTGCTGTGTGCGCTGTGTGTGTGTGCTCTGTGTGTGTGTGCTCTGTGTGTGTGCTGTGTGCGCTGTGTGTGTGTGTGCTGTGTGTGCTGTGTGTGTGTGCGCGCTATGTGTGTGTGCGCGTTATGTGTGTGTGTGCTCTGTGTGTGTGTGCTGTGTGCGCTATGTGTGCTGTGTGTGTGTGCGCGCTATGTGTGTGTGTGCGTTATGTGTGTGTGTGTGCTGTGTGCGCTATGTATGCTGTGTGTGTGTGCGTGCTATGTGTGTGTGCGCGTTATGTGTGTGTGTGCTCTGTGTGTGTGTGCTGTGTGTGTGTGTGCTCTGTGTGTGTGCTGTGTGCGCTGTGTGTGTGTGCTGTGTGTGCTGTGTGTGTGTGTGCTGTGTGTGTGCGCGCTATGTGTGTGTGCGCTGTGTGTGTGCGCTATGTGTGTGTGTGCTCTGTGTGTGTGCTGTGTGCGCTGTGTGTGTGTGCTCTGTGTGTGTGTGCTCTGTGTGTGTGTGTGCTGTGTGCGCTATGTGTGCTGTGTGTGTGCGCGCTATGTGTGTGTGTGCGTTATGTGTGTGTGTGCTCTGTATGTGTGTGCTGTGTGCGCTATGTGTGCTGTGTGTGTGCGCGCTATGTGTGTGTGCGCGTTATGTGTGTGTGTGTGCTGTGTGCGCTATGTATGCTGTGTGTGTGTGCGTGCTATGTGTGTGTGCGTGTTATGTGTGTGTGTGCTGTGTGTGTGTGTGCTGTGTGTGTGTGCGCTGTGTGTGTGCTGTGTGTGCGCTATGTGTGTGTGTGCGCTATGTGTGCTGTGTGTGTGTGTGCTGTGTGTGTGTGCGTGCTATGTGTGTGTGCGCGTTATGTGTGTGTGTGCTCTGTGTGTGTGTGTGCTGTGCGCTATGTGTGCTGTGTGTGTGCTGTGCGCTATGTGTGCTGTGTGTGTGTGCGTGCTATGTGTGTGTGCGCGTTATGTGTGTGTGTGCTCTGTGTGTGTGTGTGCTGTGTGCGCTATGTGTGCTGTGTGTGTGTGCGTGCTATGTGTGTGCGCGCGTTATGTGTGTGTGTGCTCTGTGTGTGTGTGCTGTGTGTGTGCGCTGTGTGTGTGTGCTGTGTGTGCGCTGTGTGTGTGCGCTGTGTGTGCGCTATGTGTGTGTGCGCTGTGTGTGTGCGCTATGTGTGTGTGCGCTATGTGTGCTGTGTGTGTGTGTGCTGTGTGTGTGCGCGCTATGTGTGCTGTGTGTGTGTGCGCACTATGTGTGTGTGCGCGTTATGTGTGTGTGTGCTCTGTGTGTGTGTGCTGTGTGCGCTATGTGTGCTGTGTGTGTGTGCGTGCTATGTGTGTGTGCGTGTTATGTGTGTGTGTGCTCTGTGTGTGTGTGCTGTGTGCGCTATGTGTGCTGTGTGTGTGTGCGCGCTATGTGTGTGTGCGCTGTGTGTGTGTGCTGTGTGTGTGTGCGCGCTATGTGTGTGTGCGCTGTGTGTGTGTGCTGTGTGTGTGTGCGCGCTATGTGTGTGTGCGCTGTGTGTGTGTGCTGTGCGTGTGTGCGCTGTGTGTGTGTGTGCTCTGTGTGTGTGCGCTATGTGTGTGTGCTGTGTGTGTACTATGTGTGTGTGTGCGCTCTGTGTGTGCGTGCTATGTGTGTGTGTGTGTGCTGTGTGCTGTGTGTGTGTGTGCTGTGTGTGTTCTCTGGGTGTGTGTGCTCTATGTGTGCTGTGTGTGTGCTCTGTGTGTGTGCTGTGTGCTGTGTGTGTGTGCTGTGTGTGTGCTGTGTGTGTGTGTGCTCTATGTGTGCTGTGTGTGCGCTATGTGTGTGTGTGCGCACGCTATATGTGTGTGTGTGCTGTGTGCTCTGTGTGTGTGCTGTGTGCTGTGTGTCCAGCACTCCTCTTCCCCCGGGGCTGCAGCTCTTCCCGTCGATGGTGTCCCCTGCCCTTGCCCAGCTGCTGAAGCGGCGCGGCAAGGCTGAGCCTGCGCTCAGCGGGCAGCAGGGGATGGCACAGAGGGGCAGGGGAAGCATTTAATGGCTACGCGTGCAGAAGGCATCGTTTCTGCAGTTCGAGGCGCAGGGACAGCAGGAGTGGGAAGCTTGGTGGATGGTTGTTTTTTTTTTAATTTATTGTATTTTACTTTATTATTTACTTTCTTTCCTGCAGCTACAGCAAAGGCTGCTCTCATGAGTGGCGTTGGGTGCTAACGGCCATGCTGATGACAGCAATCAGCTGGGGTTTGTTGGGCATCTTTCAGGCGAGCTTGTTGCAAAAGCCTTGGCGAAATTAATGATGGGCCAGAATTACAGACCACAGCTACTGAATGTAAGAAACAATCAGTGCTGGCCGAGACTAAACAGCTCAGCATAGTTCTGAGGGGTGCAGGGGGGAGATGCCAGGTTTGGAGGATTCCTGTACCCTGGGGGTAGATTGAGCATTAAGTGCCAGGAGGCACATCTCTGAGGATGTCAAAGGAAGAATTGAGGTTACTTGGAATTCAGTGCCAGGAACACATCCCTCTGGAAGTTAAGCCCTAAGCCCTGGTTAGGAAAACTGTTGTGTGTGGGCTTGGGATTAAGTGAATGAGTTGTTCTGGTGGAGTTGCGTGCTCGAAGGGAAGCCTTTGTGCAAATCTCTACAGAAATGTAGCCCCCCCAAAATGGAAATAGAACCATAGAATCAAGCAGGCTGGAAGAGACCTCCAAGCTCATCCAGCCCAACCTAGCACCCAGCCCTGGCCAACCAACCAGACCATGGCACTAAGTGCCCCAGCCAGGCTTGGCTTCAACACCTCCAGCCACAGAGACTCCACCACCTCCCTGGGCAGCCCATTCCAATGCCAATCACTCTCTCTGACAACAACTTCCTAACAACATCCAGCCTAGACCTGCCCTGGCACAGCTTGAGGCTGTGTCCCTTTCTTCTGTTGCTGCTTGCCCGGCAGCAGAGCCCAACCCCACCTGGCTACAGCCTCCATGCAGGCAGCTGCAGGCAGCAATGAGCTCTGCCCTGAGCCTCCTCTGCTGCAGGCTGCACACCCCCAGCTCCCTCAGCCTCTCCTCACAGGGTTCTGCTCCAGGCCCCTCACAGCCTTGCTGCCCTTCTCCAAACACCTTCCAGCACCTCATCTCTCTGCAATGGAGGAGACCACAACTGCACACAGCACTCAAATAGGAGTTTTTATATGTTGAAGTACCTGGCAAAAATAATGTCATAGCAAAAAGCTGTTGAAGATATTAGTTTTCCATTGTGATGATAATGGAAAACCTGCATTTGGCAATTATTTTAATCCAGCTTTGAATGATCACTCTATGAATAAAACAAAACCCTTCAGCTTTATCCCTACTTTGAGAACAACCACACATAAAAAGTTGACCTTACTCACAGGCTCACAGGATGTTAGGGGTTGGAAGGGACCCAAGGAGATCATCCAGTCCAACCCCCCTGCCAGAGCAGGACCACACAATTTAGCACAGATCACAGAGGAACACATCCAGACAGGCCTCGAGAGGCTCCAGAGAAGGAGACTAGTCTAGTCTACTCGGTCTGGGTTCAGAAGTGTTCAAGGATTCCTAGCCCAGATATAATTTCTGGTTTAAAATCAAGCAAAACAAGGTGAAAATTTGAGGTACTAAAAAAATATGAAAAGTTTTAGTTCCATTTTCTTCCTCCTCTCTTCCCCAGTGAAAATCCTGAATCTGCCTGATGCAGGACTCCTGTTAGAGCTCTTTGTACCCCAGATTTCTTTTAGCTGCAAATATGGATGAGGATTTTGGGGCTGTCTCTGTGAAGTATTGGGGCACAATATCACAGCAGGAAACCATTTGAATTTTGGGTCTACTCAAAGGCACAGTGGATCTGTGAGTCAGCACTGATGAAGCAAACAGAAGGCAGATTAAATTGAATGAAGTCTGGAGCAGTATCTTTATGGCTTCAGCTCACATGGCATTTAAGTAATTCCTCCCTTGGATCATGTTTTCCAAGAAGCCTGGTTTAAGAGGTAGTGCAGTCAGGGAAGCAACAGTGAGGCACTCCAGATGCTATTCTTTTCTGCATTACTCTATGCCAAATGTAAAGACCAAGCATTTTTAGAAGCAGAAACCTACTCAGGAATTGTTTATCTGAGCTTCATTTGTGGTGAAGCCTCCATGCTGCATCCACCTTCTGTTACTGGGGTACTTCTAGGTGCTTAGGCTTGGTTAGATCTAGAGTCAAGGTATGCTGAGATCTACTCTGATATGAGACTGAGATTTATCTTTCCTAGCCTTACCTTTCATTAACTCATCCAGCTTGGAGGAGGTGTTTAGGCTCCTGTATTGATGGAAGGAAACATAGACCACCAAAGACTTGTTCACCTTAGGTATTAGACATCCCCATCTTAAGATGAATCATAGCCAGGTGATCCCATTAGAGTAGAGTCATAGAATCATAGAATCAGTTAGGGTTGGAAGGGAGCACAAGGAGCAGCCACTTCCAAATCCCTGCCATGCCCAGGGACACCCTACCCTAGAGCAGGCTGCACACAGCCTCAGCCAGCCTGGCCTCAAACACCTCCAGCCATGGGGCCTCAACCACCTCCCTGGGCAACCCAGTCCAGCCTCTCACCACTCTCCTGCTCAACAACTTCCTCCTCACCTCCACTCTGACTCTCCCCACCTCCAGCTTTGCTCCATTCCCCCCACTCCTGGCACTCCCTGACACACTCAAAAGTCCCTCCCCAGCTTTTTTGTATCCCCCTTCAGATGCTGGCAGGCCACAAGAAGGTCTCCTCATATCCGTCTCTTCTGCAGCCTGCACAGCCCCAACTCTTTCAGTCTGTGCTCACAGCAGAGCTGCTGCAGCCTCTGAGCATCCTCCTGGCCCTGCTCTGGGCATGCTCCAGCATCTCCACATCCCTCTTGTCATAGGAGCAGCAGTTACTAAGTCTGTGGGCTTGTTCTCAGCTGCAAGATGGATGTGACAATAAGCCTCAAATCTGTAAGGTGAGTGTAGAGATGTGCTTCAGATGGAAGAACCCATTCATGTGCCAGTGGGAGAGTTTTTCTTAGCTGGTGCTGGAGAATGGGATTAAACTGTAGTTGTGGCTTTCACAACTCAGCATCAGGCTGTCTGTGCACTCACACACTGAAAATATAACAGACTTTAGGGGTGAAAAAGTGGCTTAATGCTACCAAGTCCACTCCTGGGTGGAAAGGCTGTACTGCTCACTCTCTGGTGCTGTACCCAGCAACCCCAGCATATGTGTGTTGGCACATTTCTTGAGGTGCCCTGGGTTCAAGACATGTTGAGGGTTTCAAATAGTACCCCTGTCTTGCCACCTTAGGATGATTTCAGCACTGTAGGAGTTGTTGAAAGACTATAAAGATGTCTGCTTCAGCTCTCTTGGGCTGTTTGGTCTTGAGAAGAGATGGCTGAGAGGGGACCTTATGAATGCCTGCAAATATCTGAGGGGTGGGTGTCAGGATGAAGGTGCCAGGCTCTTTTCAGTGGTGACCAGTGATAGGACAGGGAACAGCAAGTACAAGTTGGCACACTGGAGATTCCACACTTCTTTGTGGTGAGGGTGATGGAGCCTTGGAGCAGGCTGCTCAGAGAGTCTGTGGAGTCTCTTTCTCTGGAGACTCTCAAAACCCACCCAGATACACTCTTCTGCAGCCTGCCCAAGATGACAGAGGGCTTAGACTATATCTGTGGAGGTCCTTTCCAACCCCTAACATTCTGTGATGCTGTGATTCATGTGCCCCTACTTTGGCTGTATTAAGATATAGTCATATAAATATATAGATCAATGGTTTTGGTAGTAACCAGGCTGGCTGGACAGAAGACGTGGAGGCCAAACCCTCAAAAATAAGATTAGAGAGCTGGATCCTGCTTGCTGCCATGAGGGCTCAGCAGTTCCCAGCTCCTTCTCAACAAGCAGATCATGAAGACATGGTTATCAGCAGTGGAAATTTTAATAGCCAGCCTGTGAAAGTGTTCAGACAATGCTGACTGGGGGAGAGATACAAGATAGACAGATTGGAGATAGCTCTGCATGTTCAGCAGGTTGCAGCTGGCTCTGTAATCCCAATATCACAAGTATGGAAATATTGATGATAACCCAGGTCAGATGGAAATTGCCTTTGCATAGAGCTGGCACTGGGCTAACTCCTTTGTATTCATTGTGCTGATGCTTCAGACATGTCTTAGTGCCTTTGGTGTATTCCTACTGCCCTAGGGAGGTCTGGAGACCAGAAAAAAAAGCTACCCAGTCTTTCAGGAGAGCTTTAAGGGTGAATTTTGGGGTGATGCTGCCAGTATGCCTGGGTGAGCTTGAAGATCCCCAACCACCTTTGGAATGGCAGTTTTGAGATGGCCATTCCTGCAAGTGTGAGGAGGAGGAGGACTGTGTGGCCTTTATTACAGAAAAGCCTTAATATCATAGAGTCATAGAATCACAGAATCATAGAATCAGCAGGTTGGGAGAGACCTGCAAGCTCACCCAGTCCAACCTGCCTGTCCAGAGAAGGGTGACAAAGCTGCTCAACTTTTTATGTGTGGTTGTTCTCAAAGTAGGGATAAAGCTGAAGGGTTTTCTTTTTCCTTCATAGAGTGATCATTCAAAGCTGGATTAAAATAATTGCCAAATGCAGGTTTTCCATTATCATCACAATGAAAAACTAATATCTTCAACAGCTTTTTGATATGACATTATTTTTTGCCAGGTACTTCAACATATAAAAACTCCTATTTGAGTGCTGTGTCCAGTTCTGGGCTCCTCCATTGCAGAGAGATGTTGAGGTGCTGGAAGGTGTTAAGAGAAGGGCAGCAAGGCTGGGGAGGGGCCTGGAGCAGAGCCCTGTGAGGAGAGGCTGAGGGAGCTGGGGGGGTGCAGCCTGCAGCAGAGGAGGCTCAGGGCAGAGCTCATTGCTGTCTGCAGCTGCCTGCAGGGAGGCTGTAGCCAGGTGGGGTTGGGCTCTGCTGCCAGGCAAGCAGCAACAGAACAAGGGGACACAGCCTCAAGCTGTGCCAGGGCAGGTCTAGGCTGGATGTTGTTAGGAAGTTGTTGTCAGAGAGAGTGATTGGCATTGGAATGGGCTGCCCAGGGAGGTGGTGGAGTCTGTGTGCCTGGAGGTGTTGAAGCCAAGCCTGGCTGGGGCACTTAGTGCCATGGTCTGGTTGCTTGGCCAGGGCTGGGTGGTAGGTTGGACTGGATGAGTTTGGAGCTCTCTTCCAACCTGCTCGATTCTATGATTCTGTGATCAGCAGACATGGTCAGAAAGTGCTTGTGCTGTGGCATTTGCTGTGCCATTTTGCTCAGCCCATGTGGGCTGTCCATTCTGATCCTTGCTTTTGTTTTTGAAGGCATTTCCTAGTTCATATTTTCCTGTTTCACTCAGGCAGAGACATTACAATTAAAATACTGTAGAAGCATCCTGGCAGTCTTGCAATAAGCATGTTTTTACTTCAAGAAGGAACATGGGATGCACAAACAGTGCCAGCTCATGGCAGATTTTGTCCAATGTATTTTTTTATTGAGGTTAAAAAAGCAGGAAAGTCAACCCTGTTTCTCCCCATTGCTGTGTGATGTTTCCTCACCTTTGTTCCCGTGGGCTGTACCATGTCTGCAGCACCTACATCATCAGAGCTTTAAAGTCCCAACATGGGGGAAAAACATAATGAAAGAATCATGGAATTATAGAATGGTCTGGGTTAGAAAGGACCTTTAAAGAATCACTTAGTCCAACCTGGATGTTAGGAGGAAGTTGTTGTCAGAGAGAGTGATTGGCATTGGAATGGGCTGCCCAGGGAGGTGGTGGAGTCTGTGCCGGGAGGTGTTGAAGCCAAGCCTGGCTGGGGCACTTAGTGCCATGGTCTGGTTGATTGGCCAGGGCTGGGTGCTAGGTTGGAGTGTGTGAGCTTGGAGGTGTCTTCCAACCTGCTTGATTCTATGATTCTGAAACAGTCCTCTTGTCCCTTCCCCAGCGCACCTCTCTTTTGATGAGGCTGAAGCAATTAGTGCATATCTGCTGTGGGAGAGCTTGAAATAGCCCAAGGACCTATTTTTTTCATCCCTTTGTGGTGTCTACCCTGATGCCTTCACAACTGTCACCTGAAAGCTTCATTTGCTAGATCTTGGATGAAGTGATATGCGCTGGGAGCCATTGAGGGGTGTCCACACATCTCCCCCACACATCTTCTCTTCCAAGTGCATCAAAAGAATTGCTAAGTATTTCAGAGGCTACCTAAGAGCTGAAGAAGCAGAAGGACTTTTATGAAGGAGATGTAGTTACGGTGGCATCTTCTGAGCTTCTCATCTGCATCACCTTATACTGTCTCCTGTGCTGTAAGGGAGGAGCCTGCCCAGCTTAGCAGGGAGCCTGTGCCATCTGAACAGATGGCAGGTGAGCACAGTAAGCCAGGAAACACAGCCTTGTTGGGCTTGGGAGATGATTTCTGTCTGGGAGGACTCTAGGAGTGCTCAAGCAGCTGCCAGTTCCTTGCCCAGGGACAGATTAAGGCCTCTGTCCAACAAAATGCTGCAATACAAACTCAACTTCCTAGCATGTCAGTGGTATCCTGGTGGAAATACACAAGGATCTGAAATCAGAGCTAGCCTGGGGCCTGCACCTGTGTAATATGAACATGGAAGAACATATTTAGGAAGGCAGAGAATAACTTTTGCACTCTTGCCTCATGGAACCATTGGGATGGGATCAATATAACAGACTTTTCCCCCTCCTTTGTGCCTTGCTTGGCTGTAGTTCAGCCTGCAATCAACTTGGGGCTCATGTGGATGTGATGTGAGTATGTGACTGGAGTGCAGGTGGCACATCCATGGCATAATTGATGGTTCTTACAGAAAGCTCATAGACTCTGTGTTCCCTTTCTGTACACAGCTGGCTGCTTTTGCCACCAAAACACATCCTTGGAGCCAGAGAGTGAACAAGTGGGCTGCCAGCACACTGCAGCCTTGCACAAGATCAGTTGTTACTGTGAGGATATTGCAGTTGCCTCCTGCTTTTTGCAGTTCAGGGGTGCTTGCCAGGAATATGACATCTGAGCCTAAGCCTGTCTCAAGGCTGGTTCTGTGGCTTTGGCATGTGAAGCACCAAAAGTGGGGAACTGGTAAAGGGCTGTGGGAATTTGTCATTCATGGCTGAGGCATACCCACAGCACAGCTGGAGCAGAGCTTCCCTCAGAGTCCAGAAGAGGAGATGGCCTTTCAACCTGTGAATTCTCTTACAATCGTAGAATCAGCCAGGCTGGAAGAGACCTCCAAGCTCAGCCAGTCCAACCTAACACCCAGACCTGTCCAACCAACCACACCATGGCACTAAGTGCCCCAGCCAGGCTTGGCTTCAACACCTGCAGGCACAGAGACTCCACCACCTCCCTGGGCAGCCCATTCCAATGCCAATCACTCTCTCTGCCAGCAACTTCCTAACAACATCCAGCCTAGACCTGCCCAGGCACAACTTGACACTCTATCCCCTTCTTCTCTTGCTGCTTGCCTGGCAGCAGAGCCCAACCCCACCTGGCTACAGCCTCCCTGCAGGCAGCTGCAGACAGCAATGAGCTCTGCCCTGAGCCTCCTCTGCTGCAGGCTGCACACCCCCAGCTCCCTCAGCCTCTCCTCACAGGGCTGTGCTCCAGGACCCTCCCCAGCTTCATCACCCTCTCTGGACACCTTCCAGCACCTCAACATCTCTCTTGAATTGAGGAGCCCAGAACTGGACACAGCACTCCAGGTGTGGCCTGAGCAGTGCTGAGCAGAGGGGCAGAAGAACCTCCCTTGTCCTGCTGCCCACACTGCTTCTAACTTCAGTTAGATAAATCTTCTTCCAAAAGCACTGCTGCCCATGGCATTGTGGTGCTGTAGTTATTCATAATCCCTACTTTATTATCAAGTTTCTCTTATTATTCTTCTTTATTTCCTTCAGTCTATGCTCCTTTTGTACCCTCCTGTGGGACAGATTGAGTTGCCTAGAGGTTTCCCTCTTTCCTCTTTTCTTTCTGTCTGTCTCTCTACTTCTTTGCTTTCTAGAGCCAGATAAAGAAAGATTTCTTTTGCAGGCAGAGAGGTGGAGGCTAATTGCTGGGTTAATTGAGAAGAATGGAGCTTCTGATGTTCTCACAAAGTATCAAATAGCCTCGACATATTTCTCCCCCTCCCTCTCTGCCACTCCACCTACAGAGACCCCTCGGATGTGTACATTGCTGTACAGAAGTGATTATGGGTTTAATTGTGTTTATTTTGCTTGGTGTGGAGGCCATCACAACAGTAGTTGATTGATTTTTGTGAAGCCACTCTCGAGGTCGCATGCAGGACTTTGCTTCCCTGGGCAGCCATAACAAACAATTTGAGGGTCACAGCCAAAAGTTTGGTTGAGCAATCACCTTGCCTCCTGCTTCCAGAGAAGAGGTCAAATGCAATAAAAGAAGGAAGCACAACTTCTATTTTATTTCTTGTAAAGCAGAGGCTGTATATTTATTCTGACCCAGTGAAAACCACAGAGGCAGAGGGATGTGGGTGAGAGAGACAACAGGCAAGTACTTGGGAGCTTGGATAGAGGTTGTTTTGCACTTAGAATCAGAGAATCAGCCAGGTTGGAAGAGACCTCCAAGCTCAGCCAGCCCAACCTAGCACCCAGCCCTCAACAATCAACCAGACCATGGCACTAAGTGCCCCAGCCAGGCTTGGCTTCAACACCTCCAGCCACAGAGACTCCACCACCTCCCTGGGCAGCCCATTCCAATGCCAATCACTCTCTCTGACAACAACTTCCTAACAACATCCAGCCTGAACCTCCCCTGCCACAGCTTGAGGCTGTGTCCCCTTGTTCTGTTGCTGGCTGCCTGGCAGCAGAGCCCAACCCCACCTGGCTACAGCCTCCCTGCAGGCAGCTGCAGACAGCAATGAGCTCTGCCCTGAGCCTCCTCTGCTGCAGCCTGCACACCCCCAGCTCCCTCAGCCTCTCCTCACAGGGCTCTGCTCCAGGCCCCTCCCCAGCCTTGCTGCCCTTCTCCAAACACCTTCCAGCACCTCAACATCTCTCTTGAATGGAGGAGCCCAGAACTGGACACAGCACTCCAGGTGTGGCCTGAGCAGTGCTGAGCACAGGGGCACAAGAACCTCCCTTGTCCTGCTGCCCACACTGCTCCTGAGCCAGCCCAGGATGCCATTGGCTCTGCTGCCCACCTGGGCACTGCTGCCTCCTCTGCAGCTCCTCTCTGCCAGCACCCCCAGCTCCCTCTCTGCCTGGCTGCTCTCAGCCACTCTGGCCCCAGCCTGTAGTGCTGCTTGGGGTTGTTGTGGCCAAAGTGCAGAACCCTGCACTTGGCCTTGTTCAGTCTCATCCCATTAAGACTTGCTTAGACTTGCTGAAGGGTTAAATGAATGCCTGCCAGTGCTTGCTCTTCTTCTGCCTGATGCTGCTCTTCTGTTGTCACAAGATGAACTTTTCTTCTTACATTTTCTTTTCTGCTGGAGGCTGAGTGCATTTTAGCTTTGTTCTGGGTGAAGCTCACATGTAAGACTCTGCTTATGTGTGAGACCACAGCTGGAGTACTGCATCCAGTTTTGGACAACAAGGACAAGGAACTGCTGGAGTGGGTCTAGATGAGGGCCGTGGAGATGATCAGAGGGATGGAGAATCTTCCCCATGGGGAGAGGCTGAGAGAATTGGGGCTGTTCAGTCTGGAGAAAAGAAGGCTCTAGAGGGACCTTACAGTGGCCTTCCAGTACTTGAAGGAGGCCTATGGGAAAGCTGTGAAGGGACTTTAGTCAAGGGCTTGTGCTGATAGGATGAGAGGGAATGGATTGAAGCCTGAGGAGGGCAGGTTTAGACTGGAGATTAGAAACAAATTCTTCACAGTGAGGGTGGTGAGACTCTGGAGCAGGTTGCCCAGGGAGGTCATGGATTCCCCCTTCCTGGAGGTGTTCAAGACCAGGCTGGACGAGGCACTGAGCAAGGTGGACTGGTGGAAGGTGTCCCTGCCCATGGCAGAGGGATTGGAAGTGGATGATCTTCAAGCTGCCTTCTGCCCTAAGCCATTCTGTGACTCTATGAATCAGCTGGGGACACACAATGGTTTAACAACCTGACCTACAGGAGAGATCTACAAAATGCAACAGGATGGGAGAAGTCTTCACATTTTAAAATCCTTTTTTGGGGTGGAGGTGCTGAGACACTGCGACAGGTTGCTCAGGGAGGTGGTGAGTGTCCCCTCTCTGGAGCTGTTCAAGCTGTTGGATGAGGCCTTGAGCAATCTGGGCTAGTGGCAGATATCCCTGCCCATGGCAGGAGAGCTGGCACTAGATGATCTTTAAGGTCCCTTCCAACCCAAACCATTTCCTCATTCTTTGATTAAGAAGGTAGAATTACTTGGGTTTTAGGAGCTATATGAGTGAGCTCTTCCTCACTTATCAAAGCCACCTTGTCAAGGGAACTCTTGGAGAGAGACAGTGCAGAGCTGGTGCTAACAGCCACCCCAAAAGCAGTAAGCCTTGGTGGCTTGTGCAGAAGAGGGACTTCATGTCAAGTGCAGCTCTCTCCTTCCCAGCCCCCCGCTGCGAGTCAGGGGTAGCATGGGGAGCAGAGCACAGCTCTGTTACAGGCTCCATTGTGCCCAGCACTGCTCGTAGAGGAGAAACAAACATGTGCTACCCATTTACAGCAGTCCCTCTGGGGGCAGGGCAGGGGGAGACAAATCTCAGAGCCGTATGGGAAACAAGAGACTTCCCATGGCTGCCTTGGGGTGCGCTGGAATAGCTCAGAAAGAAAACAACTCAGGAATCCCAGCCCAGCATTCCTTCTCCATCCCTGTCACCTCAAGGGGAGGGGACAGAAGGCTTTGTCTGAGGAATTCAGCATTTCCAGCCTGGATATAATGCAGCTAAAACTTGGGAAAAGTTTTGGGAATGCTGTTCTGGGAAGAGCTGTGACTGTGCAATCAAACAGCTTTGGCTGCCAGCCTCCCTGGCTCTGTGGTACAGAGTGGTAGCAATTAAAGTACTCATTAAAGACTGTGTGAAGAGGAAACAAAAAATGACAATCTTTTAATGGGAACAGAGCATAGGAAGTCAATAAAGACCTTGGGGGAGATGTATTTTGGTTTGTGTTGGGAATAAAATAATAAATACTGCAGTGATTTATAGTTCCATTTCTAGGCTGCAGTGATAGAATTATGAACACTCTGATGCTATAAGGCAAATGTGTTTATTAAAGAGCTCTGCATCCAGCAAGCAAAGGAGCAGGATGGTATATTATAGCATAAGAGGAAGATGGACCAGCAGTCCATTTATTACTGAAGAGAGTTGTAATTAAGATGTTAAATAAGGAATACACAAATCAACAGTTGCAGTCAGGGGCACTCTAAGTACTGGTAGAGGAATTCTGTGGCTGAGAAGCAATTTCAGAGCACCCAGGAAATTACAGAGGGCTGTGGAAGCATTTCTTCATGAATGGGAGGTGCTGTGTCCAGTTCTGGGCTCCTCAATTCAAGAGAGACATTGAGATACTGGAATGTGCCCAGAGAAGGGCAGCAAGGCTGGGGAGGGGCCTGGAGCAGAGCCCTGTGAGGAGAGGCTGAGGGAGCTGGGGGTGTGCAGCTTGCAGCAGAGGAGGCTCAGGGCAGAGCTCATTGCTGTCTGCAGCTGCCTGCAGGGAGGCTGCAGCCAGGTGGGGTTGGGCTCTGCTGCCAGGCAAGCAGCAACAGAACAAGGGGACACAGTCTGAAGCTGTGCCAGGGCAGGTCTAGGCTAGATGAGCTTGCAGGTCTCCAGCAACTCCACCAGTCTGTGGGAGAACTGGAAAACCAGGCTGAATTAATAAGGTCTATAAACAGCTGATAAATCCATAGAGTCATAGAATCAAGCAGGTTGGAAGAGCCTTCCAAGCTCAACCACTCCAACCTAGCACCCAGCCCTAGCCAGTCAAGCAGACCATGGCACTAAGTGCCCCAGCCAGGCTTGGCTTCAACACCTCCAGGGACAGAGACTCCACCACCTCCCTGGGCAGCCCATTCCAATGCCAATCACTCTCTCTGACAACAACTTCCTCCTAACATCCAGCCTAGACCTCCCCTGGCACAACTTGAGACTGTGTGCTCCACAGGGACAGTATTGGACATGATGGTTGTTTTGCATGGTGCAACAATGTTTGACTCTTGACCTTGTGGTTTTACCGCAAACCCATTTGCTCACCCATCTCTTACAGCTCCTTTGACCATGAGATAGTGTCTGGCTATGAGATCTATGGTTGTGTTTCGCTCTTTTGTTGTCTTTAGGTGGAAAACTCTTGTTCACTGGTCCAGGACCTGTAGAACTCCATGCTCATTACATTCTGATATCTGCTGGAGGAGAGCTGCAGGTGGGATCCCCTGAAGCCCCTTTCAGTCACAGAGCACACATCTATCTCTATGGAAGCCTCCATTCTCCACCGTTGGTTCCCTATGGGGTCAAGTTCCTAGCAGTGAGGAATGGAACTCTTTCCATGCATGGTGAGTAGAGATTTTGCTGCTCTTCAAAAGCTAAAGCACAAATTAAAAGCAAAAAGTATTTGTGGAGGGAAAAAGAGAAATTAAAACAACTTTCATCTTAAACTTCTAATTGTAGTTAAGAATGAGTTGAAATCAGTTTTTTGGGGATCAGAACTTTACATCTTTGCATTCACCATCAAACTCCTATGCCTGCAGTATCTTATGCATGAAAGCTCAGTGCTGTATGTTCATAAAACCTTCCACAGTGGGAGCTGAGTCATAGAATCATAGATTGGTTTAGGTTGGAAGGGACCTCAAAGCCAGTTCCAATCCCCTGCCATAGGCAGGGACACATCCCACTAGAGCAGGTCACTCAAGGTCTCATCCAGCCTGGTCCTGAACACCTCCAGGGAGGTGATCTTTGATCACATTGGGTGCTTCTGTGCTCCACAACCTCCCTGGGCAACCTGTGCCAGTGTCTCACCACCCTCACTGCAAACAACTTTTCCTAACATCCAGTTTCAATCTCCCCTCTGCCAGTTCAAACGCATTCCTCTTTGTCCTGCCATTACAAGACCTTGTCAATAGTCCCTCCCCAGCCCTCCTGTAGCCCCCTTCAGATACTACAAGGCCACTCCAAGGTCTCCTGGAAGCCTTCTCTTCTCCAGGCTGCAGAGCCACAACTCTGTTCACCTGTCCTCACAGCAGAGCTGCTGCAGCCCTCTCAGCATCTTGGTGACCTCCTCTGGACTGGCTCCAACAGTTCCATGTCCCTCTTGTGTTGGGGTCTGCAGAGCTGCACACAGTCATTCTGAAAGCCAAAGAAAAAGACACATGGTATCAAGTAGGTGTGAAACTCTGGCAGTCATTTAAGTGCCTAGAAGACATTTGACTTTGTGCATGTCTGTCCACAAATGGATGTCTCCATCCCTTGGAAAGAGGACTTCAGGTCCCTGTTGTGAATCACTTGAGTTTGTTTTGCTATCAGGATGGGGTATTCTTCTCCCCTCATCTTTCTCCACAACAACTGGGAAGTTTCTTCCTCAAAGAGTATGGGTCTTGGAGTTTTCAGAGAGGATAATCTGCCAAGTATGTCCCGTGGTGAAGCCAGTGCCAAGCATGCTGCATTTAGTGGCCTGTGCCAGGTGGATTGGGGATGATACTTCTCAAAGCACAAGCAAAGTGCTCTTGCCAGGTTTTTCCTCTCCTCCACCTCTCCATGCTGTGCTGGTACCCCAATGCCAGTGGTCTGCCTCTAGCACTGGGGGCACAACTAGCAGCTCTCTTTTCTCCTGGTGGTAGACACAGCTGTACCTGCTCAGCACAAGTTGTTGTGGCAAATGGCAAGCCCAAAGCTATGCAGAAAAACTGTGCCAGTGCCAAGAATTTCCAATCCAGATGCCCAGTCCTCTGCTCTAACTGCTGGACCTTTCTCTTAAAGGAAGCCCTGCAGGATCAGAGCTCTCCATTCTTACCAAGTGAAAGAGACAAGGGACCTAAAGTGCAGAAAAATGTCTGTAGGTTTGCAGATACTGAGGCATAAAAGAATTTAGATGCAGATCTATTTTGGAAGGTATAAAAGGGGTTTTGGAAGGTAGAATCATAGACTCAATCAGGTTGGAAGAGACCTCCTAGCTCAGCCAGTCCAACCTAGCACCCAGCCCTAGACAAGCAACCAGACCATGGCACTAAGTGTCCCAGCCAGGCTTGGCTTCAACACCTGCAGGCACAGAGACTCCACCACCTCCCTGGGCAGCCCATTCCAATGCAAATCACTCTCCCTGTCAGGAACTTCCTCCTAACATCCAGCCTAGACCTCCCCTGCCACAACTTCAGACTCTGTTGCCCTTCTCTGGACATGTTCCAGCACCTCAACATCTCTCTTGAATGGAGCAGCCCAAAACTGGACACAGCATTCCAGGGGTGGCCTGAGCAGTGCTGAGCAGAGGGGCAGAAGAACCTCCCTTGTCCTGCTGCCCACACTGCTCCTGAGCCAGCCCAAGATGCCATTTTGAAAGCCTCCAGCAAAGGAGACCCCACAGTCTCTCGGGGCAGGCTGCTCCAGTGCTCTGTCACCCTCACCATAAGAGCAGAAGAAACACAGACCAGCTACTAAGTCACTTAGAAGTTCTGAAGCAGTCTCAGTGCATGGCTGGGGCTCCAAATCCTGTAATCTGCAGTTTAGGATCCGAGCAGTGGAAGCCTGCTAGAAAACAGGACCAAAGGAGTGTGTTTTGGTGCTGGGTTTGTATTGCTTATTGGAAGCAGAAATGCACTGCCCTGTCTCCAGTCTGGCCTGTGGCACAGAACAAACTGCTGGGCATGACAGCCTCTTTCCCCAGTGGCTGCAGGAGGCTGCCATGCTGAGCACTATACCTTTATATGGACACATATAGATGCTATCTGAGCTCAAAACCATAGCATAGAATCAACCAGGTTGGAAGAGACCTCCAAGATCATGCTCCAGCACCTCAACATCTTTCTTGAACTGAGTGGCCCAGAACTGGACACAGCACTCAAGGTGTGGCCTGAGCAGTGCTGAGCACAGGGGCAGAAGAACCTCCCTTGTCCTGCTGCCCACACTGCTCCTGATGCAGGCCAGGATGCCATTGGCTCTCTTGGCTACCTGGGCACACTGCTGGCTCATCTTCAGCTTACTATGTATCAGTACCCCCAGGTCCCTTTCCTCCTGGCTGCTCTCAGCCACTCTGTCCCCAGCCTGTAGTGCTGCTTGGGGTTGCTGTGGCCAAAGTGCAGAACCCTGCCCTTGGCCTTGTTCAGTCTCATCCCATTGGCCTCTGCATGAAGTGAGCAGGCTTCCCAGTCCTCAGCTGTCTCGATGAAGATAGCAGTGAGCACATTTGAATGTCTCCTCTCCTTCAGCCTGGCAGGTCCTGGGGAGCGTTGGGCAGCCCTGGCTGGGTTCAGCTGGTTCAGGAAGCGCTGTCAGCTCCTGGCTTTGATATGTTAACAGGAGCAAGGGTTTCCCACAGCTCCCCTGGGAGCAGCACTCCTTTGCTCCGGCGGTTGTAGCGGGCTGGGAAATTTCAGCGTTGCCTTTGGCTTTAGCCAGGTCCCCTGCCAGTCAGAGCATGCCACCCATAAAGTGCCTGTCAATCACGGGTGGGTGTGCAGGGGGGCTCCGTCAGCCGGGGCAGCTCCACTGCCTGACAAGGTAATTACGGCTCTTGCATCTGCGGCAGGGGCCGGAGCGGAGCTGAGAGCATTGTATTGATTGTGCAGAAGGGAAATTTATCACTGTCTCCAGCTCCATTCATACTTTATTCCCCGAGAAACATTCCTGACAAGCTCCAGGAGAGAACTTTAGCACCGTGGCCTTGGCTGCTCTTGCGCCTTTGTCCTTCCCAGGGAAGCTGGACCAGAGACGGCAGCAGATGCTGAGGACTCCTACTCTTTGTGGCAGCCTCATTCTGTGATCTCAACATTCTTATTGTCATGGGTGGAGACAATTGAGAGACTTCTCCCATCCTGTTGCATTTTGTAGATCTCTCCTGTAGGTCAGGTTGTTAAACCATTGTGTGTGTCCCCAGCTGATTCATAGAGTCACAGAATGGCTTAGGGCAGAAGGCAGCTTGAAGATCATCCACTTCCAATCCCTCTGCCATGGGCAGGGACACCTTCCACCAGTCCGCCTTGCTCAGTGCCTCTTCCAGCCTGGTCTTGAACACCTCCAGGAAGGAGGAATCCATGACCTCCCTGGGCAACCTGCTCCAGAGTCTCACCACCCTCACTGTGAAGAATTTGTTTCTAATCTCCAGTCTAAACCTGCCCTCCTCAGGCTTCAATCCATTCCCTCTCATCCTATCAGCACAAGCCCTTGACTAAAGTCCCTTCACAGCTTTCCCATAGGCCTCCTTCAAGTACTGGAAGGCCACTGTAAGGTCCCTCTAGAGCCTTCTTTTCTCCAGACTGAACAGCCCCAATTCTCTCAGCCTCTCCCCATGGGGAAGATTCTCCATCCCTCTGATCATCTCCACGGCCCTCATCTAGACCCACTCCAGCAGTTCCTTGTCCTTGTTGTCCAAAACTGGATGCAGTACTCCAGCTGTGGTCTCACACATGAGCAGAGTCTCATCCTATCACAAAAAGCCCTTGTGAAATTCCCTTCCTGGCTTTCTTGTAAGCCCTCTTCAGGTGCTGGAAGGCTGTTATAAGGTCCCTCCAGAACCTTCTTTTCTACAGACTGAGCATCCCCAACTCTCTCAGCCCTCTGGTCATCTTTATGGCCCTTCTTTGGACCTGTTCCAGCAGCTCCATGTCCCTCTTATGTTGGAGGAAGCAGAATTGGGCACACACCTCAAAAGAAAATCAGTGCTTTGACTATGCATTAGCTGAGACTTTGTTAGTGTGAACACTGTGGTGACATGGGGCATGAAAATAGGCATTTTGATTAATAACATACACAGCTCCACCTAGACAGAGGATGCTGCAGCTCCACCTAGACAGAGGATGCTGCAGCTCCACCTAGGCGAGGATGCTGCAGCTCCACCTAGGCAGAGGATACTGCAGCTCAGACTTAATAACATGCTGCATTCACTTTGTCCAGCCTGTGGAAACTGTGGTAAAGAAAAGCTCTCCAGAGAGGTTAACATTGTAGGATTGTAGTAGAGCAAGGGATAGAAACTAAAAGTTTGAAGCTAAAAGATGGAAGATTTAGACTGCATCTAAGGAAGAAATGAGGTTGATGAAGCACTGGAAGAGATTGGCCAGAGAAGGGGTAGTCACCCTATGCCTGGAAGCATTCAAAGTCAGAGGGACCTGGACAGGTTGGAAAGGGACCTGGACAACCTCATGACATCAACAAGGCCAAGTGTAAGGTCCTACATCTGGGTGGGTGCAATCCCAAGCACAGCTCCAGGCTGGGTGGGGAATGGCTGAGAGCAGCCCTGAGGAACAGGCCCTGGGAGTCTGGGCTGATGAAAAGCTCCACAGGAGCCTGCAGTGTGAGTGCAGCCCAGACACAACCCTGTGCTGGGCTGCAGAAGAGCAGTGTGGGCACAGAGCAAGGGAGGGGATTCTGCCCCTTGCCTCTGCTCTCCTCAGACCCCACCTGCAGTCCCGGGCACAGCTCTGGAGCCCCCAGCACAAGCAGGACATGAAAGTGTTGGAGCCAGTCCAGAGGAGGCTATGAAATGCTGAGAGGGCTGCAGCAGCTCTGCTGTGAGCACAGGCTGAGAGAGTTGGGGCTGTGCAGCCTGGAGAGGAGAAGGCTTTGAGGAGAACTTGGAGTGGCCTTGCAGGATCTGAAGGGGGCTACAGGAGGGCTGGGGAGGGACTACTGACAAGGTCTGGTAATGACAGGAGAAGGAGGAATGGATTTAAAATGTCAAAGAGTAGATTCAAACTAAATGTTAGGAAAGGTTTCCAGGGAGGGTGGTGAGACACTGGCACAGGATGCCCAGGGAGGCTGTGAAGCACAGAAGCACCCAATGTCATCAAAGCACATTCTGTGCTTCTGTGCTCCACAACCTCCCTGGAAGTGTCCAGGGCCAGGTTGGATGAGGCCTTGAGTGACCTGTTCTAGTTGGAGGTGTCCCTGCCTATAGTGGGGGGGTTGGAACTGGGTGATCTTTGAGGTCCCTTCCAACCAAAAGCATTCTATGATTCCGATTCTATGGGTCAGGTTCTGTGCAACCCAATCTAGTTAAAAATGTCCCTGCTCACTGCAGGGGGCTTGGGTTAGATGCCTTTATGGATCCCTTCCAACCCAAAGCATTCTATAGTACTGTCTATTTATGTTCAGCATGGTTAAAACAGAGCTGTCAGTGACCATTTCACTCCTCTGAAGTCATGGTTGGTCCTGCTGCCAAAAATGGCCCTGTGCCTGATGCTGACCATGCAAGATGACATTATAGAGGCAGTTCTGCACTTCTATACACAGCTTTTCTGCACCAAAACCATCTCATACTAAAGCTCTTTCAGAGCTCAGGAGAGAAAAAAAAAAAGAGGCTTTTTGCCAGTTGAACCAATTGTTAATTTTAATTCCTTTTAATCAATAATAAAACACAAAATAATTGTGAGCTCTGCAGAGCTTCTGCATTCCTCAGGAGAGCAAACATCTAATCAAATGCTTCTTGCTTTTCCTCCATTAAGCAGTGTTCTGTGTCTGTGCTGAGTTTGAGATGAAGAGATCATAGACAACACAAGAGAATTCGTTCTGCTTTATTCACATAGCAAGGAGGAAATCTTCCCAGGGGAAAAAATACAAGGGGGAAAAAATCCCTATCAAGGGGATCCAAGCTAGGGTGCAGACATCTGCTACAGCTAAGATGTGCTTTCTTACCTTCCTGAAATGTTCATGCCTTTGATAGGTGCCATTTTACTCTGCTTGGCACACACTCTTTACAGCAGGAGCTTAGAATAGAATAGAATAGAATAGAATCAACCAGATTGGAAGAGAGCTCCAAGCTCAGCCAGCCCAACCTAGCACCCAGCCTTGTCCAGTCAACCAGATCATGGCACCAAGTGCCTCATCCAGGCTTTTCTTGAACACCTCCAGGCACAGTGACTCCACCACCTCCCTGGGCAGCCCATTCCAATGCCAATCACTCTCTCTGCCAGCAACTTCCTAACAACATCCAGCCCAAACCTGCCCTGCCACAACTTGACACTCTGTCCCCTTCTTCTCTTGCTGGGTGCCTGGCAGCAGAGCCCAACCCCACCTGGCTACAGTCTCCCTGCAGGAAGCTGCAGAGAGCAATGAGCTCTGCCCTGAGCCTCCTCTGCTGCAGGCTGCACACCCCCAGCTCTCTCAGCCTCTCCTCACAGGGCTCTGCTCCAGGCCCCTCCCCAGCCTTGCTGCCCTGCTCTCAACACCTTCCAGCACCTCAACATCTCTCTGCAATGCAGGAGCCCAGAACTGGACACAGCACTCTAGGGGTGGCCTGAGCAGTGCTGAGCACAGGGGCAGAAGAACCTCCCTTGTGCTGCTGCCCACACTGCTCCTGAGCCAGCCCAGGATGCCATTGGCTCTGCTGCCCACCTGGGCACTGCTGCCTCCTCTGCAGCTCCTCTCTCCCAGCACCCCCAGCTCCCTCTCTGCCTGGATGCTCTCAGCCACTCTGGCCCCAGCCTGTAGTGCTGCTTGGGGTTGTTGTGGCCAAAGTGCAGAACCCTGCCCTTGGCCTTGTTCAGTCTCATCCCATTGGCCTCTGCCCACCCATGCAGCCTGGCCAGGTCCCTCTACAGGGCTCTGCTACCCTCCAACAGCTCCACAGCTGCTCCTAGCTTGGTGTCCTCTGCAGACATACTGATGCTGGACTCAATCTCCCTTTCTGAGGTCTCTTCCCTAGGATGGTTCTCCTTAAATGCTACTCATCCCTTGTGGTGGTTGCAGAAGGTGTTTTTTGCTCTCTGTGGCAGCTTTTTTCCTTTCAAGACCCTGACACTAACATGATGCATTAAAAGCAGATGGCTCTTGAACAGAAGGCTAAGCTGCCTTGAATGCCCTTGGTTCACTGGGGCTACAAGGCAGCACTTAGGCAGTTCCCATGGAGTAACTAATGTACAATGACTTCTTCCTTCTCTTTCTTTGTCACAAATGCAAGATGACCACTAGCTTCTAAAGACCTAGCAGATGGGAGGGAGGAAACAGTGAGCTGAGTTCAGGGCAAGCTGCTCTCTCTTTCATACCTTGCCCTTCTTTCTAACTGAACTGCTTCTACGATCTTTGATTCAGGCTTAGATCAGTTGATCTGCATTTAATGCTGATCTTGATGTGGAAAACATGATGTAGAAGTGGGCTGAGGTGGACACTGGTATATATAGATTGTAATACACAGAGGGACTATCTCTAACAGAGCAGCTTGTGGGTATTTTTGACAGGAGGGTGGTCCATGGGTTACTACAACTGTGGAGGCTTTCTGAGAGATGAAGGAGTTACCTCTTCTAAACCTTTGAATGTAACAGAATCACAGAGGACATCTGGCTGGAAGAGAACTCAAAGATCAACTCTGGATGTGTTTAAAAGTTGTTTGGATGTGGTGCTTGAGGATATAGAATCATAGAATCAAGCAGGTTGGAAGAGACTTTCAAGCTCAGCCAGTCCAACCTAGCACCCAGCCCTCAACAATCAACCAGACCATGGCACTAAGTGCCTCAGCCAGTCTGTTCTTGAACACCTCCAGGCAGCCCATTCCAATGCCAATCACTCTCTCTGGCAAGAACTTCCTCCTATCATCCAGCCTAAACCTCCCCCATATACCTCCCTTGTTCTGTTGCTGCATTACCCCAGTTCCCTGCCCTGGTGCATCAAGGAGTCTCCATGAAGCAGAGAGAATGTGAGGTTGTGGAGTCTACTTCCCAGGAGACTGTCAAGCTCTGTGTGGATGCATTCCTGTGCGACCTGTGTTGGGTTCTATGGTCCTGCTCTGGCAGGGGACTTGGGCTTGAAGATCTCCAGAGGTCCCTCCCAATCCCTAATATTCTGTGATCCTGTGACACAAGCCCTGTGAGAAGAGGCTGAGGGAGCTGGGGGGGGTGCAGCCTGCAACAGAGGAGGCTCAGGGCAGAGCTCATTGCTGTCTGCAGCTGCCTGCAGGGAGGCTGTAGCCAGGTGGGGTTGGGCTCTGCTGCCAGGCAAGCAGCAACTGAACAAGGAGACACAGCCTCAAGCTGTGTCAGGACAGGTTCAGGCTGGATGTGAGGAGGAAGTTGTTGTCAGAGAGAGTGATTGGCATTGGAATGGGCTGCCCAGGGAGGTGGTGGAGTCTCTGTCCCTGGAGGTGTTGAAGCCAAGCCTGGCTGGGGCACTTGGTGCCATGGTCTGGTTGGTTGGCCAGGGCTGGGTGCTAGGTTGGGCTGGATGAGCTTGGAGCTCTCTTCCTGCTTGATTCTATGATGTGTGACCTCTGCCCAGAGCCAGGTACATGATAGTGCCACGAGTGGGCAGGCACATGATGTCTTCATGCATCGAGACCTGAGTAAGGGAACCAAAAAGGGTCCAAATTTCCTGTCTCAGTCTGCCCATTGTTGGTGTAATGCCTGTGCTTGATGTTGCATTTCTAATACCCCCTGGGGATGTTCTCTTCCCTCAAGTTACAGGACAAAAAGCAATGGCCTCAGGTTGCTCCAAGGAAGGCTTAGGCCAGGCTTTAGATATAAAAAATCACCATATGGCTTTTCAGGCACTGGAAGAGGCTGCCCAGGGAAGTGCTGGAGTCAGCAGCCTCCAGAGGTTTGAAAGAAGTGCAGATGTGGTGTGGAGGGACATAGCTTAGTGGTGCACTTGGCAGTACTAGGCTAAGAGCTGGACTCAATGATCTTAAAGCTCTTTGCCAACCTAAGAGATTCTGTGACATCAGAACAGTTATACTTAAATCCAATCTAAAATACTCACTGTGATCCTGAGCACCCAGCACTGAGGCTTCTGAAGCTCCAGTCAAAAGGCTGATGAACTCTTGGGTGTTCTGAGGGTTAATGAGCAGTTCTAAATTAGGAAGAACCTCCTATTTTACCCCAGGGCATGAATAAAAAGCTTTCTGCAGTGTCTGAGTGGGAAAACAGCAAGAGAGCTGTCTGCATCTCCCCAGGAGCTGCCCACACACAGCAGTTTGTCCTGCAGGAGTGGGAAGACATCTCCCGCTTTCAGAGCAGACACATCTCTGTCTCTCAAAGATGCAGAGTGGGAGAAAAACACCAAGCTCCTCTTGTTGCAAAACAAGTTAGAAACGTTTTGCAAATGCTCAGGGAATGTACCCAGGCCTGGAATTAACAGGGAGAAAATGCAAACCAGGAATGCTCAAGCCTAGAATCATCGAGTCAGGGAATCAAGCAGGTTGGCAGAGAGCTCCAAGCTCATCCAGCTTAACCTAGCACCCAGCCCTCAACAATCAACCAGACCATGGCACTAAGTGCCCCAGCCAGGCTTGGCTTCAACACTTCACAGAGAGTGATTGGCATTGGAATGGGCTGCCCAGGGAGGTGGTGGAGGCACCGTCCCTGGAGGTCTTCAAAAAAGCCTGGATGAGGCTCTGCTTGGCTTTCTGGGCTGGAAGTGCACACTGCTGGCTCCTGTGGAGCACAGCAATCTGTTTCTGAAGCACCCATTTCCACTGCCTGCATCACCATTACTGACATGTGGAAGGATGAAAACAGACCAAGCTGAACCTGAGCAAGCAGTACAATTTGGGCAGGTAGAAGGGAATAATAAAGAAGGATTATGGCAGTGGAGAGGAAGAGGGGTTCCTTAGGCAGTCTGACACCTGAAATCACAGAATGATAGGGGTCAGAAGTGACCTCTGGTCATCATTTTGTCCAAGCCTCTGCTGAAGTAAGGTCACCTAAATCAGGCTGCACAGGATCACATCTAGGTGGGGTTTGAATTTCTCCAGAGAAGGAGACTCCACAGCCTCTCTGGACAGCCTGTTCCAGGACTTTGCCACTCTCATGGGAAAGAAGTTTCTCCTCCTTACATTCAGATGGAACCCCCTGTGCTCCAGTTCATGTCTGTTACACTTTGCCCTGTAAGCTGGGCACCACTGGTAAGAGTCTAGGCCCAGATCCCTGCCCTTTAGATAGTGATAAGCATTGACAATATCCCCTCTCAGTCTTCTCACCTCCAGCTTCCAGAGTTCCAGGTCTCTCTGCCTTTCCTTCTCAGAGAGATACTTCAGTCCCCTCAGCATCTTTATAGCCTTCATTGAACTCTCTCCAGTAACTCACTCTCTTGAGCTGGAAAGGCCAGAACTGGACACAGTAATGCTGCAGTAAATTGTATTACTGATGATTGTTTAGTGGTGCTTTGGGGTTTTGCTTTGGTTTTGTTTGTTCATTTAGATATTATGATTATGATCACAGCATGTCAGGGCTGGAAGGGACCTCAAAAGCTCATCCAGTCCAACCCCCCCTGCCAGAGCAGGATCACCTAGACCAGGTCACACAGGAACACATCCAGGCAGGTTTTGAATATCTCCAGAGATGGAAACTCCACAGCCCCCCTGGGCAGCCTGTTCCAGGGCTCTGTCACTCTCACAGGGAAAAATTCCTCCTCATACTTAAATGAAACTTCCTCTGCCTTCCTTATTATTATCACTGCTGCTGCTGTTGTTGCAATCCATTGAGTTGAGTTTTTAACTCTGCCTCTTGTGAGGTTATTTTCTTTTTGGGGTGGGAGGGGGAGAATGTAAACTGCTTGTTTCTTTTTGCTTTGTTCATGGCAATTGAAAGATCTTCTTTCCTTTTACACTAAAGGTTTACAAGTAGCTACAACAGCTTGACAGGTTAGGTGCAGCGTAACTGGTGCAGTCACACTAAGCAGATTGTGCATCTGAGCCTTGCAGTTCATGTAACTTCCATTCGTGGTACAAAGAGATCTCATTACCTCAGCTTTAAAGTGCCAGTAAACTGTCAGGAGGTGTAAAAGAGCTTTAGAGTTCGTCAACACTACAAACAAACTGTGTGCTTGTAAACCCAGTTAATTAATGTGTGGTGAGTAAGAGTGAAGAGGAGATGCAGCAGGATCCTGCCTCTCTGTAGTTAAAGACCATAGAATCAGCCCGAGCTGGAAGGGACCACAAGGATCATTTAGATCCAATGCCCCTGCTATGGGCAGGGACACTTCACACTAGGTCAGGCTGGCCAGAACTTCATCCAGCCTGGCCTTAAAGACCTTCAGGGCTGTCTACAGCTACCTGAAGGGAGGCTGTAGCCAGGTGGGGGTTGGTCTCTTCTCCCAAGCAACCAGCAATAGAACAAGGGGACACAGTCTCAAGTTGTGCCAGGGGAAGCCTAGGCTGGATGTTAGGAGGAAGTTGTTGGCAGAGAGAGTGATTGGCATTGGAATGGGCTGCCCAGTGAGGTGGTGGAGTTGCCATCCCTGGAGGTGTTAAAGAAAAGACTGGATGAGGCACTTAGTGCCATGGTCTGGTTGACTGGGTAGGGCTGGGTGCTAGGTTGGGCTGGGTGAGCTTGGAGGTCTCTTCCAACCTGGTTGATTCTATGATTCTATGATTTCAGGGATGAGGTTTCCACCACCTCCCCACACAAGGCATTCCAGGGTCTCACCACCCTCAGCTGAAGAACTCCTTCCTATCATTCAGTCTGACTCTACCTTTTTCTAGCTTTGTTCCATTCCAATGTAGAAAGTGAGAAACTCATGTGGAAGGATATAAAGGTATATATATAACTTTATGACTGAACATCAGTCTTGGAAGACAGCACCCAAGGTACAGCTGGGCTTAAAGAAAGAAGAGGTAACAGTGAGCTTCGATGAAGTGAATTAGAAGTCCAAAAGTCACTCTTCAGAAGGAAAACAGTAGGCAGAAAAAGAACAGTTTGAGAGAAGACATAGAAGGAGGCAGATCATGAAGTGGGACATATGCAGCAGAAGCTGACATCAAGACCTGGAAGCACGAGAGAAGACCTGGAAGCATGAGAGAAGACATGGAGGCTGAATCTGTAGATGGAAGAAATGAGAGCTTGGGCAAAGCAGGCTGGATAACATCACTGTGCCCAAGGTTGCCAGCTCAAGCCATAGGCCTTCCCAAACCAGCTGAAAACTGATTGCTCAGACAGGTCTCTTTGCCCTAAGAGTCTTTTAAACTTTCTCCTCTGAGACCATGAGCTCTCACTGACAGAACACACACTTAAAAATACTGTAAGGCAATAGGACACAAAGCCTTGATTCTTCCTTCTCTCATTCTGCCATGAATACCTGGCTTTGGAGATGCTACTCCCCATTTCCATCTTCACCAACAAAAAAGGGACAGTAGTGGGAAAATTTGGACTGTAGACTGTGAACAACAATCAGTTGAACAGGGAATGGAGAGAGAAAAGCTTGCTTAAGACAACTTGGAAATGATTTATTGGCTGCAACCTCTACCCACAGTGATTTTTGGTGTTATTACTTTGCTATACTACAGCCAGGGAGGACAGCAACTTGCTGTGAGCTAAAGGGAAATTATGATCTATTGCAAAGGAGGGAAGGAAAGACATACTAAAGGTGTGGGTGTGTGGGGCACTTGCACTCCCCTGACAGTGTGCAGTGTGCTGGATCTCACTGGACCAACCTGTTCCAAATCTGAGTAAGGAAAAGGCAATGTCAAGAGTTAAAGCAAAGTTGTTGAAAAGGAGAAGGAAGGGTGAAATGGAGAGTTACTGAACTGCTGGGGCATGCTGCACACAGATTTGGTAGCACATTCACTGCAGAAGAGGAGATCTGAGTATCTGCAGTTGTAGCATTGATGTTGTCTTCCAACCTGAGGTTACTGATGAAGGAGGCTTTTCATCTGGTAGACATGCTGATGTGTGTATCCACACTGCTGCCAAACCTCTTACCTATCCCCAGGGGTGCTGGAGCAAAGCTGGAGCTGGGTAGGTTCAGACTGGAGGTGAGGATGTTGAGCAGGAGAGTGGTGAGAGGCTGGAATGGGTTGCCCAGGGAGGTGGTTGAGGCCCCATGGCTGGAGGTGTTTGAGGCCAGGCTGGCTGAGGCTGTGTGCAGCCTGCTCTAGGGTAGGGTGTCCCTGGGCATGGCAGGGGGGTTGGCACTGGCTGCTCCTTGTGGTCCCTTCCAACCCTGACTGCTTCTATGATTCTATGATGTTACCTGACCTTCACGTAGACTCCAATTGTAGAATCACTAAGGCTAGGAAAGACCTTTCAGACCATCAAGTCCAAGTACCCAGCTACCATGGCCACTGAACTATATCCTGAAGCACAGCTCCAGGGATGGTGCCTCCACCACCTCCCCAGGCAGCCTCTTCCAACATCCCCAGCACCAGTGCAGAAAGGCCTCCTACTGCTGTCCCTTCAAGCCTGCAGGGTCAGAGGGGAAAGCAGTTTTCACACCTCCTTCTCCCTGTTCAAACCCTCGGGGTGGGGAGGGGAAGAAGGAAGGATGTGGAGTACTCCAGAACAGAGGATGTTCAAGCAGCCTGTGGCCTTGGCAATTAGAGATGTGGTTTAGTGCTGACCTTTCAGTGCTGGGTCAGGGGTTGGACTGGATGATCTTTGAGGCCTCTTCCAACCAGATGTTTTCTGTGGTTCTAAGCATTCCAATCCTGAGGTTTCTTGTGTTTCTTGCCTCTTTTTTTAATTTTATTTTTAATTAAAAAAAAATAATTAAAGAAAAATGTTTGTTTTTCAGGCTGGATGCCCAAAGTGGCTTTCACACACTTGAAGTCATCAGCTCACGCTAGCGACACAAGATTACTGCTGCAGGAACCTGTTGACTGGCAACCCGGGGATGAAATCCTGGTGGGAAGAACAGGCCTGGGAGAGGCACAGCAGCAAGAGGAAATGACTGCCATTGAGTCTGTGAACAACACAGAGCTGTACCTTCGATCACCACTCAGGTATGATTTCAAGAGCCAAGCAGATTTCTACAGCAGAGAGATAATCAGGGGAAATCTTGGCCAAGGGGAGGATTTGCAGTTTCCTGTGGGACACAAGAACTGTCCAACTTCAACAACAGTGGACAGAGACATTTCCTTTTGTTGCTCTCCTAAAGCTAGTGGAGGTTTACTCTTATCATAGAATCAAGCAGGTTGGAAGAGACCTCCAAGCTCAGCCAGCCCAACCTAGCACCCAGCCCTCAACAAGCAACCAGACCATGGCACTAAGTGCCCCAGCCAGGCTTGGCTTCAACACCTCCACGCACAGAGACTCCACCACCTCCCTGGGCAGCCCATTCCAATGCCAATCACTCTCTCTGACAACAACTTCCTAACAACATCCAGCCTAGACCTGCCCTGCCACAACTTGACACTCTGTCCCCTTGTTCTGTTTCTGGGTGCCTGGCAGCAGAGCCCAACCCCACCTGGCTACAGCCTCCCTGCAGGCAGCAATGAGCTCTGCCCTGAGCCTCCTCTGCTGCAGGCTGCACACCCCCAGCTCCCTCAGCCTCTCCTCGCAGGGCTGTGCTCCAGGACCCTCCCCAGCCTTGCTGCCCTTCTCCAAACACCTTCCAGCACCTCAACATCTCTCTTGAATGGAGGAGCCCAGAACTGGACACAGCACTCAAGGTGTGTCCTGAGCAGTGCTGAGCACAGGGGCAGAAGAACTTCCCTTGTCCTGCTGCCCACACTGCTGCTGAGCCAGCCCAGGATGCCATTGGCTCTGCTGCCCACCTGGGCACTGCTACCTCAGCTTCAGCTACTATCTACCAGTACCGCCAGGTCCCTTTCTTCCTGACTGCTCTCAGCCACTCTGAAGGATGAGGGTCAAGAGGAAGGGGACAAACTCTTCTCTGTTGTGCCCTGGGATAGGACAAGGGGTAATGGGTGTAAATTACAGTGCACTTCAACATGAGGAAGACGTTCTTTACTGTAAGGGTCCCAGAGCACTGGCACAGGGTCCCCAGAGAGGTTGTGGGGTCTCCTACTGTGGAGACTTTCAAGGCCTGTCTGGATGTGTTCCTGTGTGCCCTGAGCTAGAATCTATGGTTCTGCTCTGGCAGGGTGGTTGGACTCGATGGTCTGTGGAGGTCCCTCCCAAGCCCTAACATCCTGTGATCCTGTGATCCTGTGATCCTGTGATCCTGTGATGCCACTGCCCCTGGTGAGAAAATGAGTAATCCAAGCTCTGCATTTGAGCAGATGGAGTCCTATGCTTAGGGTAAACATCAAGCCTGGCTGAGAGTGATTGGCATTGGAATGGGCTGCCCAGGGAGGTGGTGGAGTCTCTGTGCCTGGAGGTGTTGAAGCCAAGCCTGGCTGGGGCACTTAGTGCCATGGTCTGGTTGATTGACTAGGGCTGGGTGCTAGGTAGGTCTGGATGATCTTGGAGGTCTCTTCCAACCTGGTTGAATCTGGTTCTATGGTTGTTGCCATCAGGCAGGTACAAATGCTTTTGTATCTTTTCTTGGTGTCTTTCCCTAGGTACACCCACAGTGTTGAAGAGGGATGGGTGAACGGCCAAAGACTGCCACTGAGTGCTGTGGTGGCACTGATCAGCAGAAGGGTTGTTGTTCAAGGCAATGTCACAATGGAGAGGCTGGCACACCTCAGACAATGTGCAAGAGCAGAGGCTACACGAGGTGAGGAAATCATCTCACAACAGACATGCACTGAGGAAGAAAGCTGCTGCATTAAAATCAAATCCTGGCATCTCTGTGTATTAGAAATCATTCTGAGCAGGATAACTTTGAGACATACCAGTGCCAGGAAAGCAAATTTATCTTTCCAAACATTGTTTGACATTGAAGTGTGAAGGCTTGGGAGTTGAACTGCATTTCATTGTAATATCTCCAATGTGTTATTTCCACACTGTTGTTTCAAGCCATCTTGGGAAAGGCCCTTCAGTTCTGCCTCAGCCTAAGGGGGTAGGAGAGAAAGCATCTTCTGAAAACATGTTCCAGTGTACATAACATATTAAATTTTTAATTGTGTTTACTATTGAGTTATTTTAAGAAGAAGGAAAAACAAAACAGCTCAGTGCTGTTTGTACTCTTTAGTGTAAACTATTGAGAGGTTGTTCAGTGTTTAGGGACATCAAGAGGAAAAAAAAAAACCCACCAAGCCAAACAGGTGATGGTTTCTTGTAGCATGTAGTGCCACTGGGGAAGCAGTGGTAGGTGTCTCAGGTCTCCTTCAGGTACACCTGTGTGAGCACCCTGCAGTGGGACAGGTGGCTCTCTGATTTACACCAGCTGATGAGGAAGAGGAAGCAGAATCAGACACAGCAATTACAATTTCAGGAGAGTTAGGTTATCTGGCAGCCCAGCTGTAAGGTTCCCTGTGAGAAATGAGGTGCCTTGGGCTTCCAGACTGTGACACGAGGCTTCACTGGATAGCCAGCAGCCAGCTGCTGCTATTACTCATAGGTGTATGGTCCATTTTCTGTGCAACTCATGCATATAGTCTCTGCAATGTGCTAACTGTTTGAGGGTGTTGCTTGAGCTAAAGGATGGGAGAATTTCTCTGAGGAACCAGCAGAGGATGAGGAGGCAGTGATTTTTTGGTTGGTTTTTTTTTGTTGTGGTTGGTTTACCTTCTTTAAATGCAGCAGCTCTGCTGTGAGCACAGACTGAAAGAGTTGGGGCTGTGCAGGCTGCAGCAGAGGAGGCTCCCAGGGAACCTTCTTGTGGCCTTACAGCATCTGAAGGGGGCTACAAAAAAGCTGGGGCTGTCAGGGACAGGAGTGGGGGGAATGGAGCAAAGCTGGAGGTGGGGAGAGTGAGGCTGGAGGTGAGGAGGAAGTTGCTGAGCATGAGAGTGGTGAGAGGCTGGCAGGGGTTGCCCAGGGAGGTGGTTGAGGCCCCATGGCTGGAGGTGTTTGAGGCCAGGCTGTGTGAGGCTGTGTGCAGCCTGCTCTAGGGTAGGGTGTCCCTGGGCATGGCAGGGGCTGGAAGTGGCTGAGCTTTGAGTTGCCTTCCAGCCTAAAGCGCTCTCTGATGCCATCAGTAGCTCTGACAGCTCACGCTGGGCTCTGTTCCAGGTGTCCCCAGGTGTCTGTACATGCGAAGCGAGCAGCAGCTGGGCCTGCGGGACCTGGGGGCCATCGTGGTGGTGGAGGCCTTCCAGGGAGAGGGGAGCTGGCTCCGGGTGGAAGGGGTCCAGTTCCGCCACATGGGCCAGGCCTTCCAGCAGCAGCGCAGTGCCCTGACTGTGGCTGGTGACGCACGGATGGCAGGTGAGATGGCAGCGCTGCGGGCGGCCTGCAAGCGTCACAGCTGCCCACCCTGTTCTGCACGAAGCTGGGGCAGCTGTCCTCAGCACAGCCTGCTCAGCTCTCCTGTCAGCCATTACAAACTGGGTTGGTGAACCTGAGGAAATCTCTTGTGCAGTCCAAGCCCAAGTGCAACTTGATGGAGTGCTTCACACAGTCTCAAGCTGTGCCAGGGCAGGTCTAGGCTGGCTGTTAGGAGGAAGTTCCTGGCAGAGAGAGTGATTGGCATTGGAATGGGCTGCCCAGGGAGGTGGTGGAGTCTCTGTGCCTGGAGGTGTTGAAGCCAAGCCTGGCTGGGGCACTTAGTGCCATGGTCTGGTTGACTGGATAGGGCTGGGTGCTAGGTTGGGCTGGCTGAGCTTGGAGCTCTCTTCCAACCTGCTTCATTCTATGATTCTGTGATTCCATTAACTCATTTCAATGCTCATGTCCCCTCTTCTCTACTCTGCTCATCTCATCTCATCTCATCTCAGTGATGCCTACCTCTTGGCAAATATATGCTAGGGTGGACAAATACAACCAAACATCATCATGGGAGCCAAAAGGATTAATTACACAACACCAAGGGATGAGAAGCTAATACAAACAGTTCCATGTCCAAGTGCAGGCCAGTGACAAGCAGAGTCCCTCAGGAATCAGTCCTGGGACCAGTCTTGTTCAACATCTTTGTGGGTGCCATGGACAGAGACATTGAGTGCAGCCTCAGCAAGTCTGCTGCCCACACCAAGCTGTGTGGTGCAGCAGCCAGGCTGGAGGGCAGGGATCCATCCAGAGGGACCTGGGCAGGCTGCAGAGGTGGGCACAAGCCAAGCTCAGGAGGTGCAACAAGACCAAGTGCAAGTTCCTGCAGCTAGGTCGAGGCAATGCCAAGCACAAATGCAGGCTGGGCAGTGACTGGGCAGCAGTGTGCACTTGCAGCCCAGAAAGCCAAGCAGAGCCTGGGCTGCAGCAGCAGCAGTGTGGCCAGCAGGGCCAGGGAGGGGATTCTCCTCCTCTGCTGTGCTCTGCTGAGACCCCACCTGGAGTACTGCATCCAGCTCTGGAGCCCCTGGGACAAGAGGGCTGTGGAGATGCAGGAGTGTGTCCAGAGCAGGGCCAGGAGGATGCTGAGAGGGCTGCAGCAGCTCTGCTGTGAGCACAGACTGAAAGAGTTGGGGCTGTGCAGGCTGCAGCAGAGGAGGCTCCCAGGTGACCTTCTTGTGGCCTTCCAGGATCTGACGGGGGCTAAAAAAAAGCTGGGGAGGGACTTTTGAGGCTGTGAGGGAGAGACAGGCCTGGGGGGAATGGAGCAAAGCTGGAGGTGGGGAGAGTCAGAGTGGAGGTGAGGAGGAAGCTGTTGGTGATGAGAGTGGTGAGAGGCTGGACTGGGTTGCCCAGGGAGGTGGTTGAGGCCCCATGGCTGGAGGTGTTTGAGGCCAGGCTGGCTGAGGCTGTGTGCAGCCTGCTCTAGGGTAGGGTGTCCCTGGGCATGGCAGGGGGGTTGGAACTGGCTGCTCCTTGTGGTCCCTTCCAACCCTGACTGATTCTATGACTGTGATTCTGTGAAACTTTCCAGACCTTCAGGGTTCAGTCTGCCTTCTGCTCACAGTGCTCCATGTTTTCCAGACTCTTACATCCGTGGCTGCTCAGTTCTGGACTCCTTTGGCCGAGGACTTCGTCTGACTGGGATCTCAAACCTTACTGTGGACAGCAATGTTTTCTATAACATTTCAGGCCATGGGCTTCTACTGGGTAAGTGAAGCAGGGAAGTGCCTGTCCTTCATGGACTAGCAGCTTGTGCTGCTTATCAGCTGCATGAAAAAGTCTTTGAGGAAAGAAAATCTAATCCCTAACTACACCCTGAGAACTTGGATCAAATCATTGGAATGGGCTGCCCAGGGAGGTGGTGGAGTCTCTGTCCCTGGGGGTCTTCAAGAAAAGACTGGATGAGGCACTTAATGCCATGGTCTGGTTGACTGGCCAGGGCTGGGTGCTAGGTTGGACTGGCTGAGCTTGGAGGTCTCCTCCAACCTGCTTGATTCTATGATTCTATGATCTTTCACAGTTTCTGGTTTCGGTGAACCAGGAGTAAATCTCTCATGACTCCACATGCAACTCCTAGCAGCTATTTTCATTTGACCATGCACTCTGTGTTTCTTCAGATCACTCTTCACTTGATCTGGAAACCTTCTTTCTTTTTTTCATTCTACAAGTGGCAGCAGAGGGTTTTGTTTCAGGGGATTGATTTATCTGCCTGTGGAAGAGCACCATTCTGCATTATTTAAGACCCCAGTTCGGCGAGGCATTTAAAAGCATCCTTACCTTTAACTTCAGTCATTCAACACCAAAGATAATGGAGTGGAAGCATATGTTAAAAGTTAAGCAAAGGGTTTAGCACTTAAATAAATGGGAGCTTGGAGCAACAAAAATGTTAAACAACAAAATATTGCTCCTAACTAACCATCAGGAGACTGAGCTGCAGCGTCTTCCGCTGGGACCTCGTGTTGCCTGCATACCTAAATATGTAGCTCCATTTCTGTTCTCCATCAGAGGTGGGATAAAAAATGACCAATTTGAAGATAAACAGAGGGGAAAAGAAAAGCCTTCAGTGCTGGTCCCACAGATCCAGACACAGAGCGAGTCCCTGTGCAAGGTCCTCTGTGCCAGTGTAACAAGGAGTGATGGATTATGGTTCAGACAGAGGAGCCTACGAAGTGAGAGTGACTGAACACATCTTGCAGACCAAGATGGATGGCTGAGAGAGACGCAGTGATTTGCCCAAGGTGAATCACAGAGCCCTGTGATCACCAAGGAGTAGAAGTAGCTGTCTGGCCTGCCAGCATGCCTTGGCTGCCTCATGCCAGGACAGGTGTCTGACTTAAAGGACTCTGGGCTGAGCCAGATGATTCCTCTGAAGTCTCGGCATGAGTACACCTTACCCCCATATGTCTCTAATGGCTTCACTGTCAGCAGCTCCAGAGGGCCTGATGGATGTATTTATAGATCATTTTGTTGCCTGTGAAGGAATATTTATTATAGCTGGCTATTTGTACCTCCAGAATCAGACTCCCTCTGTGATTTCATCTAAACCCCTTATTTTCAGGGGGCTTGCAAGACAGTCATAAGAATTTGCTCAGGGCTTAACTTTAATTGGCACACCAAGACCTTTTATGCCATCTCAAAAACCTAGACAGCTGTCAAAAGCACTGCTTGAGGATCCTGGTCTGGTAGCAGCATTGTTTGCAGTGAATGCAGCCTGCAAAGGAAGTGTTTCCTAAATGAATCTTCTTCCAAAATTGGACAAGGGCTTAAAAGACTGCGAGAAAGGTTAAAAAGAATTACTGCCACCCCCACATTAGAATCACAGAGTCAGTCAGGGTTGGAAGGGACCACAGGGAGCAGCCAGTTCCAACCCCCCTGCCATGCCCAGGGACACCCTACACTTGATCAAGCCTGGATAGAGCCTCAGCCAGCCTGGCCTTAAATGCCTCCAGGCATGGGGCCTCAACCACCTCCCTGGGCAACCCATTCCAGCCTCTCACCACTCTCCTGCTGAACAGCTTCCTCCTCATTAATGCACACAGGCTTACCTGGGAGGTAGTGATGGCTAGGGAGGGGATTCATATTTGGAATAGGACTTAAGCAGGTAGGGCTGAAGATAATCATTTATATTCCACAAACAAAGCCAAGCAGATTTAATTTGCTCCCAATGTGGGCCAAACACAGGTAATTCACTTTGTGTTATGCTTCCAAAATGCCAGAGTGGGGGTACAGGGGATATTGTGTTCTACTTGAAGCTTGGCCTGTCTGCTTTTTGCCAGCAGGTAATGCATCTCTTGATGGTGAAGTTTGAAAGGACTTTTTGCCTGCTTCAATCCCGTTGCTAGATCTGGGGCACCCCATGACTCTGAGTTGTGTGATCAATTCTTGGATTGATTTTTCCTTCTTCTTTTTATGCTTCATTCCTCACAGGGTAAACCCTCCCCCCCAACCCCCCTCTAGTTCTGTGCAGTTGCAGCAGGTGTTTTCCAAATCTGTTTAGACATTTTCTTACATGTAAGTAGGGCAGTGGATGGAGACACACAGGAGATAGGCACAACTTTGAGTTGTAGTACTGCCAGAAGCATGCCTGTGTGTGCAGAGGTGAGCCACATCCCCACTCTGAATCTCTCTTTTTTCAGCTGAAAATATGTTTTATAACATTCCCTTTATTCATTTTCTCCCTAAACCTGGGGTATAGAATGGCTGCTGTGATACATAACACAGGACATACTGAATTAGGATCAGGGGCTCCAGGCCACACCTTGAGTGTTGTGTCCAGTTCTGGGCTCCTCCATTCAAGAGAGATGTTGAGGTGCTGGAAGGTGTTGAGAGAAGGGCAGCAAGGCTGGGGAGGGGCCTGGAGCAGAGCCCTGTGAGGAGAGGCTGAGGGAGCTGGGGGTGTGCAGCCTGCAGCAGAGGAGGCTCAGGGCAGAGCTCATTGCTGTCTGCAGCTGCCTGCAGGGAGGCTGTAGCCAGGTGGGGTTGGGCTCTGCTGCCAGGCAGGCAGCAACAGAACAAGGGGACACAGCCTCAAGCTGTGGCAGGGGAGGTTCAGGCTGGATGTTGTTAGGAAGTTGTTGTCAGAGAGAGTGATTGGCATTGGAATGGGCTGCCCAGGGAGGTGGAGGAGTCTCTGTGGCTGGAGGTGTTGAAGCCAAGCCTGGCTGGGGCACTTAGTGCCATGGTCTGGTTGCTTGGCCAGGGCTGGGTGCTAGGTTGGACTGGCTGAGCTTGGAGCTCTCTTCTAACCTGCTTGATTCTATGATTCTATTGCCTCTCTAGGATACACATTGCAGTGTTCCTTTCTGATTGCTTTGATCTCATTTGGGTATCAAGTTTTTTGTGGCAGAAGCTTTTTAGCATATCTGCAATGTTGACCAGACCTTGCTTGTGGCCTCCTGAAGTGTCTGAAGCACACAGACCTCCCCTTCTCGTGCTGCACACCCAGGTGTTGAGCAGCCTCTGGCAGTCTCTCAGCCATCTTTTGCTCTGTGTCAAACACAGGTTTCTCAGTGCCTTTCAAACAGTGATTCACCCAGAGGCAGTTAGCTAAGAAAGCTAATTCCCAGGTGGGCCACACAAGCAGGACAGGTAGGGCAAAACCTGACAAATTCTCTGATTTGCTTGATTTTAGAATGATTTGGGTTGGAAGGGACCTTTAAAGGTCATCTGACACAACCACTCTGCAGTGAGCAGGGACATCTTCAACCAGATCAGATTGCCAAGAGCCTCATCCACCCCAAATGTTTCCAGGGGCATCTACCCCTTCTTTGGGCAACCTCTGCTACTGTGTCACCAGCCCCAGCACAGCAGACTTTGTTGTGTGTCGTCTGAACCTCTCCTGGTTGTGTTGCTACAGACCCTGGTCCCCATCTCTCTTAGAGGCCATTCCAGGTACTGAAAGGAGTCTTCCCCAGGCTGAACAGGCCCAGCTTTCTCAGCTGCTCCTCCCAGCAGAGGTGTTCAGCCCTCTCAGCATTTCTGTAGCCCTGCTCCAGACCTGCTGCAATGGGTTCATGTCCTCCTTGTGCTGAGGGTGCCATGAGAGTTTCCAGATACGTCTACATTTCCTTCCTCCCTTCCTTCCCTTCCTTCCTCCCTTCCTTCCTCCCTTCCTTCCTTCCTTCCTTCCTTCCTCCCTTCCCTTCCTTCCCCCCTTCCCCCCTTCCCCCCTTCCTCCCTTCCTCCCTTCCTCCCTTCCTCCCTTCCTCCCTCCCTTCCTTCCTCCCTTCCTTCCTTCCTTCCTTCCTTCCTTCCTTCCTTCCTTCCTTCCTTCCTTCCTTCCTTCCTTCCTTCCTTCCTTCCTTCCTTCCTTCCTTCCTTCCTTCCTTTTCCTTCCTTCCTTTTCCTTCCTTCCTTCCTTCCTTCCTTCCTTCCTTCCTTCCTTCCTTCCTTCCTTCCTTCCTTCCTTCCTTCCTTCCTTCCTTCCTTCCTTCCTTCCTTCCTTCCTTTTCCTTCCTTCCTTTTCCTTCCTTCCTTCCTTTTCCTTCCTTCCTTTTCCTTCCTTCCTTTTCCTTCCTTCCTTCCTTCCTTCCTTCCTTCCTTCCTCCTTCCCAGCTTCCCTCCCTCCCTCTTTCTTTCTTTCTTTCTTTCTTTCTTTCTTTCTTTCTTTCTTTCTTTCTTTCTTTCTTTCTTTCTTTCTTTCTTTCTTTCTTTCTTTCTTTCTTTCTTTCTTTCTTTCTTTCTTTCTTTCTTTCTTTCTTTCTTTCTTTCTCTCTCTCTCTCTCTTTCTCTCTCTCTCTTTCTCTCTTTCTCTCTTTCTCTCTTTCTCTCTTTCTCTCTTTCTCTCTTTCTCTCTTTCTCTCTTTCCTCTCTTTTCTCTCTTTCTTTCTCTCTTTCTCTCTCTTTCTCTCTTTCTCTCTTTCTCTCTTTTTCTCTCTCTTTCTTTCTCTTCTTTCTTTCTTTCTTTCTTTCTTTCTTTCTTTCTTTCTTTCTTTCTTTCTTTCTTTCTTTCTTTCTTTCTTTCTTTCTTTCTTTCTTTCTTTCTTTCTTTCTTTCTTTCTTTCTTTCTTTCTTTCTTTCTTTCTTTCTTTCTTTCTTTCTTCCTCCCTCCCTCCCTCCCTCCCTCCCTCCCTCCCTCCTTTCCAACTTCTTTCTCTCTCCTTCCTCCCTCCCTCCCTCCCTCCCTCCCAACTTTCTTTCTTTCTTTCTCTTCCTTCACTTTCTTCCATTTTTTTCATTTAATTTTCCCCCTGTTTTTTTCTTTTCTTAAAGGAGAAGGACTGGAAGAGGGGATCAGAGTCACTAACAATATACTGCTTGGCCTTTCTGGAACAGAGGGTTTGTCTAACATTGAGACACTGTCACCATCAGGGATATACATCAGAGCTCCTGCCAACTACCTCCAGGTAAGAAGTTCAGGTGTACAGCATAGCTTTTGCTTTCTGATTCAAAGCACATGAAAGATCCAGAACTCCATTCACCTGGGAGAGCAGATGAATGACTTTCACTTCTTGGCTGGGCTGTCAGAACCTGCTTGCAATGGGACAGTAAAACAAGTGCATGTTCAAAATACTTACATTTCTAGAAGTAACAGTTAAATACATGAAATATAATATAGAGTTAATACTGATCTTATATTCATGGGAAAAGTGCAGTGGAATATTTTTGTTTTCTAATACTCATGGATTCATGAAAACTGGGAACAAGTTTAGGCCCAGCTTGACTAGGACTTTTTCCTACTTCCCTTCTTCTGTGACAAAGAAAGGTCTCAGTTTTAATGGGCTGTAGACAAACACACTAAGATTCAACATTATGGTCCTGATGGAGCAGAGAAGGGCCACAAAGATGGTCAGAGGGCTGAAGCACCTCTCCTGTGAAGACAGGCTGAAAAATTTGGATGCTTGAACAGGTTGTCCAGGGAGGGCATGGAAGCTCCATCTCTAAATGTTGTTAAGGTCAGGCTGGATGTGGCTTGGTGCAACCTGATCTAGTGGAAAGTGTCCCTGCCCATGGCATGGGGGGCAGAACTAGATTCTTGAGGGCCCTTCTGACTGGAAGAGAAGCCTGGCTGAGGCACTTGGTGCCATGGTCTGGTTGACTGGCTAGGGCTGGGTGCTAGGTCGGACTGGGTGAGCTTGGAGGTCTCTCCCAACCTGCTTGGTTCTATGATTCTATGAGTAACAATTCTGTGACTCTGTGATCTCTTTGTAATATGCAAAAACATATTAGCAATATACAAATATATTTAGTATCAGTAATAGACAAGTTGCTACTTGAAACTTCAAAATGAAATTCTAAGGTTCCAAATGTACTTTTGAGATCTGTTTGGTGTTGGGTTAGGACATCAGAGAGTGATTTGCCATTGGAATGGGCTGCCCAGGGAGGTGGTGGAGTTGCCATCCCTGGAGGTGTTGGAGCCAAGCCTGGCTGGGGCACTTAGTGCCATGGTCTGGTTGTCGGGACAGGGCTGGGTGCTAGGTTGGGGTGGATGAGCTTGGAGCTCTCTTCCAACCTGGTTGATTCTATGATTCTATGTTCATCCTGTAGTAAGAGAAGGCTCCAGGGAGACCTCATAACTCCATTCCAGCAGCTGAAGGAATCCTACAGGAAGGCTGTGGAAGGACTGTTTAGAAGGGCTTGTAGTGATAGAATGGAAGGAAAATGGTTTGAAACTGGAGCAGGGTAGGTTTAGGTTGGACATCATGAGGAAGCTCTTTGCAATGAGAGTGGTAAAACACTGGCACAGGTTGCCCAGGGATGTCTTTGAGGCCCTGTCCCTGGACACCTTCAAGATCAGTTTTCTTGTGGCCCTGGGCAGCCTGATCTAGTTAGAGGTGATGGTGCTGAGTGCAGGGGTGTTGGACCAGATGACCTTGGAGGGTCCCTTCCAACCCAATGCAATCTGTGACTCTGTGCTCTTGGGATTTACAATAACAGTTTACATACAGCCCAAGACTCACACTCCAGGGTAAGGAGGGGACTGTGCTCCCTGTCCTGTGACATTGACTTTAAAAGAAACAGAGCTTCTCTATTCTAAATAGTGATGAAACATCAAACTCTTAGCTAACAGCCTAACACCCCCCACATCAAAAAGCTGAGCTCAGTAAAAATCATTATGTTCACTAATTCTCCCATGCCCTCTTTTAGTTCATACTTTTTCTCTGTGTGTGCCTTATTCAAGCCCACTTACATTTCAGAGTCACTTTTAAGTGTTTCATGGGGAAACAAAAAATAATCCATCAATTTCAAACCATTTTTCCCTTCTCAACTACTTTAAGCCTGGAATTTCATTGAAACTGACCTTTCTTACCACACTTTCAGTTGTGACAGATGCACATTTTCATTAAAGAAAAGACTCCTAACTTGTTCAGTTGCTAACCCACAGAAACCAAACCAATTATTAAGTGTATGAGAAGACCTAATCACCCTCTGGGCTTCTGTTCCAAAGTGAAAGAATTGCACCTGAATGTGAAGGTGAAAAAGAGAGCAACACATTCCCTGTGTTAGCACCAAGCCAGCAGTGCTTAGGACGAAGGAGACAACTTCTCTGTGGTTCCCTCAAGGGCATATTTATCCTTTTTAAGATGATCAAAGAGGGTTTTTTAAAAATATAATAATACAACAACTGGGCAAAATCTCATGAATTTCAGCTCCACTAAACACAGAGGTTTGTAGTGCCAGGCAGTGACCTACCCTGGAGCAGTCTGCTCGATTGCCAGTGGCTCAGCCTTTGAAAAGCTTTGCTGCAGTTACCTACAGCTCCATGCAAACTGACTGGGTTCTGTATGCATCACATTTGTTCAGCTCTCTTGGTACCTGGCTTTGCATAGAATCACAGAATCAACCAAGGTGGAAGAGAGCTCCAAGCTCAGCCAGTCCAACCTAGCACCCAGCCCTGGTCAAGCAACCAGACCATGGCACTAAGTGCCCCAGCCAGGCTTGGCTCCAACACCTCCAGCCACACAGACTCCACCACCTCCCTGGGCAGCCCATTCCAATGCCAATCACTCTCTCTGACAACATCTTCCTCCTAACATCCAGCCTAGACCTGCCCTGGCACAGCTTGAGGCTATGTCCCCTTCTTCTGTTGCTGCTTGCCTGGCAGCAGAGCCCAACCCCACCTGGCTACAGCCTCCCTGCAGACAGCTGCAGACAGCAATGAGCTCTGCCCTGAGCCTCCTCTGCTGCAGGCTGCACACCCCCAGCTCCCTCAGCCTCTCCTCACAGGGCTCTGCTCCAGGCCCCTCCCCAGCCTTGCTGCCCTTCCCAAACACCTTCCAGCACCTCAACATCTCCCTTGAATGGAGAAGCCCAAAACTGGACACAGCACTCAAGGAGTGGCCTGAGCAGTGCTGAGTACAGGGGCAGAAGAACCTCCCTTCCTTCTCTGGACACGTTCCAGTATCTCAACATCTCTCTTGAATTGTGTCCCCTCTCTGGAGGTGTTCATGGCCAGATTTGATGAGGCCTTGAGCAACCTGGGCTAGAGAAATGACTTGATGTATGTGTGTGGGATGAAACTAAATGGTCTTCAAGGTTCCTTCCCACCTAAATCATTGTATGATTGTATGAATCTATGACAGACTCCACTTCCCATAGCCTGTGACATGGAACAACAAAATTATCCCTCTAGTTTGGTCAGTGTTGGGTTTTGTGTGTTTGGTTTTTTTTTTCATTTTAGTTTGGTTGGGTTTTTTTTCCATGTGGATTTCTTGTTTGTTTGCTTGGGTTTTTTTTTTTAATTGTCTCTTTTTTTTAGGCCATGGTTTTTGTTTGTTTGTTTTTGTTGGCAGTTTTGGGGGGGATCTTTCGGTGTGGTTTTGTGTTTTTGTTGTTGTGTTCAGATTCAGTGCCATGGTCTGGTTGATTGGCCAGGGCTGGGTGCTAGGTTGGACTGGATGATCTTGGAGGTCTCTTCCAACCTGCTTGATTCTGTGGTTCTGTGATTTCTATCTGTGTGGTCCTCAGTAACAGGACATGGGACAATAGGCACAAAGCAGAACACAAGTTCCACCCAAACATAAAGAAAAAACTTAACTCTGAGGGTGGCAGAGCACTGGAACAGGCTGAGAGGCTGTGGACTCCCTTTCTCTGGAGAGATTCCAGACCTGCCTGAAGAGGATCTTGTACAACCTGCTTGAGGTCACCCTGTTTCAGCAGGGATGTTGGACTAGAGAGTACCCAGAGGACTCTTCCAATACCTGCCATGCAGGGATTCTGTGATCTGTAAAATACTGGTTGTAAACTTGGAGGCTGCTTTCAAGCCTGTCAGGCAGACAGAGAACTCTACGTTCATACTGTATTACATCTCCTGTGCCTGGTGGGTTGCATTTTCCACAGCAAGTCCTGCAATAGTATTTTCAGAGCTACTGAACTTCTTTGGGAGCCTAACTCTGCACTGGGGACTGAAAGGCTTCACTTTCCTTGAAAATCAGTGGTCTGCTGAACAGTGCTGAGCCTGGGACACAGCAGTCACTCAAACCTGAAACTACAAAGACATTGCTGAGACCCCACCTGGAGTACTGCAGCCAGTTCTGGAGCCCCTATTACAAGAGGGCTGTGGAGATGCTGGAGAGTGTCCAGAGCAGGGCCAGGAGGATGCTCAGAGGCTGCAGCAGCTCTGCTGTGAGCACAGACTGAAAGAGTTGGGGCTGTGCAGGCTGGAGCAGAGGAGGCTCCCAGGGGACCTTCTTGTGGCCTTCCAGGATCTGCAGGGGGCTAAAAAAAGCTGGGGAGGGACTTTTGAGGCTGTCAGGGAGAGACAGGACTGGGGGGAATGGAGCAAAGCTGGAGGTGGGGAGAGTCAGAGTGGAGGTGAGGAGGAAGTTGTTGAGCAGGAGAGTGGTGAGAGGCTGGAATGGGTTGCCCAGGGAGGTGGTTGAGGCCCCATGGCTGGAGGTGTTTGAGGCCAGGCTGTGTGAGGTTGTGTGCAGCCTGCTCTAGGGTAGGGTGTCCCTGGGCATGGCAGGGGGGTTGGAACTGGCTGCTCCTTGTGGTCCCTTCCAACCCTGACTGAATCTATGATTCTATGATTGTGCATTCAGAGACCCAGTTCCCACTGCTTTCCGTTTGACTTAGGCTCTTAAATGCATTTGTGAATCAAAGTAATAGGTACATTTTATACCCTTCCAGTCTCAGGGCAAAATGATTCTTACAAGGTCAGTTTCCAATTAGATATGGAACCCCTGATTGTAACTTCTCAGGGTCAGAAGATAATTCCACTGGCAGGATGGTTTCTTGCCTGTTAAATGCTATTAGCATAAGGAACTGAGATGCCCCTCTCTGATACTGGCTCTTTTCTCACTGAAGTGAACACTTCAATGTTGATGAAGCATCTCCCAGATTTCTCTGTCTGGTTTTATTTTTTTGTGCAGAAAAGAAAGGGAAAAAAAAAAGTAGCTTTTTCTCTTGGTTCTCTGGGTCCCAGTGGGTCTTGGATCTTTTGTAGTGGCTTCCTATTCATAAACACTCACGGCCCTGAAGTCCCCTAAGCAGCATGCAACGCTCGTGAGTAAGGGTATACAGACTGGGGGCAAGAAATTCAACAAGCCTCCTCCCTTTCCTTTCTTGCCATGCTGGTGAGGGCTGAAAAACAGCTTACATGAATGAATGGGGTGGAGAAGAGCTCGTGTTTCCATGTCAGAGGAGTGACTGATGGTCACCCTGTCGATAAAGGAATTTGTTTCCCCCTATCACCCAACTCAGGCAAAGAGGAGAAGCTGCATCTGTTTGACATCTGTTTACTAGCTAGAGAGCAGCCCTGAGGAGAGGGACTTGGGGGTGCTGCTGGAGGAGAAGCTCAACAGGAGCCAGCAGTGTGCACTTGCAGCCCAGAAAGCCAAGCAGAGCCTGGGCTGCAGCAGCAGAAGTGTGGCCAGCAGGGCCAGGGAGGGGATTCTCCTCCTCTGCTCTGCTCTGCTGAGACCCCACCTGGAGTACTGCATCCAGTTCTGGAGCCCCCAGTACAAGAGGGCTGTGGAGATGCAGGAGTGTGTCCAGAGCAGGGCCAGGAGGATGCTGAGAGGCTGCAGCAGCTCTGCTGTGAGCACAGACTGAAAGAGTTGGGGCTGTGCAGGCTGGAGCAGAGGAGGCTCCCAGGGGACCTTCTTGTGGCCTGCCAGGATCTGAAGCGGGCTACAAAAAAGCTGGGGAGGGACTTTTGAGGCTGTCAGGGAGTGGCAGGACTGGGGGAATGGAGCAATTTCATGGTTGCCCAGGGAGGTGGCTGAGGCCCCATGGCTGGAGGTGTTTGAGGCCAGGCTGGATGAGGCTGTGTGCAGCCTGTTCTAGGGTAGGGTGTCCCTGGGCATGGCAGGGGGGTTGGAACTGGCTGCTCCTTGTGGTCCCTTCCAACCCTGACTGAGTCTATGATTCTCTGATTCTATGACTTTGATTGTTTCTCACCATTTCCACCTTACTGAGACCATTTTAAGCCCTCCTGCAAGGTGAGTGCAGGCTGAAGTGAGCCCATTAGGGCTACTGCTCCCACCCTGCCGCCTTCTGAGCCGGAGGAGCGGTGCCAGGCACGCTCTGCAGAGCTTTAATGTCATCCTTAAGGTCATCAGTTTGAGTGCCAGCCATCTAAAAGCAAGTCATGAAATATTTGCATTGGCAGTGTTGCAGGGTGCAGAGACACTTAAACCGTCAGCCACTTTATTTTACTGACTTGCCATGCACACCTCCAGGTATTCGACATGCTCGCAGAGGTAATTTCTCTCTGGAATTTTGGTTGCATGGACATTCATAATATACTGACTCCCACAAAGAATTGATTTCCACACAAAATTCCCTGCTTGCCTAAAACCCCTGCCCTCCAGCCACTAGCTGGCTGAATCAATATGCAGGGTTGGGTTTTTTTCTTTCTCCTTTCCTTATGAATCATCTGTAGAACGATGCCTGGTTGGAGCTGCAAGTGAAAGATCCTGGCAATAATGTGACTGGACTGCAGAAGCATTTGGTTAAAGGAGAAGGATCTGTGGCTCTGCTGGTGCAAAAAGCAGCAGCTTTACCAGGGGACAGAGAGGGCTCTGCTTGGGGTATTGACAGTTCTTTGTTGTTTGACAGGTGTCAGAGATCACGACTTGGATGGGTCAGAAGAGAGTAATTGGTGTACGGAGGCTTTCACCTCTAGGTCACCAGGCATGGATTTGATTTGGACCAGCAGGGCCCAAGAAGTCATTAGTGGGTTAACACTGCCCAGTGGCCTATGAGTGGTAGTGGTGGGTGAGAGAACAAGCTCCTACAGCTGCAGGAAACCTCTTAGACTGCTCTTAGAGAGCTAAATGCTTCCAGAGAGAAGCTCATTTTTGCTCAGAATAGACAGAATCACAGCATCTTAGAGGTTGGAAGGCACCTTCAGAGATCATCCAGTCCAACCCTCCTGCCAAAAGCAGGATCACCCAGGGTGGTCTGCACAAGAGCGCATCCAAGTGGGTTTTGAGTCTCCAGAGAAGGAGACTCCACAACCCCTCTGGGCAGCCTGGTCAGTGCTCTGTCACTCTCACTCTAAAGAAGTTTCTCCTCATGTTGAGGTGAGACCTTCTCTGTTCCAGTTTGTATCCCTTGTTACTTCTCTTATTGCTGTGCACCACTGAAAGGAGATAGGTCCAGAAGACCAGAAGAGTTATCCTCTGGACATGCCTTGCTTTTCTTTCTGGAAAGGGAGCCCATGTTTGCCAGCCTGCACCTCAGCATCAAGCTTTACACATGTAAGGTAGGGGAAAGGGGCTGTGCCCAGATGTGTACAGCAAAACACTGCTTTATGAACACTGCCCAAACCCAACTAGGTTTGACTGCTGCCCAAATGAAGGAGGGCTGAGCAGATTTTAACCTGGGATTAGAAAAGCTCTTAATTCACTGTTTATAACACACATAACCCACTTGCTACAGACTCTGTAGCTACCAAACTCCTAATTTCAAGCCAGGCAGACTTTAGGCTCACTTATTTTTCAGGTCTTGCAGTAGTGTACAAGATGCCAGTCCATAACTTCACCATGAAGACATATTAAGTGACAATAAGTTACAGCATCTCTTCCCATGGTTGTCCACTTAGCCTGGGAAAAACAATCCAAACCAAGCCATTTGCCACAGTTCTGTGGTGTTGTTCAGCCACTGACACATTCTGAAGATGTAATTCTCTGTTTTCTTTTGACTTTTAGTAGTCTCAGTTTTTCCTGCCAATCTTCTTTTCCTTTTGGTGTATTTGCTTTGGGAGATACAAGAGAGATACAGACTGAGATGTAAACCAATACACTGAGTAGTTTATGGTGCCATGGAATAGATTTGGCTTTGGTTAGAAAAGACCTTTAAAGTCATTGAGGACAATCCTCAACCCAACACCACAATGGCCTCTAAACCATGTCTCACAGTGCCATGTCTGCATGTTTTTGGAACACCTCCAGAGATGGGGACTCCACCATCTCCTTGAGCAACCTCTTCCAGTGTGTGACCACTCATTCAGTGAAGACATCTTTCCTAATGTCCATTCTAAACCAATTTAAAGCCATTTCTTCATGTTCTGTTGCTTGCTATTGGAGAGCAGAAGTTTCACCTTTTTTCATGCCATCACCTCACTGCTTCAGGAAGGATTTTATTAGGGTAAAAAGCTTTCCATAGACATTTTTTTATGCCCTACCTCTAAAGAAGAACAGTAATAACTGTTCTTCTGATATTTATTCCTATTGCTTGGCCAGCCCTTCTTGCCTGGCTTGAGAGCAGGTGCTTAAAAGACTGACCCTAGGAGTCAGTGAAACCAGGAGAAAATCAAGGACACACAAAGGACCAGCTTCTTCCAGCCAGACTCAAGAGAACTAGAATGGACCTGTATCCTGGGCCAGCTCAGGAGCAGTGTGGGCAGCAGGACAAGGGAGGTTCTTCTGCCCCTGTACTCAGCACTGCTCAGGCCACATCTTGAGTGCTGTGTCCAGTTTTGGGCTCCTCAATTCAAGAGAGATGTTGAGGTGCTGGAAGGTGTTGAGAGAAGGGCAGCAAGGCTGGGGAGGGGCCTGGAGCAGAGCCCTGTGAGGAGAGGCTGAGGGAGCTGGGGGTGTGCAGCCTGCAGCAGAGGAGGCTCAGGGCAGAGCTCATTGCTGTCTGCAGCTGCCTGCAGGGAGGCTGTAGCCAGGTGGGGTTGGGCTCTGCTGCCAGGCAAGCAGCAACAGAAGAAGGGGACACAGTCTCAAGTTGTGCCAGGGCAGGTCTAGGCTGGATGCTAGGAGGAAGTTGTTGTCAGAGAGAGTGATTGGCATTGGAATGGGCTGCCCAGGGAGGTGGTGGAGCCTCTGTGCCTGGAGGTGTTGCAGCCAAGCCTGGCTGGGGCACTTAGTGCCATGGTCTGGTTGATTGTTGAGGACTGGGTGCTAGGTTGGGCTGGATGAGCTTGGAGGTGTCTTCCAACCTTCTTGATTCTATGGTTCTATGACCTCAGCTGGGATTGTAGTTTGGCTTTTTATGAAGCTTGATTTTCAGACAGCTCTGCTAATCTCTTGTTTTAAATGATTTTTACACTCCCATCTATTTCTCTGCAGGGTAACAGAGTCTGTGCTGCTGGCTATGGCTACTTCTTTCATCTCTCCCCTGAAGGACCATCCCAAATGCCTCTCATGGCCTTCAGTGAGAACATAGCTCATTCTTGCACAAGGTATTTGGAGATCTTTTTGTTGAAGAGACTTTCCTTTCAGACATGGTAGTGCTAGCTGTGATGGCACCGATGGACAGAAAAGACTTTCCCCTTCCTTTCAGGACTTCTTTTCCAGTTTTGCACCCATTTTAGGCTTCCTCTCTTGTGAGAAGTTTGGTTGTTCTGCACAATAAAGCAGAATCTGTGCTTGTCAGCAATGTGATGAAAGATGTTTCTCAGCCTCAGCTAGTTTTTATCTTCTATAGCTAGTTCACAAGCCAAATTTGTTAGCTTGTGTCATTTTCCCTTGCTGGCAACAAGCTCCTCCACTTCATTCCTGTGTTGATTGTATGATTCTATGATTCTAAGACATGTAATAGTAAAAAAACCCCAATGGCATTGTGCTAAAGGTCAGAAATCTTGGAGAAGGTTGAACCAAGGGATGCATTCAGGAGCATGTACATTTGGAGTGTACTCCCAGTTGGCTGAAACCAAGATACAGAGAATTCTTATCTATCCATACTCAGGTCAGGCTTAGCTGAGGTGGCACTGCTAGAAAGCTCATGAGCATGGAGGAGGTGTTTAGCAGTGAGGACCTGTCAGTGCCACCATACACTGGTTGTTAGCCCTGTCATGGCTAGTTCTGCTTGCTAGCATGAATAGATGCCCAAACTAGACATTGCCATCCACTGGCTTTTGATTATGGCTTAATTATGAAGCCTCACGCAGAGAACTGTTACAGACTTTAGATATCAAAATGATGAAGAGGAAAATCTGCTCTTGAAAACATTATGTAAAGGAACAGCTTCCTTTGGCTTCTTCCCTAAACAGGTATGGGTTGCTGGTATACCCAGAATATTTGCCAAACAGACCTGTGCAGTTCAACAACTTCACAGCTTGGAGCAGCCAAGGTGGAGCACAGGTATGTTTGTCTTGACTGCACTCTATGATGCTCAGGATCTTTGCTTGCATATCACCTCTATATTTGCATGTAGAAATGTAGAGCAGGAGGCCACCAGGATCTCAGAGAGCTGCAGCAGCTGTGCTCTGAGGACAGGCTGAGAGAGCTGGGGCTGTGCAGCCTGGAGAAGAGAAGGCTTCCAGGAGAGCTTGGAGCAGTATCTGAAAAGGGCTACAGGAAGGCTGGGGAGGGACTATTGACAAGGTCTGGTAATGGCAGGACAAGGAGGAATGGGTTTGAACTGGCAGAGGGGAGACTGAAACTGGATGTTAGGCAGAAGTTGTTTGCAGTGAGGGTGGTGAGACACTGGCACAGGTTGCCCAGGGAGGTTGTGGAGCACAGAAGCACCCAATGTGATCAAAGATCTTTGATCACATTGGGTGCTTCTGTGCTCCACAACCTCCCTGGAGGTGTTCAAGGCCAGGTTGGATGAATCCTTGAGTGACCTGTTCTAGTGGGAAGTGTCTCTGCCTATGGCAGGTGGTTGGAACTGGCTGAGCTTTGAGGTCCCTTCCAACCTAACCCATTCTGTGACTCTGATTCTCCAATAAAATTACACTTTGCAGTTTTCTTCTTGTGCTTTGCCTGACTTCTAATTTCTCTTACTGTATGACTTAGCTTGCAGTAATAAGTACATTTATTCCTCTTTCCATGGGCTCCTCTTGAAGCAGTTTCCTTGCTGTTAGGTAACTATAAGCTTAGGTAACTCTGGATATTTTCAAAGCCTCTTTCTGCCATAGACATTAACTTCTTTACCTTACTATTCTTTCCAGTCAGAAACCCCAAACTATTTTGGCCATTTTTACTCTATTGTTGATTCTCAATTCTGATTTTCTTTCCTGTTGTTCTTTTTAAGTTCATTTAAAAATGAAAACATGCTAACAGATTGCACAGATCTTTACATCATGAATAGAAGGCAGAAAGCAGATAGCAAAGTAAGACTCTCAAACACTTAATACACCTTCAGTGCTTTTGTGTGGTTCTGCACTTCTGCTTTGCAGCTGTATTTCATCATAAGCAAAGCAGAGACATAAAGCAGTTCTTTTATTACTATCACTTAGTTTACCATGGTTCCTATATTCTGGTTTTACACAGATTTTCAGAAGCAGCCAGATTGGACTTCAACATTTCTGCATTTATGCTTGTGAAAGCTTTGGCATTGACATCACTGAAAGCCTTGGGAACTGTTCTGTGTCTAATAGCATTTTAATTGGCCATGTTGGGCAAAAGGTAAGCACTGCAGGAGTTATTTCCAATGTCTCTTGAGATACACAACAACCCTCCAATCAGGCTGAGGGAGCTGGGGGTGTGCAGCCTGCAGCAGAGGAGGCTCAGGGCAGAGCTCATTGCTGTCTGCAGCTCCCTGAAGGGAGGCTGTAGCCAGGTGGGGTTGGGCTCTGCTGCCAGGCAGCCAGCAGCAGAAGAAGGGGACAGAGGCTCAAGCTGTGCCAGGGCAGGTCTAGGCTGGATGTGAGGAGGAAGTTGTTGTCAGAGAGAGTGATTAGCATTGGAATGGGCTGCCCAGGGAGGTGGTGGAGTGGCTGTGGCTGGAGGTGTTGAAGCCAAGCCTGGCTGAGGCACTTAGTGCCATGGTCTGGTTGCTTGTTGAGGGCTGGGTGCTGGGTTGGGCTGGCTGAGCTTGGAGGTCTCTTCCACCCTGCTTGATTCTGTGATTCTAGGTTGTAATGCACATTCCCATCTACTCTTTACAACCCACCATTCAGACCCAAGCCCTGCTTGTCTTACACGATGAAGGATTTTAATAAGACATGTTAATTCTTTTCTCTGCTTGTGTTTTTCTCCAAGGTTGACATGGTCTCAGAAGCACCTTGGGGGTTGCACAGAACCTGGAGTTTTGAGAGAAAGCCTCATTTCTGTTAAAATAAGCTTTTCTAACAGAAATCCCTATATGCTTTTAGCTATAAGAAACAGAAGCAGAACCAGGTTTAGTTTAATGGTTTGAGAATGATGAGGGGGTAGGGCAGATTTTCTTTCTATCCTAGTTAGCATTTTGGTTTCATCTGCCCTCTCCTAGCATCATTGGTCCATCTGGAACACAGAGGTGCTACTTATTTACTTGAGAAGGAAAAATGCTCTCAAAATGTAACATTTGTTATTTATGCTCCAAATATGTTCTTCTTCCATTCATTTCTTCAGGCAGCTGGACAAAGTCCTTTGGGTGCTACCAGGTTGTTAACAGATTAATAACATGGATAACAATTAAATTTTAGTTACAGCTGGCCACAGCTCATGATTCTGATGGCTTTGTTTGTTTGGTTGGTTTGTTTTTCTTCTGCCCTGCTCAGTTTTTCTATTGTTGTTGTTGGTTTTCAAATTAATTTTCTTTCTGACTGTCAGAAAAAGAGTTTTAAATGAGTTTTCCATAGAAGCCCACAGAAAGAAACCTCTGCTGTGGATCTATTAAAGTATGCCTCACCAGTCCAGCCTTGCAGCATCCCAGGGACACAATGGATTTCTCTTGAACACCAAAGGGTGTCCAAGGATGTCTTTGTTTTTGCTTTGAAGGATCCAGGGAAGGACTCCGATGTTGTACTTGTTAAGAGATTTAGAGGCGCTCAGCTGTGCCTTGCTTCTTGCACTACCCCAGGGGGGTGATTATCTTTGATTATCTCATGATAAGAGCCTCCTTGTCATAATTTACATCTTAATTTATGTAATTCTCCCTTTAATAATGATGTCTCTTTAATATCAATTAAAACTTCATGACATTCATTTAATGGGAATCTTGGATATTCCCTTTCCCAGCCCTTCTAGTTTGTGAAAGAAGTGCTTTAAAACAAGATTGTTTTCTGGAAACATAAGGCCATTTAAAAGTTTGGGCTTTGATCAATTAAAGTATTAGTGGCAAGGCTAGAACCAGGGCATGTAAAAGCCAAGGGGAAGGCTTTTATTAGTTTCCAAGACCTTTATCAAGCCTCTACCATATTTTCATAAAGCAACTCGTTGGCTTTGTGGAGCCAGTGGAGGAAAAGTATTTCCTCCTGGAAAAGGAGATCTGAGAGAGATCAGAGAATCATAAAATCAGCCAGGGTGGAAGAGACCTCCAAGCTCAGCCAGTCCAACCTAGCACCCAGCCCTCAACAAGCAACCAGACCATGGCACTAAGTGCCCCAGCCAGGCTTGGCTTCAACACCTCCAGCCACACAGACTCCACCACCTCCCTGGGCAGCCCATTCCAATGCCAATCACTCTCTCTGCCAACAACTTCCTAACAACATCCAGCCTAGACCTCCCCTGGCACAGCTTGAGGCTGTGTCCCCTTGTTCTGTTGCTGCTTGCCTGGCAGCAGAGCCCAACCCCACCTGGCTACAGCCTCCCTGCAGGCAGCTGAAGACAGCAATGAGCTCTGCCCTGAGCCTCCTCTGCTGTAGGCTGCACACCCCCAGCTCCCTCAGCCTCTCCTCACAGGGCTGTGCTCCAGGCCCCTCCCCAGCTTGGAACAGAAGCTTTTATTAGTTTCCAAGACATTCATCAAGCCTCTGACATATTTTCATAAAGCAACTCATTGCCTTTCTGGAGCCAGTGGAGGAAAAGTGTTTCCTCCCGAAAAAGGAGAAGATCTGAGAGAGATGACACAGACTAGGGAGGAATTGGCTTCCCATGCTCTTTTTCTGTTTACTGTTTATTTCAATACAATCAATTAACTAGAAAGTAATAAAGTAAGTGGAAGTTATATGGAAGAAGAGGCAAGAGTAAGGAAAATAGCACTAGAATATTTCTGGCCGATTGGCTACCAGAAGCCAGGGATTTCTGCTTAGCAGTGACTAGGCAGAAGATGGTCTAAGGACCAAGGCCATCACCCTGAGTGTTTTGGCTTCTGGAGCTGCTGTGCCTTAGTGAGACTAAAGATAGCACCATCTCTTTGAAGTGATAAACTATAAAAGCCCATTTCATTCCACTTTTCCAATTAAAGAGGATGTTTTCACAGAGGGTGGATTTCTCAATTGATTCTCTATATGGCTTTTGAGAGTCGTTCTACAGAAGTGTTTATTGGCCTCAGAAACAGCACCACACATTCCTGCCAGCCCTCTTCCCCCCAGGCTACCTCCTAGCTCTGAGCGCATCCTTCTTCCAAACCTGTCTTCAAGATAAATCGTTGGAGAGATGTACACCTCTCCTGTGTCATGGCCTACAATCACCACACAATCTAGTTTGTCCGTTGTGCTTCCCATCACTTGTGGCTTTTGCTCTTCCTTTTCATGTGTTATGTGTTCTGCTGCCTCACTGATGCACTTCTTGTTCTGATAGACTCTGCAGGCAACCAGAGCTTTGAAGAGAGCCCAGCTTAAATGCTTTTCCCCATCCCTAGTCACACAAAAGGGCTTTGAGTCTGAGCAGTCAGGTCCTTAGGACATAAATCAGGGTGCTGCACTTTGTAGAGCAGGGACATTTCCTGCCTGCTGCACAAAGCAAGGCAAATTAAAGGGACCAGAAACAAATCTACTCCCTGTACGTTCCAGGTGGATTCTTTCTTCCCAGGGTATGTGCAATTTCTTTTCCCTGCTAATGTCCAACCTTAGCTTCTGTGCAGCAGTTCAGACAAAGCAAGCAAGAGATGACCACCCTGGATGTGATACTGTCACATGCTGCAAATAGGGAAAGAAGCAGATGCCAGAATTTGCAAAGCAATGGCTTAGATGTGTCCTTCAGACAGGGTTTATTGCCCCACAGCCATGGAACTGATTGCAGTCACATGCTTGAGTCCCAGACACTGCATTCTGGACTCCTTCAAACTGGAGATTAATCAATTTCCCTGTGCTCTCAATTTCTTCATTGCAGGGCAGGACCTGTATGTCATCAGGCCTAAAAACGCCCAGAAGGTATCAGCTACTCATCTCCAACACAGCTTTCAGGAACTTTGATGGGAACACTTGCACAGCAATCAGGACTTGCTCTGGCTGCCACCAAGGGCAGGGTGAGTTTGAGTTGCACTTGTTTACCAGGGCTCCCACAGCCCTTGCCTTCCTCTCATCTCAGATTCAGCTGTTTAGAAGTCCACAGTTTCCACAGACAACTGCTGACAGATATTTCAGCTGAATCCCACCAGAAAACAACCCCAACCAACCAAACCCCAGGTATGAGGCCAGGGTTTGGTTTTCTTTTCTTTTCTTTCACTATGTTTGGTGTAAGTGAATTAGCAAGGGCTGGGTTTGAAGTGTTTGTGTTCCTGTCCTCCTTAGGTTGCACTGTCTTAAGGGTTTTCAAACTGTCACTCTCTCTGTTTCACTTCCCAGCTGAGACAGATGGGTAATTAGGAAGGTGATGATAGGACTGGAGAGCCTCTTTCATGAGGAAAGCCTCAGAGACTTGGGGCTGTTTAGCCTGGAGAAGAGCAGACTGAGAGGAGAGCTCAGCAGTGATTACCAATATCTAAAGGGGAGGGTGGGGTGGGGGGCTGGTGGTGTTCAAGCAGATGGGGCCAAACTCTTTTCAGCAATGCAGAGGTAAGAACAGAGGGCACAAACGAGACCACAGGAGGCTTCACTTGAACTCAAGGAGTAAACCCTTTACTTTGAGGGTGACACAGCACTGCATAGGCTGCCCAGGGAGGTGGTGAAGTCTTCTCTGGAGAATCCATAGGTTACACAGGACATATTCCTGTGTAGCCTGATCTAGGTGTACTGTGTTACAGCAAGGAGGTTCAACTAGATGATCTCCAGGGGACCTTTCTGATCCTCACCACTCTGTCATTCTTTGGCAGTAGCTCTTTCCCATTCACAGGGAGGCACATTATGGTGATAACGTAGATGCAAGAGAAACGCTGTGCTGGGTGTGCAGCTCAGGTGATCTAGGGAAATCCCTGAGGTAGGATTGTAGAGATAAGTCTAATAACCAGTCCTGACAGAATCACAGAATCCTACAATCATAGAATAGCAGGGATTGGAAAGGGCCTATGGAGATGATAAAATCATAGAATCAAGCAGGTTGGAAGAGAGCTCCAAGCTCAGCCAGCACAACCTAGCACCCAGCCCTCAACAATCAACCAGACCATGGCACTAAGTGCCCCAGCCAGGCTTGGCTTCAACTCCTCCAGGCACAGAGACTCCAGCCAGTGTGGGTTTAGGAAGGGCAGGTCCTGCCTGACCAACCTGATCTTCTTTTATGATCAGTTCCCTGCTTGGTGAATATGGGGCAGGCTGTGGGTGTAGCTTACCTGGACTGCAGCAAAGCCTTTGACAGCGTCTGCCACAACAAGCCCCTGGCACAGCTGGCAGCTTGTGGCTTGGAGACTTTATACTTGTAGCCAGGTGGGGGTGGCCTCTTCTCCCAGGCAGCCACAAATAGAACAAGGGGACACAGTCTCAAGTTGTGCTGGGGGAGGTACAGGCTGGATGTTAGGAGGAAGTTGTTGGCAGAGAGAGTGATTGGCATTGGAATGGGCTGCCCAGGGAGGTGGTGGAGGCACCGTCCCTGGAGGTGTTCAAGAAAAGCCTGCATGAGGCACTTAGTGCCATGGTCTGGTTGACTGGATAGGGCTGGGTGCTAGGTTGGACTGGCTGAGCTTGGAGGTCTCTTCCAACCTGCTTGATTCTATTCTATTCACTGCAAACAGACTTCATCCTGCTTCTTCATTGTTGGAGGTTAAATTTCAAGAGTGATGATTTCTTTAACAGCTACACCAAAACCTTGCAGAATCTCCAATCTATCTACCATGGTTTTTAGGCAGAGGTATCCTTGGGTTTGCACTGATTTCATTGTCTCAGTGGAAGGAGGTTTTATACACTGACTTTACTCTGCTGCTTCATTGTTGGTGGTGAAATTTCAAGTGCAATGTTTTCTATAACAGCTACAACCAAACCTTGCAGAATTTCCAATCTCCTACCTCAGGCCAGCCTAAACCTTAGGTGAATTTACCTAAGATAATGTGTAAACTAAGCATCTTCTTGAGCTTTGAAGAGGTACCCAAAGGCTCTTTGAAGAATGTTCCAGCTGCAATTGCCTCTTAAATATATTTATATATAAATGAACAGTGCCCTGCAATAATAGAGAGAAAATGAGGTCAGAGCACAGGAGGAATGATAAAATCTGACTCAGGGAGGCTGTAACTCAGGATGGGGAAGTCAAATAATGACCAATGTGGGGCATCAGTGCTGATGCAAAAGCTGACTTGTTCTGATTCGTGGGGCAATGATTTTCTGATATTTCTGGGAATATGAATGTGTTCAAAAAGCTTTGGGACTTTAGTCTTCATGAATAGTCCTCCTTCTGTAACTGTCTGCATTACAGTGGTGAGAACATCCTCCAGCCACACTTTTCAACCAAGGCTTTATTGTGCCAGGTGCTGTACATGTGCACACAAGTATACACACACACACACAAGCAGTTCTTATCTCTAAAGAATGTACTTCATTAACAAGGCAGAGAGGGTCTAGAAGAGTGACTGTTTTGGGGGCTGTAACTCTTGGCAGTGGGACTTGGGAAGAAATGTTTGGGTGCACTGAAAAGCTGTTGGTAAGGCCAGGAGCAGTGCCTAGATCAGAGGAGTCTGTAAGCACAAGTTTTGTCATAGCAAGGTGCTGCACAGGCTGGACCTGGCCTTAGAAGAACAATGGCAGCTCCTAAACCACCTCGACTCTTTGTTTCCCCAAATCCCCTCTTCTTGCTGGCTCAGCAGACATTTTTCCACAGCAAAGGTGGAATGAAGCTGATCTCTTTCTCTCCAAAAACAGTCTCAAGCTGTGCCAGGGGAGATCTAGGCTGGATGTGAGGAGGAAGTTGTTGGCAGAGAGAGTGCTTGGCATTGGAATGGGCTGCCCAGGGAAGTGGTGGAGTCGCCATGCCTGGAGGTGTTCAAGAAAAGCCTGGCTGGGGCACTTAGTGCCATGGTCTGGTTGACTGGCTAGGGCTGGGTGCTAGGTTGGAGTGGCTGAGCTTGGAGGTCTCTTCCAACCTGCCTGATTCTCTGATTCTCTGATTCTATATCTTCAGGCCTATTACTTGGAGAGGTCAGTCTCTGTTTCTGAAGTGCTGCTTGTTTCCCCCAGGTGGGTTTACAGTGAGAGCTGAACGTTTGACCTTCATCAACTCACCTATGCAAGTGTCCTTCCCCTTCCCTCACTCTGCCATCCTGGAGGACCTCGATGGCTCTGTGACAGGGCAGAAGGGAAGTCGCCTCCTCGCTTCGGCAGATACGCTTCCAGCATGGTGCACAGCCAGTGCCAACCTCAGCCAAGCCTCTGCTGGCAGTGTTTGTGGCAGGGACTCTGTTTTCCACCGTCTGTCTCTTCATTTGTAAGTAACCATTCCACTTGCAATGTGTTGGCCTGGGTGGTGCTTAGCAAGTTCTATATTAAGAGATCTGCTGGGTCTGAATGAAGCCCCAGAGCTCCTGTCTCTCTGCTGGGTCCCTACCTAGGTCAGAAACCAGCACACTGGCATACCTTAGTCCATGTTGTTGCCTGCCTGATCTCTGGCATTGGTTTTGTTCTAGCTGCATGCTCTCATTCAGTTCTCAGGCACGATTTGAGAGACAGCAGAGGGACCATGCCCAACCTGCAGTTTGTATGTAGGAATCGTCCCAAGCACAACTCCAGGCTGGGTGGTGAATGGCTGAGAGCAGCCCTGAAGAAAAGGACCTGGGGGTCTGGGGTGATGAAGAGCTCAACAGGAGCCTGCAGTGTGTGCTGGGCTGCAGCAAGAGCAGTGTGGGCAGCAGGGCAAGGGAGGGGATTCTGCCCCTTGGCTCTGCTCTCCTCAGACCCCACCTGCAGTCCTGGGTGCAGTTCTGGAGCCCCCAGCACAAGGACATGGAACCATTGGAGCCAGTCCAGAGGAGGACCAGGAAGATGCTGAGAGGGCTGCAGCAGCTCTGCTCTGAGGACAGGCTGAGAGAGTTGGGGCTCTGCAGCCTGGAGAGGAGAAAGCTTCAAGACCTTGGAGTGGCCTTCCAGTACCTGAAGGGGACCTACAGGAGGGCTGGGGAAGAACTGTTGACAAGGTCTGGTAATGACAGAATGAGGAGGAATGGGTTTAAACTGGCAGAGAGGAGATTGAAAGTGGATGTTAGGCAGAAGTTGTTAGCAGTGAGGGTGGTGAGACACTGGCACAGGTTGCCCAGGGAGGCTGTGGCTGCTCCCTTCCTGGAGGTGTTCAAGGCCAGGCTGGATGAGGCCCTGAGTGACCTGTTCTAGTGGGAGGTGTCCCTGCCTATGGCAAGGGGTTGGAACTGGCTGAGCTTTGAGGTCCCTTCCAGCCTAAACCATTCTATGGTTCTACGATCATGTGCTTGGGAGGGGATCTAGTTTTGTGGAAGGCTCTGTGAGTTATGGGTGCCACTTAGCCTCAAAGGCAGGGGACAGTTTTTGCCTCTCTTATTTACTAATTTAGATGTGACCTCACCATGTTCAATGTTTCTGAGCTGTTCTCAGCAAGCTGCTTACCTCTCTCACTCTGCTGTCCTATCTGTAACTCCTACTAGCACTACTTCATATCCTACCTTGTGTCCTAGGATACAGACAGTTCTTTTCCACCAGCTTTGATGGTTTTACAGCTCCCACTTGTCCCTGTTGCTGCACTTGGGTCCCCAAGCTGGACTTCTTCCTGCTTTTGAGCAGCTGGCAGCTGGAGAGATCCAGGGGAGAAATACTGCTCAGCCAAGTACTGTTCATGACTTGCGCTACCCAAAGAGGACACTTGTGTGTTCCTGGCATAGAAAATCCAACAAACAAACAAAAGGTGGGGGGGAGGTGTGAAAAAGGGTCTTAGTGTTCTCACCACCATGCCTGCTTTCCTTACCATGCTCATCTTCATGTCCCAGGGCCCTGCTCAACAGTTCACTTTCTTTTGGAAGTGCAAGTCTGAGCCATTATCCAGTTGCTGTTTCAGGTTAGTAGTACACAGGCAGAAATCCTGAAGTGCTCTGTCAGAGGGCTGTTAATATTTCATGTGTGTCTTAGAATTCATGACTTAGAAGAAGGAGGAAAACCAAAACTCTTCCCAAGCAGGGAAAAAGAAACCATCAAATGTTCCATGGAAGGGGGAAACCATAAGACTCTGAGCTACCTGCAAAGTGTGCATCTGATTACTGTTTCCCATCATGAAAACAAAAGCCTGCAATAAATTAAGAGCTGAGGATACTTCTGCTTTAACAACAAGCATAGTGGGTAGAAGACAAACTGCAGTTGTGCTAAGTGTTTTTTCTGGACTGTGAGGTCTTAGGCAAATCAATTCCCTTTCGAGTCTGTGTTTACCTTGATTATAGAGACTACCAGATCTTTGGGTCAATGTTGTGTGGGTGGATGGAACTTCTCCCACTGCCTGCAGTGTGATTTGAGGCCTTTAGAATGCTCCCACAGTGAAACTGTTAATAATTCAAGAGAGATAATGCATTTGGTGCACCTCATTTCTTCTTGCCTCAAAAGGTGGTTAAAGGGTGAGTACAAATAGGAATTAATCTGCACCATTGCTGGTGACTCTGGAAATATTTCAGCCCTGCCTTCAGTTTCATCTTCTCAGTAAACTCCTTGGGCAACCTGTTCTGGGGTCTCACCATCCTCACTGTAAAGAATTTGTTTAAAAAAAAAAAACCACAACCCTTTCTTTAAAAAACAAACAAACCAAACCCAAGCACCTTGGGCATTTCTTGTCTCTGTCCTGCTCTTCTTCATCCATCAACTTCCAGGCAAATAGAGATCCATTTCCAGGCCTGCACTGCTGTAGAATCATAGAACTAGTCAGGGTTGGAAGGGAACAGAAGGATCAGCCAGTTCGAGGCTGAGGGAGCTGGGGTTGCTTAGCCTAGAGAAGAGGAGGCTCAGGGGTGACCTCATTGCCGTCTACAACTCCCTGAAGGGACACTGTAGCCAGGTGGGGGGTGGCCTCTTCTCCCAGGTAACCACCAATAGAACAAGGGGACAGAGTGTCAACCTGTGCCAGGAGAGGTCTAGGCTGGATGTTGTTAGGAAGTTGTTGTCAGAGAGAGTGATTGGCATTGGAATGGGCTGCCCAGGGAAGTGGTGGAGGCACCGTCCCTGGAGGTGTTCAAGGCAGGATTGGATGTGGCACTTGGTGCCATGGTCTAGCCTTGAGAATTGTGGTAAAGGGTTGGACTTGATGATCTATGAGGTGTCTTCCAACCTTGGTGATACTGTGATACTGTGATACTGTGAAAAGACTGGATGAGGCACTTAGTGCCATGGTCTAGTTGACTGGATAGGGCTGGGGGATAGGTTGGGTTGGATGATCTTGGAGGTCTCTTCCAACCTGGTTGATTCTATGATTCTGTGATTCCAACCCCCTTGCCATAGGCAGGGACACCTTACCCTAGAGCAGGCTGCACACAGCCTCACACAGCCTGGCCTCAAACACCTCCAGCCATGGGGCCTCAACCACCTCCCTGGGCAACCCAGTCCAGCCTCTCACCACTCTCCTGCTCAACAACTTCCTCCTCACCTCCAGCCTGTACCTACCCATCGCCAGCTTTCGCTGTAGCAAACGCCTTCTTCATGCCGTCCAGTTGAAAGTTAAACTGATGTGTCACTTAAGCACCCTTTAAAGAGGACTTTAATGTCTTTTAAAAATGTAATTGAAGCTTATAAAAGTCCTTATAAATTTCTGTGTGAGCAAGTTATTGAGCAGTCTGAAGAGCAGCTTATACCAACGGCACGGCGCAGGATGGCTGCAGGCTAGATAGGGCTGCTCCAAATGCCACCGCTTCCCTGCTCTGTCATGAAAATATGAATCTCTGCTCATATTAAAACAAATTTTCATGTTTGAAAAAAAATTTGTCATAATGTGATTAAGTGGCTTTAAAAGTTTCTTCACATTATGCATAATTTTTACAAGAGGAGAGCATTAGAATTAATCAGCAGCCAGGCAGCACCTCGCGGCAAAGGGGACTCCAAACACGGTGCAGCTGCACAAGTTTACCTCTTGTGCCTTTTCATTTGCTTTCCTCTTATCACTGAAGAAACCTGGGATTTGCTCAGTTCAAGTCTTTTGTTGCTCCCCTCTTTAGTCTGCTGCAGAGGGAAAGATTAACTTTCTTCTTCATAGCCTTCATTCCTAAAGCTGGTCTAATATCCTCTCCTGTAGTGCATGCATTCAGTTGCTGCAAACCCAGCCGCTGCTGCTGGGCTGCTGTGAGAAGAATGGCAGACCTCCTGCCTCTGTGCCTTTGAGTCTTGAGAGGAGTTAAAATGGTTACTTGAGGTTTGATTTTCTGTTGATGTGTACTTACTGTGGAGCCTTCACTTGAACACCCATGGAGCATTCTGGAGACTTTTAAGGCCTGCCTGGATGTGCTCCTCTGTGATCTGCGCTAGATGGTGTGGTGTGGCAGGGGGATTGGGCTGCCCAGGGAGGTGGTGGAGTTGCCATCCCTGGAGGTGTTAAAAAAAAAGACTAGATGAGACACTTAGTGCCATGGTTTGGTGCTAGGTTGGGCTGCATGAGCTTGGAGGTCTCTTCCAATCTGCTTGATTCTATGATTCTATGACTCAATGATTTCTTTGGGTCCCTCCCAACCCCTAATATCCTGTGATCCTGTAACCCACCTGCTGTGAAACACCCTCACAGTCACACATTCCTCTCAGTGTCTATGTGCTCAGTTGCTGTCTGATCATGTCTTACAGAATCACAGAATGTTAGGGGTTGGAAGGGAGCTCCAGAGATCATAGTCCAACCACCCTGCCAAAAAGGGATCACCAAGGCAGGATGCACAGAAATGCATCCAGGCACGCTTCGAAACTCTCCAGAGGAGACTCCACAGCCTTTCTGGGCAGCCTGCTCCAGTGCTTCTTCACCCTCAGCATGAAGTTTCTCCTCATTTTGAGGTGGAACCTCCTGTGGTCTAGCTTGTGCCCATTGTTCCTTGTCCTACTGCCAGGCACCACTGAAAAGAGACTGGCACCTTTGTCCTGACACCCACCCCTCAGGTATTTATAGGCATTGATAAGATCCCCTCTCACCCTTCTCAAGACTAAACAGACCCACTTCTCTGTCTTACTTCATACAAGAGATGTTCACGTCCCCAAGTCATCTTTACAGAATCATAGAATCACAGAATCAAGCAGTTGGGAAGAGAGCTCCAAGCTCAGCCAGCCCAACCTAGCACCCAGCCCTGGCCAATCAACCAGACCATGGCACTAAGTGCCCCAGCCAGGCTTGGCTTCAATACCTCCAGGGATGATGCCTCCATCACCTCCCTGGGCAGCCCATTCCAATGCCAATCACTCTCTCTGCCAGGAACTTCCTCCTAACATCCAGCCTATACCTCCCCTGGCACAGCTTGACACTCTGTCCCCTTCTTCTCTTGCTGCTTACCTGGCAGCAGAGCCCAACCCCACCTGGCTACAGCCTCCCTGCAGGCAGCTGCAGACAGCAATGAGCTCTGCCCTGAGCCTCCTCTGTTGCAGGCTGCACACCCCCAGCTCCCTCAGCCTCTCCTCACAGGGCTGTGCTCCAGGCCCCTCCCCAGCCTTGCTGCCCTTCTCTGGACACCTTCCAGCACCTCAACATCTCTCTTGAATTGGAGAGCCCAGAACTGGACACAGCACTCAAGGTGTGTATAATCTATATGCCTGTGCCTGGTAAACTCAAGGCAGTCTCCAGGCAGTTCAGGTTGCACTGAGACAGTGAGCAATAGCAGCAGGCAGTATCAAGCAGCAAGCAAAGAGGAGTACAATGGCCAAACACCTTGTGTTACCTGCTCATCTCTTTTTATCCCTACAGCTTGAGACCAATGGGCCTTTGGACCTAGATTAGCCAATCAGAACTTTCCCAACTTGACCACATTAGGTGAAATCAGGGCTTTTGTTTTGCTTTCCTACAGTTGCTTTGCCCAGCACAGGAGGAGGGGGAGCAGGGGAATGTGCCTGGGCAAGCCAGAGTCCTTTGACTCAATAGCTCCAGGGTCATTGCCCTCCTTCCTGCAGTTGCTCCTCCCCATAGCAGAAGGAGGAAGAGCAGAAAAACATGTCTGGGCAGGCCAGGACATGGATAAACGTATTTTGGCCAACCCAGGCCTACCACGACAGGGGGTTGGACTCAATGAATCATAGAATCATAGAATCAACCAGGTTGGAAGAGACCTCCAAGATCATCGAGTCCAACCTAGCACCCAGCCCTATCCAATCAACTACACCATGGCACTAAGTGCCTCAGCCAGGCTTTTCTTGAAGACCCCCAGGGACGGTGCCTCCACCACCTCCCTGGGCAGCCCATTCCAATGCCAATCACTCTCTCTGTGAAGAACTTCTTCCTAACATCCAGCCTATACCTACCCTGGCACAACTTGAGACTGTGTCCCCTTGTTTTATTGCTGGTTACCTGGGAGAAGAGGCCAACCCCCACCTGGCTACAATGCCCCTTCAGGTAGTTGTAGGCAGTAATAAGCTCACCCCTGAGCCTCCTCTTCTCCAGGCTAAACAGGCCCAGTTCCCTCAACCTCTCCCCATAGGATTTGTGTTCCAGGCCCCTCACCAGCTTTGTTGCCCTTCTCTGGACATGTTCCAGCACCTCAACATCTTTCTTGAATTGAGGGGCCCAGAACTGGACACAGTACTCAAGGTGTGGCCTGACCAGTGCTGAGTACAGGGGAAGAATAACCTCCCTTGTCCTACTGGCCACACTGTTCCTGATGCAGGCCAGGATGCCATTGGCTCTCTTGGCCACCTGGGCACACTGCTGGCTCATCTTCAGCTTACTCTCTATCAGTACCCCCAGGTCCCTTTCCTCCTGGCTGCTCTCAGCCACTCAGTCCCCAGCCTGTAGCACTGCTTGGGGTTATTGTGGCCGAAGTGCAGAACCCTGCACTTGGCCTTGTTAAATCTCATCCCATTGGCCTCTGCCCACCCATCCAGCCTGTCCAGGTCCCTCTGCAGGGCTCTCCTACTCTGGAGGTCCCTTCAAACCTTTAACTTTCTGTGATTCTCTGACTCTGTGATTCATGTCCTTGGTCTCTCAACAAAGACACACACACTGAAAGCATCTGAAAAGGCTTAATTCTTGGCAATGAAAAGAACATAACCTGAGTTTGGGTCCAGCATCAAACCTGTGAAGTGTTTGGTATGGTCATAACTTGGAGTTGGCAATGGTTAGCAAGGAATTGGACTGCTGGTATAAACATTGGGTGTCCCATTTGAAATTTGCTGCTGTAGTGATTCCTGTTTCACAAGAGGGATAATCAGAGTGGATTATTCCCCTAACGTATCAAACAGAAAGCGTTTGGAGCTCACCACAGTGCTTGCCTTCATACACGCAGATATGGACCCTTAGGATAAGTAAGTTAATGGTAAACATAAACATGAGAGCTAATATTTGTTCTTCTCAGTGCTGTGATTGGTTTAATAAACCCTTTGTGGCCCATCTACGCCGAGCAGTTCTGCACAATGCACTGGAGCTAAATTGCAGGAAGAGTTTTCCTGCCATCACGACTGGCAAATTGTGACTCAGGCTGTAGAGTCCTACCCAGCACTCCTGCCATATTTCTAAAGCAAATTGCTGCTTAATTGAAACCTGCTTCCATACAAAAATGCAGCCTCTTCCACCACTCACCCTAGTTTTGTGTCTTTCCTTCCAGTCTGGAAAGGCTCCCAGCAGTTTGAAGCGAGGGTTAATTTTGCATTAAGACCATTGCCTCCAAGTTTCTTTCAAATAAAGCCAGGGGAAGTGGAGGGGAAGGCTCTTCCCTCTGATAATGAAGCTCTCTGTGCTAATGATGCGTGCAGGCTCCCTCAGATCCTCTGGATTAGAAATGGTCGTGTGTGTGAGAGCTACTCTGCTTCATTAGCATTGAGGAGAGGTAGATTGGTGGCTATTTAGGGCACAGTGATTTCACTGTGGCTATTTAGAGCAAGCAGAAATGGTGCTAATTGGGGCTGGTAATTCTATTAGCAGAGTGCTTCCATTTCTGGTCTCTCCTTTGGCATATAGGTGAAAAAAAACCCTAAGCACACTGACATCTTTTCAAGGGCTCATTGTTGTCTTGTACCAGTTAACCTCTATGCAGGGCTGCAAAGATTTTCAGGTTGCCCAAATATTTGGTTTATTTGGCTGGTGCTCAGATAGGAGTAAGGTATATGTTTGTGGGTGGCAACACCTTGAGGAAGGTATGTAAAAGTTAGGGACACAGTATGCTAGGTCAAGGAAAGGCCAGAAATGTCAGGCCATGAGATATCTCCTGCTCCCAGGTTCATAGATCATAGAATCAAGCAGGTTGGAAGAGAGCTCCAAGCTCATCCAGCCCAACCCAGCACCCAGCCCTCAACAAGCAACCAGACCACGGCACTAAGTGCCCCAGCCAGGCTTGGCTTCAACACCTCCAGGCACAGAGACTCCACCACCTCCCTGGGCAGCCCATTCCAATGCCAATCACTCTCTCTGCCAGGAACGTCCTACTAACATCCAGCCTAGACCTCCCCTGCCACAACTTGAGACTCTGTCCCCTTCTTCTGCTGCTGCTTGCCTGGCAGCAGAGCCCAACCCCACCTGGCTACAGCCTCCCTGCAGGCAGCTGCAGACAGCAATGAGCTCTGCCCTGAGCCTCCTCTGCTGCAGGCAGCACATCCCCAGCTCCCTCAGCCTCTCCTCACAGGGTTTGTGTTCTAGGCCCCTCCCCAGCCTTGTTGCCCTTCTCTGGACACCTTCCAGCACCTCAACATCTCTCTTGCATGGAGGAGCCCAGAACTGGACACAGCACTCAAGATGTGGCCTGAGCAGTGTTGAGTACAGGGGAAGAAGAACCTCCCCCATCCTGCTGGCCACACTGCTCCTGAGCCAGCCCAGGATACCATTGGCTCTCTTGGCCACCTGGGCACACTACTGGATAAAAAATTAACTTCATGGGGAGGGTCAGGGATTCCTGACTGCTGTGGCATGAAACTGCTCTGCAGACCCCCTAAGCAGAGGGAGGTGAACCGAAAAACAGGAGAGAATGGACACAGGTGCCTGCCAGAAGGGGCAAGGGAAAACCCTTCCAGCCCCTCTCACCTCCTCAGTTGCCCTTGCACAACAGATACAGGGCACTAGAGGTTGAGGGTGAGATGGTTTTGGATGCAAAAGCATGGCCATCTGGGGGGCTAACTAAAGTAATGCAAAGCCTTCTTCCTCAGGAAGGCTTTCCAGCATGAAAACAAATGGCTTTCTCCAAACAAAGATTCTCCAGTGTCACAGCTGGACTTTGTGATCTTAAAGATCCTTTCCAGCCCAAATGACTCTATGATTCTGTGATCCCAAAGACTGTGATTCTTCTCCTCTACTGCGCTCTGCTGAGACCCCACCTGCAGTACTGCAGCCAGTTCTGGAGCCCCCATTACAAGAGGGCTGTGGAGATGCTGGAGTGTGTCCAGAGCAGGGCCAGGAGGATGCTCAGAGGCTGCAGCAGCTCTGCTGTGAGCACAGCCTGAAAGAGTTGGGGCTGTGCAGGCTGGAGCAGAGGAGGCTCCCAGGGGACCTTCTTGTGGCCTTCCAGCATCTGAAGGGGGCTACAAAAAAGCTGGGGAGGGACTTTTTAGTCTCTCAGGGAGTGGCAGAACTGGGAGGAATGGAACAAGGCTGGCGATGGGTAGGTTTGGGCTGGAGGTGAGGAGGAAGTTGTTGAGCAGGAGAGTGGTGAGAGGCTGGAATAGGTTGCCCAGGGAGGTGGTTGAGGCCCCATGGCTGGAGGTGTTTGAGGCCAGGCTGTGTGAGGCTGTGTGCAGCCTGCTCTAGGGTAGGGTGTCCGTGCCCATGGCCGAGGGGTTGGACCTAGTTGATCCTTGTGGTCCCTTCCAACCCTGACTGAATCTATGATTCTATGACTCTGTGACTCACAGTGAGTCATCAAATCATAGAGTGGTTTGAGTTGGAAGGGATGTTGAAGTTCATCTAATTCCAAACCCCCTCCCATAGGCAGGGACAACTTCCACTAAATCAAACTGTTCAAAGCCCCATCCAACCTGACCTCACTGAACACTTCCAGGAATGGTTCATCCACAGCTTCTCTGGGCAACCTGTTCCAGTGTCTCACCACCCTTGCAAGTGAAGCATTTCTTCCTAATACCTACTCCAAAACTCTATGGGCAGCATGGAATTGCCACCTAACCTCCTGACAGATAAAGTGGTGACATGGATCTCTCCCTATATCCCAGCAGGATTACCCCTTCCAGCATTTCTTCTCTGTCTTTAAAACTTCCTGGCAGTACTGCAGAGAGGTCCCTGAGGAAAGCAGTTCAAGATGTCTCATTAGAGTTTTCCAGCCATGAAGACTAGAATGAGTAATGAGCAAACCCTCGTGGACTTAGTGTGCACAGGGGATGGAGACGAGTCCTTGTCACTTGCTGTGGCATTGTGCACCTCTGTAACTCACTAAAGCACTTTTCTCACGTGCAGGAGAGCTTACCACTGCACCACATTGTGTGTGGCTAGAAATGTTCTCCTGAACACCTGTGCAGGTGCTGATAACTCTGCCAATGATGTGCTTGTTGTCATTTGCTTGCTTAATTAGCAGCCTAATATCCTGGTCCAGTTAATGCCTGTAAGAGGAGGTTTATTAGTAGTACGAAAGCTGTTTAAGGCTTATAAACTCCTTCCAGTCAGTTTCATTGGTCTGCCAATACCTTCTGGTTGAGTGATTCTCTGCTGATTCACACTACTCCTGTTTCCTGTCGCTGTTTCTCAGCTCAATGTTTCTGTATAGCCAGAAAGTCCTTTGCCAAAGTGACAGCCCCCAGCATAACAAAACCAGAGCTGAAGCCCAAGTGACAGCCACCAGCATAACAAAACCAAACCAAAGCTGAAGCCCAAGTGACAGCCACCAGCATAACAAAACCAAACCAGAGCTGAAGCCCAAGTGACAGCCACCAGCATAACAAAACCAAACCAGAGCTGAAGCCCAAGTGACAGCCACCAGCATAACAAAACCAAACCAGAGCTGAAGCCCAAGTGACAGCCACCAGCACAACAAAACCAAACCAGAGCTGAAGCCCAAGTGACAGCCACCAGCATAACAAAACCAAACCAGAGCTGGCTGAAGCCCAAGTGACAGCTACCAGCACAACAAAACCAAACCAGAGCTGAAGCCCAAGTGACAGCCACCAGCATAACAAAACCAAACCAGAGCTGAAGCCCAAGTGACAGCCACCAGCACAACAAAACCAAACCAGAGCTGAAGCCCAAGTGACAGCCACCAGCATAACAAAACCAAACCAGAGCTGAAGCCCAAGTGACAGCCACCAGCATAACAAAACCAAACCAGAGCTGAAGCCCAAGTGACAGCCACCAGCACAACAAAACCAAACCAGAGCTGAAGCCCAAGTGACAGCCACCAGCATAACAAAACCAAACCAGAGCTGATTCTAAAAGAGAAAACCTTCTTCCATGTTGACTGCTATTGCAATTATATCTCTCTCTCTGAAGCAGCAAGAGGGAAACCAACCAAAAAAAAATTGTGTCAAGTTGTGCCAGAGGAGGTCGAGGCTGGATGGATGTTAGGAGGAAGTTGTTGGCAGAGAGAGTGATTGGCATTGGAATGGGCTGCCCAGGGAGGTGGTGGAGGCATCATCCCTGGAGGTGTTGAAGCCAAGCCTGGCTGGGGCACTTAGTGCCATGGTCTGGTTGATTGTTGAGGGCTGGGTGCTAGGTTGGACTGGCTGAGCTTGGAGCTCTCTTCCAACCTGGCTGATTCTATGATCTATGAACCTGGGAGCTGCAGTCGTGCAGCTGCAACCCCAAGTCTCTTGTAAACCTGCCTAGTGTTGGCAGAGCCAGGAACAGGAGACACCAGAGCTGATGGCACAAGACCTCTGCTAGAATTTTGGCTAATTCCATTAGAGTTCCTTCTGAAGCTTTAGTGACTTAGTCAACTGTGTGGAATAATCTCTGGCAGTTGCTGCTGAGACGATATGGGATGCATGAAATTCTCAGAGAAGCTCAGACAGTCTGTGCCAGTAAGGGGACATGGAGAAAGTTCTTATCCTGGCATTTATTCTTCCCAATTTTTAAAACCACATTTCAGTTTTTAATATGGAAGTCTTGTGTCACTCAGCTTCATTCAGCTCATGGAGAAACAACAGCTTCAGAGAATATTCTAGCCCACCTCACATCTGACATCCTGTGGAGGGGCAATGCACCTCATTGCCTCTACTTTCCCAGTGTCCTTCCATGTGTAAAGCAGTAGCACAGCATAGGTAACCAGATGATATTTCAGCAATGCTTTCCATCATTTGTCAGGAGCTGTTGTAGGAATTCATGATGCTGAAGGCTGGGGGTAGGACCTTTGTACTGAACACACAGTTATGATCACACAGCCCTGATTAATCAATCAGAGATGAAGAGGCAGTGGGTGTTCAGTGGCTGAACCTCAGAAAGGCTAGCCACATTTCAGCTTTATCCTTTCTGCTGGGTAGTGTGTTGCCTCCAACAAAGCAGTTTCTGAGAGCAGAGCATTCTGTGTTTCTGGAGTCTTCCAGCTAAGAGAAATAGCAAGCATAGCAGTAAGAGATTATTTTGGCCAAATGCCCAAATAATCAAGATCAGTTTAGCATAATTTGAAAGCCTATGTGCAGGAAAAAGACAGAGCTTGTCCCTGGAGGGCAACTCAAGGTGGGTGGTTATACCCATCCCAGCTTCACTCTCCTATTTCCTATGCTTAGTTGAGCAACGTCTCCAGAGGCTGTGCATCTGAAGGGCTCATGCCCATTCAGGATATCATTGCTACTGTTGATCTGTTCAGTAGGGCTTCTTTTTACTTTGACTACACTGGGCAGAAGTTATGAGTGCAAAGCTCCAGTGAAAAAGAATTTTGACTTCTCATTTGGATGCTCAGTAGAGCTATAGTACTGAAGTTCTGCCAGGCTTTCACGAGGCTGCAGCAGTCCCAGCTTTGTACTGAAAGCTGATCTGGACACAGAGCAGCTTTTGCAATGCTTTGCACTTTCAGCCTTGGTGAAACATTTGGCCCTTCAAATGTGAGCAATCACAAAAAAAAATCTATCACATTTCATGACTATGGAAAGTTGAACCTGAGGCTAATGGGTGAGCAAATCCTCTGACAGCATAGGGATTGGCACCCTGACTGTTGCCATTGCTCTGCTCTGGCACAAGCTTTGCCTTTATTGCTCCACCCTCTGTCTCTCTCCTTTTACAGCACTTCAGGCAGAGATCATTTCTCACTGTATTTGTAAAGAAGTACACAAGTGAAGTCACATTCTGAAGGAGAGGCAGCATAAGCTGCTGTAATTCAAATAAACCCACAAGTGTAAAGGTTGCAAACTAACAGATTACAATGAAAAAAAAAGTAGGACTTTTCTTTCTTTCTTTTTCTTTTTCCCCTCTAGAAAAAAGGCTCCAAGCATTGCCTATAATTTAACTGTGACTGACAGCAGGAATAAAACAACCACAGTCAATTATGTATCTGATACTTTATCAGACCTCCACGGCTGGATGGTTCTCCTCTTGGATAAAGAGACCTACACTTTGACGTTTGACAACCCTTTGGTCAACAAGCAGCTCCAGGTAAGATGGGACGTTTTTATCACTTCAGATTTGTATTTGGAAGTGATAATCATGCCTTCATCCTTCTGGGTGAGCAGAGAGAGGAAAAGCATTAAGTGCTGAGAAAATCTCTCTGCCTTTTGAGACATGGCTTAGATAGAAATGACCTAGTCCTTGAGGGTCTCAGTAGTAACTTGGAGCAGAAAGATGATTTTGGACATCTTAGATGAAAATTCATTGTGGTGCTTAAGAATCAACATAAATTTACTACCTTAAAGCATATTTTTTTTCAGAAGATCATAGAATCATAGAACCATAGAATCAAGCAGGTTAGAAGAGAGCTCCAAGCTCATCCAGTCCAACCTAGCACCCAGCCCTATCCAGTCAACCAGACCATGGCACTGAGTGCCTCATCCAGTCTTTTCTTGAAGACCTCCAGCCACAGCCACTCCACCACCTCCCTGGGCAGCCCATTCCAATGCCAATCACTCTCTCTGCCAACAACTTCCTCCTAACATCCAGCCTAGACCTACCCCGGCACAACTTGAGACTATGTCCCCTTGTTCTATTGCTGCTTGCCTGGCAGCAGAGCCCAACCCCACCTGGCTACAACCTCCCTTCAGGTAGTTGTAGACAGCAATGAGCTCTGCCCTGAGTCTCCTCTTCTGCAGGCTGCACACCCCCAGCTCCCTCAGCCTCTCCTCATAGGGTTTGTGTTCCAGGCCCCTCACCAGCTTTGTCTCCCTTCTCTGGACACCTTCCAGCACCTCAACATCTCTCTTGACTGGAGGAGCCCAGAACTGGACACAGCACTCAAGGGGTGGCCTGTCCACTGTTCAGGACAGGGGAAGAATAACCTCCCTCATCTTGCTGGCCACACTGCTCCTGATGTAGGCCAGAAGATGCTGCTTCTCTGCACCTTTCAAAAGTGATGAGGGGAGCTGACTTTGTGTGCATTCACCATGACCTTCTACTTAACTTGCCATTACTTTTCCAACATGTGTTGTACGAAAGCATGGTGTCTTCCACACTCCATGGAGCTCTAACCACAGCCATGTTTATTTTGGTTCCCTTTGCTCTAGTATTCAGTGACATTTAGCAACTTCAGAACTGGGAATTACTTGCTGTTGGAACACAAGGATCTTCCTGAGCATCCTGAGGTTGTGGTGTCCTGTGGAGCAAGGACTGGACTGCCCCTCCAATCGCTGCCTTCATATGGACATCATAGGAGCTGTGACTGGTATCTTGACAGCAGACTGAGGAAGCTCACATATTTGGGTAAGGGATGCAGATGTACCTTTTTGTTCAAGAATGGTGACAGAGGTGAAGTCTTTTTGATTTGAACCCATGAACTACATAAGGCCTTAGACACGAGGCCATCTTTCAATGAGGTCCTTCAAAAAGATCAACAGGCAAACGCATGGACATCGAGTCCATCTCTATCTGATTAGTCTGGTGGCTGATCAATCAACAAAAGAATGTTTCATAAATAGCAGGCTGTTTCACATCAGTTGGATCTGACTTGGTGTTTTGGAGAGGAAAAGCCTCACATCACACATTTCATCATGTGCAGTCAGAGTGGCTGGAGAGCAGCCAGGAAGAAAGGGACCTGGGGGTACTGGTGGATAGTAGGCTGAAGATGAGGCAGCAGTGTGCCCAGGTGGCCAAGAGAGCCAATGGCATCCTGGGCTGGCTCAGGAGCAGTGTGGCCAGCAAGATGAGGGAGGTTATTCTTCCCCTGTACTCAACACTGCTCAGGCCACAGCTTGAGTGCTGTGTCCAGTTCTGGGCTCCTCCATTGCAGAGAGATGCTGAGGTGCTGGAAGGTGTCCAGAGAAGGGCAACAAGGCTGGGGAGGGGCCTAGAACACAAACCCTGTGAGGAGAGGCTGAGGGAGCTGGGGATGTGCTGCCTGCAGCAGAGGAGGCTCAGGGCAGAGCTCATTGCTGTCTGCAGCTGCCTGAAGGGAGGCTGTAGCCAGGTGGGGTTGGGCTCTGCCAGGCAACCACCAATAGAAGAAGGGGACAGAGTGTCAAGTTGTGGCAGGGGAGGTCTAGGCTGGATGTTGTTAGGAAGTTGTTGGCAGAGAGAGTGATTGGCATTGGAATGGGCTGCCCAGGGAGGTGGTGGAGTCTATGTGCCTGGAAGTGTTCAGGAAAAGACTGGATGAGGCACTTGGTGCCATGGTCTAGTTGACTGGCTAGGGCTGGGTGCTAGGTTGGACTGGATGAGCTTGGAGGTCTCTTCCAACCTGGCTGATTCTATGATTCTATTTTTCTATACCTGGACTGAACCCTCTGAAGGCAATCATATTATTGGGTGAGTTTTTTTTTCCAGTGACTGTAAACTTCCAAAGACATCAAAGACCTTTACATGTGAGTGTGTGCTGGCTTTGTACACTAGAAAATCAGTTGAGTTGGGCATTTGTAAAAAGAAAGTCAGATATTTACTGATATTTATTCAAGATTCATTTATTCTTTTCAATTTGGAACATTTCCTACAATCCCTATTCACAAGCAGGTGATTTTTATAAGGGTCTAAGTTCTATATGTAAAACAGAAGGGAGTGGTCATTGTCATCATTAAGAATAGGGAAATCAGGAATCACAGAAGCATTTCAGTGCCTTTGAGAAGCATAACTTGGCCTTCATAGCTGTCATACGTGGAAGAAAATATGCACAGATGCTGATTTGCACAGAAACAGCAAACTTAGTCACTAATTTCATCCATTAGTTTTAATGAATTTCTCTTGGTTTGCACTGATGAGATGGCATTCAAATGGCTTTCTCATGTAGGATCTGTTTAGGAATGAGCAACTAGAACAGATGGTGAAAGAGTGGAGAGGAAAAGGTGGCTGGGGTAAGGGTAAGCAATCCACTGAGCTTAGTCTGACAGCAGTAAAAATCATCCAGTGTACATTTGAGGAGAAATGGGGAAGCTCACATCTTAACCTCAGTCTGAGAGTCACACTTGTTGCACCCATCTCTGGTGCTGCAGTCAACTGGCCTTGCACAGCTCATGTCCATACAGCTTAACATTTATGGCTTGAGGGAGGCTGTATGCACCCAGGCTTTGAATTGGCAAAGATCCTTGGATGATCTTGGAGATCTCTTCCAACCTGTTTGATTCTATAATTCTGTTCCCAAACTATTGGTCACAATCTGACAGAGTGCATTGGACTGAGCCAAAGCTGTGCCAGGAATGCAACCTTGTATAGAATCATAGAATCAACCAGGTGGGAAGAGACCTCCAGGCTCAGCCAGTCCAACCTAGCACCCAGCCCTATCCAGTCAACCAGACCATGGCACTAAGTGCCCCAGCCAGGCTTGGCTTCAACATCTCCAGGGACAGAGACTCTACCACCTCCCTGGGCGGCCCATTCCAATGCCAATCACTCTCTCTGACAACAACTTCCTCCTAACATCCAGCCTAGACCTGCCCTGGCAGTGGGATCCAGATCTGAGTTCTATGTTCTGTCCCTGTTTTGATGTAATATCCACAGAGATTGGCTAGTCTGAATCTAGCTGTTCAATCTAAGCCTCACTTAAGGTCACACCAGCCACTGCAGAATCAGGATCAGAGAGTGGTAGGGGTTGGAAGAGACCTCTAGAGATCACTGAATCCAAAGCAAGCTCACCTAGGGCAGGCACACAGGAATGCATCCAGGTGGATTTTGAAAGTCTCTAGAGAAGGTGACTCCACAACCTCTCCACATATCCTACTACCATGTTCTGTATCTAGGAAAAAAGGAAAAACAGTTCTATTATTTCAGTTTATTCTCAGTGTGTGCTGGTTTGAGGCAAGTTTGACTATTTTAATGAGAAATTCGATTACAGGCTGTGAAAAGGAAACAGTGGTGATGTGTACTCTGCTCATAGGCTTGTGGGATGGATAAAAACAAGAACACAAACACAGATAAGACAGAGCAGGAGAGTCAGAGTGTGTGGGTCTCTGTCACAGTTGCTGCCTGTGCTTTTTCTCCCTGGGCTGCTTCTGTCTGACTTAATCCTTCTGCTTTCTAACCCCTCTGGCTGATCCTCCAACCTCACCTTGCATATAAGGCAAAATCTGGGATAAGGTAGAGGGGTGGAAAGGAGGTGGATGGGTGGTTGGGAGCCTCCCCTGGGGACTCTGGTTTCTGGGAGGGCTGTTGTGTTTCTGTACTACTTTTAACTTGTCTATTGCTGTCTATAGATGTAAATATTGCTTGGATATTGTGCTAAGCTGTGAATGTAAACCTCCATTCCTTAACTTCCGGCTCAGCTGAGTTTAGTCTGGGTGATTCCATAAGAGTGGGAGGGGGTGGGTAACTCCCAAACCATGACACAGTATAAACTTGTTCTTTCAAATATAAAACTCATCTGCCTGTCCTGAACTGCAGTTTCATAAAGAAGGCAGCATGGGAAAGCTCTGCAGATGACACTTTGGCCTTTTACTGCTGTTGAAAATACGGGAGATGACAATCTTGGAAACACTGGGACAGAGTAATCGGAACAGCACCTGTCACTCTTGCATCACAGATACTTTCTTGTCCTTGTCTTACCTTCCTGCCATCCTGATTTTTATTGGCCATGGTCTTTTTTTTCTCATTTTAATGCAGAAAGAAACAATCATCCAAAGCAGAGGAGGGGAAGTCTATGAAAACACTTACCATGTATAATTCATGCTATGAACATCTTCAGCAAGAACTTCTATAGCAGTTAGCTCAATAATTCAATGTTGGCTAACTAATACCTAGTGCTGTTGGTGGGGTAAAAGTCTGAAACACACCAAGTAAATTCCTGGCTCTGGTGTTCCACTTAATTTCTCTCCTAATCTCCTCTGTGCAGGATGAAAGGGTGACTATAATTAGCCATCAGAGCAGACTCATGGCATGTGGTGGACTTTCCATCACTCAGGGTCCTTAGATGATGCTTGGAGTCTTTTCAGAGAAATATGCTCTGGCTCTACATGAAGCCATTAGAAACCTCATGAGGCGAGATTCACACTCTATAGGAGGTCAGGGAAGGCTGCCACAATAGTCCTTTTCTGGCCTTAAAAACCTACCAGCCCACTCCCCCACCTGGAGAGGACGGTGCTGGCAGGTCTGGCGGTCAGGATGTGCTCCTGCCTAACTCCGCCAGCTTGCCTCTCTTTTTATTTTTATTTACGTTTAACGATATGAAATAATTACCCAGCTAATTAATCCCCTTTACAAGCTTTGTCGGATTCTTCAGCTGTCAGTCACGGCCGAGCCTGGGGCCGGCGTTGAGCCTCGGCTCCCTCCTCCATCAGACTCGGTCTCCATGGCTACAGGCTGCATCTGCTGACACCCCACTCTCTATTTACTGCTTAATTAAGAATTTCACGCTCAGCCCTTATCTGCTGCTAAGAACAAGGACACACTGTTAAGAAACTCCAAATTTAGGCTGCTGCACAAGGAAAGCCTTTCTTGTCCTCCTGCCTGCGTGGAGCCTCTTTAACTACCCTCTTGGCAACTGCGCTGCCACCCTTCAATCAAAAATCATTAAATGGGGCAGAGATAATGAGCATGTAGCATATCAAAAGGAGGATGTTTGCTCGGGCTAAAGAGGAAAAGCTGTAAGGGCCCATAAGCAGCCGCCACTTCAAAGGCAGAAGGGGCCGATAAAGAGTCATTTGTTCCTGTTTGACTTATGTAAAAGGTCTGGTATGTCGCAGTCCGTCTCGCAGGCGCGGAGCCCCCTCCGCACGCTCGTGTGTCAGCAGCCGGGCAGCTGGGCGCACACCGCAGCAGCCCCAGCCTACAATAACTCGACTCCGCCGCCACAATGGGCACTTGTAGGGGGTGGCAGAGGGAGGGCTGGGGGACAATGGGGAGACAATTATTGCAGCTGCTCGGGAGGGCCATAATTCTTGCTGCGGAGAGCAGGCAGCTCGGCGCGGGGCGGCGGGGACAGCGCCGGCGCATTCGTCACCCCCGGCCCCGGCGAGCGCCGCTCCGCGCCGCGCCGCTGCGGCTCCGACAGCTGCCGGGGCACCGCCTGCTCCCGCTCATTGTCCGCCCTGCCAGGGGTCGCCTCACTTCTGACCCTCCGCTTTTGTGCCCGCCGAAAAGCCTTTTAGGGCAAACGGTGGGGAAGTGGCAGGGGTGCGCTGCGTCCGAAATTAACGCCGGTAAACACGTATCAGATGCCAGCTCATTCACCAGCAGGCTCCCGAGTTCACACAGCCTCCTTTTTTCTTGGCTCAGGCCTGCACGGGGGGAAAGAAGAGGGAGAGGGGAGGGGAAACCCCGTGACTGAGAAGATATTGTTATTCAAACGAAGCGAGCAGCTGAATGAAGCCACCTTGGCCTGCCGACCAATTTGTGTCAGACTCAGGCTTTCGCCATGCCCCCTTCCATCCCAAACTGCCTGGCGTCGGGCAAGTGTTTGTTTAGCTCTGAGGGAGGAAAAAAGGTCTGCCTAACACAAAAGGCAAGAAAACACACCGCATGGAGGGCATCGGAGGAGTTAAGTGGCCCTGACTGCTTTGCACACTCGGAGGTTTGTTAATTAGTCTTGGGCTTGGGACAATGCAGGGGATGCTGAAGGGAGAGAAAGCATTGTACTGGAGAATGCTTCTGCTAGGAGAGCTACCTGTTACCGAACACACTCGCTGCTGCCTACCTAGATGAAACGCTGTTAACCAACCCGCGAGTCCCTTTGGAAGGCATCTGTTCAGACCGCTGACACCGAAGGACAGCTAATCCCCTGTTTCTGACGGATGCTGGGTGAAAGGGAAAAGGAGGAAGCTTGAGGCATCCCGTGCCAGTCATTCCTACACCACCAGCTTTGCTCTGACATGATTCAGTCTTGGTAGCATCATCTGGATTTTCTCCGAGGCACCCCATGTCCTGAGAGCAGTGTTTCTCAAAGGTCACTGATGGCTCCTGCAGTTGCTGGATGGCTCTGCAAATTACTGTGGCTTGTGGCTCAGCCATGTTTCAAAAGAATGGTCCTCACATGCCGTGGCCGTGCTGAATGCAAGGAAGATTATCTTATTTTAGGAAGAAAGGTGGGAAGAAGTGCCACACTGGGACATCTGGGATATTTTTAGGAGGAATATCCTGTCTACATTACAATCATATTAAGAGCTTTTTAAGTCTGTTACAAATATGAGCATATGGTGCCACAGCATGGTGCTGCTCCTTGGTTAAGGTCTCTGGGCAATACTGGAATTGGCTAAAAACCAGAGAGATGTTGTTTCCATTTGGTTTGGGTTTGGGTTTTTTTTGTTGTTGTTGTTCACTTTTGAAACATTTAAACCACTTTATTTTGGAATGGAAAAAAAAAAAAGAGAGAAAGAATAGTAGGAGGAAGCAGTCTCAGTCCCATAGAATCATAGAATCAGTCGGGGTTGGAAGGGACCACAAGGATCAGTCAGTTCCAGCCCCCCTGCCATGGGCAGGGGCACCTCACACTAGATCAGGCTGGCCAGAGCCTCATCCAGCCTGGCCTGAAACACCTCCAGGGGCTTCCACCACCACCCTGGGCAACCTGTTCCAGGCTCTCACCACCTCATGGTGAAGAACTTCCTAACATCCAGTCTGAATGCACACGTTTTTGGCTTTGTTCCATTTCCCCCAATCCTATCACTACCTGACAGCCTAAAAAGTCCCTCCCCAGCTTTCTTGTAGCCCTCTTCAGACACTGAGAGGCCACAATAAGGCCTCCTGGGAGCCTTCTCTCCAGACTGAACAGCCCCAAGAGAAGTGTTGCCTGGCTTCATCTCCAGATTTCTCCTGGCTTTCTTCCTAAAGCTGAAGTGCTGAACAAAAATACAATTGAAAACAGCTCCGAAAGGATTATCAAACTTTTTATTTACCCCAAATCCATATTTTTCAGTAGACACAACTGTTGTGGAGATGCCTCATCCTGCTGACTTTGCTCAAGTAACTCATGTGTGAGTTGTTAGGGGGGCCTGAGGCTCAACCTCATCTTACTGCTGTGTCAGAAGCAGGTTTGCAGTTTCCATAGCTCTTCAAAGAATTAATTTGTTTATACTTAATTGTCTTTCCTAAATTCCTGAAGAATGATCTCACTTCCAATACACTCTGTGGGTTTCTCTAATTGCTGTTTCTATAGGAGGAAAAAAAAATAGACCTTTAAGAATGTTTGTTTCTAATATTGAAACACAGAAAACAAACAAAGACACTGCCTGCAGCCTTACTGCTCAGGGCTGGAGGAGAATCCTGGGTGAAGGAGCTAAAGAATGGAGTTAATGTGTTACAGAGGACTGCTTGTGCAGATGTGAGTCTTTTCTTCTACCTACACAAAACTCCCCCTATGTCAGTCGTTTCGGAAGGTCAGTTGAGCAGATGTGGCCTGCTGAGTGGCCTGCATGAAGTGAGAAGTCAGTTCTTAGCAAAGAGGTGCCCTTTGTAATGGGCACAATGGGAAAAGACAGCCTTTTCCTGGCAGATGAACTCCTGTCCTTCTGGCCTGGCAGCAGTGAGACCAGAGGGTGTGGTAGCTACAGGAATAAGATGGTGAAATGACTTCTCAACCCTGTCAGGGCTGGGCTGTCAGCTATGCAGTCTCTGCAGGAGGGATTTCATGCTTCTGCCTCTGCAAAAATTAGCCTGCTGTAAGCAACAACCTGTGTCTATCAACCCAGTTTTTGTGCTCTTTTACAGTATCACAGTATCACAGTATCACCAAGGTTGGAAGAGACCTCACAGATCATCAAGTCCAACCCTTTAGCACAGAGCTCAAGGCCAGACCATGGCACCAAGTGCCACATCCAATCTTGCCTTGAACAGCTCCAGGGACGGCGACTCCACCACCTCCCCGGGCAGCCCATTCCAGTGTCCAATGACTCTCTCAGGGAAGAACTTTCTCCTCACCTCCAGCCTAAATTTCCCCTGGTGTAGCTTGAGGCTGTGTCCTCTCGTTCTCTCCCCCTCACTGCAAAGCCCCAGATTCATGGATGCCTCCTCCACAAAGGTGGAGGTGGTAGAGAATGACAGAATATCCTGTCCTCGGTCCTCCAGGTTCTAGAGATGTGTCTCCTTGTGCTGCCTGTGCTGTCTAGAGTTTTGGTTTCCCTGTGATGTATGTTAGCCCAATTGAGGTTAAATAATGTGGAGCTGCTTGCTATTTGTAAGTCAGGCTATTTGATCCATCTGTCTTCCTTTCAGCCCTTCCTCATATCCTCTGACAAAATTCTCGTGGCTGCAAAGCTGATAAAAGACTAAGTTGCTCCTCCTTCATGCTCACTCAAGGAGCCCTGAACCAGAAGAAAGTTACCAGGAGTATTGCCAGGAAGGTCTATATTTATGATTCACAGCCCAAACATTCAGGAGGAGCTGTAATAAGACAGAAAATTGATGAGCTTTATAAAGGTTTTATACAACTAAACCCTGGAGCCTTGTAACTACATTTTGTGAAGAGTCACCTTAATTCAATGCTTACTAATGACATCCTTGGTCTGTATTGCCTGTATCTCTTCCTGTCCTGTGCAGAAACAACAATAACAGAGCTGCAGCAAAACAAAGCCAGAAGGTTAAGTGCTGAGTCCTCTGCTCGGGTCAAAAAAGACCCCATGTGGCCTTACAGGCTTGAGGAAGAGTGGCTGGAAAGCTGCCCAGCAGGAAAGGACCTGGGGGCATTGATCAGCAGCCAGCTGAAATTGAGCCAGCAGTGTGCTCAGGTGGTCAAGAAGGCCAGCAGCATCCTGGTCTGCATCAGCAGTAGTGTGAGGAGCAGGTCTAGAGCAGTGATTGGTCCTCCTGTAGCCAGCACTGGTGAGGTTGCACCTCAAATGTTGGGTTCAGATTTGAGTCTCTCCCAACAATTAGGACATTGAGGTGCTGGAGCTTGTCCAAAGGCAGCTTAAGCTGGTGAGTAGTCTAGAGCACAGATCTTATTTGGAGCAGCTGAGGGAACTGGGGTTGTTCAGCTTGGAGAAAAGGAGTCTGAGTGAGACATCTCTCTCCATAAGCACCTGAAAAGGAGACTGTAGTGAGGTGGGGACTGATCTCTTCTCCCATGCAACAAGCAATAAGATAGAGAAAGTGGCCTCAAGTTGCACCAGAGGAGGTTTAGCTTGGAGAAAAGGAGTCTGAGTGAGACATCTCTCTCCACAAGCACCTGAAAAGGAGACGGTAGTGAGGTGGGGACTGATCTCTTCTCCCATGCAACAAGCAATAAGATAGAGAAAATGGCCTCAAGTTGCACCAGAGGAGGTTTAGCTTGGAGAAAAGGAGTCTGAGTGAGACATCTCTCTCCACAAGCACCTGAAAAGAGACGGTAGTGAGGTGGGGACAGATCTCTTCTCCCATGCAACAAGCAATAAGATAGAGAAAATGGCCTCAAGTTGCACCAGAGGAGGTTTAGGCTGGACATAAGGAAAAACTTCTTCCCTGAAAGGATTGCCAAGGCCTGGAACAGACTTCCCAAGGAACTGGTGAACTCCCTGTCCCTGGAAGAATTTAAAAGCCACGTAGATGTGGTGCTTACTGGCTACTTGGCAGTGCTGGGTAAACTGTTGGGCTCAATGGCCTTTAAGGTCTTTTCCCAGCTGAAGAAGTCTCTGATTTTATGACTAAGTTACTGTAGTCCCAATTCTTACCAAGGCCTGTACCTCTTCTGTGTTGACTAGTTTTTAGGACTATGTGTAGAGATTGGCAGCAAAATACTACTGATTCACAACAGTTGGCACTTGACACCCCAATGATGTAATTACTATGCATGATGCACGGAGGTGGAGAGCTCATGTGAATGGTTTAAAGGACATAAAATCATATAGAACCATATAGAGTCAAGCAGGTTGGAAGAGACCTCCAAACTCATCCAGTCCAACCTAGCACCCAGCCCTCAGCGATTAACCAGACCATGGCACTCAGTGCCCCAGCCAGGCTTGGCTTCAACACCTCCAGCCACACAGACTCCACCACCTCCCTGGGCAGCCCATTCCAATGCCAATCACTCTCTCTGACAACAACTTCCTCCTAACATCCATCCTGAACCTGCCCTGGCACAACTTGAGACTGTGTCCCCTTCTTCTGCTGCTGCTTGCCTGGCAGCAGAGCCCAACCCCACCTGGCTACAGCCTCCCTGCAGGCAGCTGCAGACAGCAATGAGCTCTGCCCTGAGCCTCCTCTGCTGCAGGCTGCACACCCCCAGCTCCCTCAGCCTCTCCTCACAGGGCTCTGCTCCAGGCCCCTCCCCAGCCTTGCTGCCCTTCTCCAAACACCTTCCAGCACCTCAACATCTGGTTAGAACTGTCATGTTCTGGGGTTGGATGGCACTTGAAATATGAGGAACTTTTACCCTTCCCCTCAATCTGGATGTGACTGTGCTGAGTCTTAACAATTCCTTTCCTCACTGTAAAGGAACTGAAGCCCTTTATCAGGTCTATATAAGCATCCTGATGATTTTTTTTTTTTTGTCCTCTTGGGATTTAATTAAAACTACTTCTCTCTGCACAGTACAAACAGCTTCAATTAGATGATTGCAATGTAGTGCCTGCAAAATGAAGCAAAAAAAACCCTCTAATGGATCTGACAAAGCATATTTCTTCTAAAGAAAGGTAGTATCAGTCCTTGGTTCACTTGCTTTTCCTAAGACTGATGGTAACACCTTTGAGTCCTGATTTGCTCTGCTATAAGTGAGAAGGAAGTCCACCAGAATCATAAAAGTAGAATCATAGAAGCATAGAATCATAGAATCATAGCATCAGTCAGGGTTGGAAGGGACCACAAGGGGACAGAGTGTCAAGTTGTGGTAGGGGAGGTCTCATTTGGGCGTTAGGAGGAAGTTGTTGGCAGAGAGAGTGATTTGCATTGGAATGGGCTGCCCAGGGAGGTGGTGGAGTCTCTGTGCCTGGAGGTGTTGAAGCCAAGGCTGGCTGGGGCACTTAGTGCCATGGTCTGGTTGGTTGTTGAGGGCTGGGTGCTAGGTTGGACTGGATGAGCTTGGAGGTCTCTTCCAACTTGCTTGATTCTATGATTCTATGATAATCTAGTTCCAACCCCCGTGCCATGCCCAGGGACACCCTACCCTAGAGCAGGCTGCACACAGCCTCACACAGCCTGGCCTCAAACACCTCCAGCCATGGGGCCTCAACCACCTCCCTGGGCAACCCATTCCAGCCTCTCACCACTCTCCTGCTCAACAACTTCCTCCTCACCTCCACTCTCACTCTCCCCACCTCCAGCTTTGCTCCATTCCCCCTAGTCCTGTCCAACTGAAGTACCAAAGAAGAGCACTGTCTAAAAGCCACACAAACTCTTTGTCAAAGACTTTGAGTTAGCCTCCTCATGTCACTCTCTCTACTCAGATCTTCACCTTGTGGCCACCCAAAGACAGTTTGAGCTCTGTGTGATGACTTGTGGCAGACTGACTTGACTGATCTACAGATCAGATCGCAGCTACCGTTGGGAAAGGAGGTGTCACTGAAGAACAAGGCTGAGGCACCTGATGACTAATTAATCAGACATGAGAAAAACCTCATGGAATCAGTTTCTATTTAATTATGGAAGCCTCATTTGGCATAGGAGCATATGCTGCCAACTCAATCGAGTGCTTTCAACTGACATCAAATAGTAATTATCAGAAAGAATCAAGTTTTTTGATTATTCATACTAATTTATTGAACACTTAAAATTAATGAACCTCAGTTATTTTAAATTTGCTCAGTTGCACTGGGAGGAAAGGAGGGAGGTAGGGGAGGAGGGACCTCACTGTTTAAAAGGACAGAGCCTTGTTTAAAGATGAAATCAGTAAATGACAATGTGGCATGAAATCCCATCGGTGGGGTTGAGAGACACAGAGGAAAGTTCCTGATGTGTTCTGGAACTGAGGGCTCAGACAATGGCTTCATTTATCCAATTCTTCTACCCTCCTCCCAAAAAAAATCCTCCAATGACATTTCAGGGTCACTACAAGGGGCTGGCTAGTGGAAAGGAGAGTTATGTTTGTCAGAGCGTTTCTATTTTAACCTATGGATGTTCCAGTCTGGTGACTGAAAGGAAGTGCCTTTGTGTTCCACTGGAGATGAAGAGGAGGCAGCCTTTTAGCTGGCTCTGAAAGCAGTTTTCTCTTGCTCCTCTTAGTTTGATTTGCATTACCCTGGCCCTTCTCCTGCTGACAATATAGTGGCACAGAGGTTACAACTGTGATAATTGCTTATGACCTCTTTTCACAGTAGAGAACACAAGGGCCCTGTCTTCAGTCTGTAAAGTCTGACTAATTAAGGCATCCCTTTCAGATACCAGATACAGAAGGGGGGGGGGGGGGGGAGGGGGAAATCAAACCCAAACTCCAAAACAAAAGGCATAATTTGCTCCTTTGAGCCAGTTAATGCATTATGCATTCAGTGGTGTGATGCTGCTTGTCTTCGTGGGACTGCTGTGGATTTATAGTGGGATAAATGAGATTTCATGTTCCAGCTTCGACTTTCTGGTTGTTGAAATGTTTTCTTTGAGCTCTTTCTAATGAGTTGTCTTGAGACCCTCTGTAGCTGTAAATTAAAATGTGTTTGTTTAATCCTTTCTCAAAGTACAAAAGGAGGGGAAAGAAAAGGAAATGCTTGGAAAAGAAACCATGTGTGGTTGCTCTTCAAAAACCATCTGTTTGTTAGAGATGTAAAATCTTCTCAGAAAGTCACACTCAGCACTTGATTTACTGTGGTTGTTTTGTGTGTGTGTGTGTGTGCTAAGGCCTTGCTGTAACCCCCTGCAATATCTCTGTATTCAGTCACAGGAGCTGATTTAATTCAGGTCACACTGAGAGAGAAGGAAAGAGTGATTCTACCTACCTCAGGTGAGCAACAATCTGCTTGGGCTGGGAGTAACATCATATTTTGTCCCACTTTTTCAGGACTTGGCTGCTGGTTTTCACTGTGATGTTTCGTGCATTTATCAACCCAAGAGGGGTTCTTGCCATTCATTTAAGCATTTCACTGAGCCATATCTACCATTGCTCAAGATAAGTGCCTGATTCCACAGTATAAAAGACATAAACTTTTGCTGAGAAATACCATAGCAGATCAGAAAGGTCATGGAGAAAGTGAGGCTGCAGTGTGTTTTACTGCCCCATTGTCACCTTAGTGGAATAGTTTGACATTACTGCACAGGCACTGGTGGAATCAGACAGAGGAATATGCACAAGAGGCAAAGGAGACCTCAGCAACCTTAGCTGCATGGCTGCCTTGCAGTGTCTTGGCTACAGTAATCACTTTTATGGCAGTGGGGACGAGAGACCACTTATGGAGACTATTTCCCCCTGAACAAACAAGTGGTGGAAAGGCAGATCCAGCCATAAGAAGCTCCACTGAGTTCAGCTTCCCTGTGCTGGCCAAGGAAGGCTTTTCTGCCTCACGATATTACTGAGCTGGATCTGGCTCCAGTGCTTAGGCAGGAGCTGCTGCCTGTGCTTTCAGTTCCCAAGGAAGAAGGGAAAACAGGCCAGAATTTCCTTGGGTAGGCCAGAGGTAGCTGCTTGCAGAGGCCTCCAGAGGGAGGCCCTGCCTGCATTAGTTCAGGGCTTACTAAACTTCGTCTGCAGGATTGTCCCTGGAAGGCTTCTCTCCCTCTCTTGATGGCAGAACAAATGTAGGCAATGAACTTATGAAGACTAGCTCCTAGCTCTCTGAAATACAAGTGCCACTGAAGCACCTACATTTCATGAACTTACTTTCTTCCAGTATTTTCCTGCTGCCAAGGTTCAGGAAGTTCCTTCTGGATTGAGCTAAAAAATACAACTTTGGGGCTGCCATGTGTCTCAGTCAAGTGACTTTTCCAACACAGACCTTAACTCCCCATTGTAATGGGAAGACCTCTGCTTGTCTGGGGGCTAGCAAGGTTGGAAATGTTACCCTCATGTTTTCTAAGCTGTGTTAGTACTTTGGGAAGTATGGGAATTGCACCACCCTGGGGCTTCAGTCTGCTCTGTAGAGTGCTGGGGATGCAAAAACGAGTTAAGAGTTGGCACTTTATTGCAGGGTTAGTCCTCTGCCTTTGCCACCCAGCACAGGTGCCTGGCTTTTATTTACTGATCCTCTGCTTTGCCACCCAGCACAGGTGCCTGGCTTTTATTTACTGATCCTCTGCCTTTGCCACCCAGCACAGGTGAATGGCTTTTATTTACTGATCCTCTTCTTTTGCCACCCAGCACAGGTGCCTGGCTTTTATTTACTGATCCTCTGCTTTGCCACCCAGCACAGGTGCCTGGCTTTTATTTACTGGTCCTCTTCTTTTGCCACCCAGCACAGGTGCCTGGCTTTTATTTACTGATCCTCTTCTTTTGCCACCCAGCACAGGTGCCTGGCTTTTATTTACTGATCCTCTTCTTTTGCCACCCAGCACAGGTGAATGGCTTTTGTTTACTGCTCCTCTGCCTTTGCCACCCAGCACAGGTGACTGGCTTTTGTTTACTGCTCCTCTGCCTTTGCCACCCAGTACAGGTGCCTGGCTTTTGTTTACTGATCCTCTGCCTTTGCCACCCAGCACAGGTGCCTGGCTTTTATTTACTGCTCCTCTGCCTTTGCCACTCTGCCTTTGCCACCCAGCACAGGTGCCTGGCTTTTGTTTACTGCTCCTCTGCCTTTGCCACCCAGCACAGGTGCCTGGCTTTTGTTTACTGCTCCTCTGCCTTTGCCACCCAGCACAGGTGACTGGCTTTTGTTTACTGCTCCTCTGCCTTTGCCACCCAGTACAGGTGCCTGGCTTTTGTTTACTGCTCCTCTGCCTTTGCCACTCTGCCTTTGCCACCCAGCACAGGTGCCTGGCTTTTGTTTACTGATCCTCTGCCTTTGCCACCCAGCACAGGTGAATGGCTTTTATTTACTGCTCCTCTGCCTTTGCCACTCTGCCTTTGCCACCCAGCACAGGTGCCTGGCTTTTGTTTACTGCTCCTCTGCCTTTGCCACTTTTACCCTGTCTCTTAACTCTCAAAAGATGGTCTTGGGAGAGATCCCTTTTTTCCCCATCAGGCAGCTTCCTGTAAGCATGGAAGATGACAAAAAGCAGTTAGTGCTTCTCCATCAGTGGCAAAAGGAGGATGTTAATGCCCAAGATGCTGGGCTATCAAAGAAATGATAGTTCTTCCAGCTACTGAAAATGATCATTCTGTCTTTGTATGTCCTGTTTTGTAGTTCCTTCTGATGATGTCTTGAAATGGTCACACCCAGAGACATGGAGTGACGTGGAGACAGGCTGGGGTGGATCCAATGGCAGCATTCCAGGCCCTGGAGAAGATGTCATAATCTTACCTAGTAAGGAAGGAAGGAAGGAAAGGTGTTGATTTCTGTGGTGGTTCTGGGGTCTGTTTACAGTAGGATGTATATTTGTGTGGCAGTTTGGGCTCCTAGTGTGTGCATGTTTGCTTTCTATAGCATTGAAATCTCAGCTATAGCACAGAAGTCTGATTCTTGGAATGGAATCATAGAATCATAGAACCATGGAATCATGGAATGGTTTGGGTTGGAAGGCATCTCCAAAGGTCAGCTAGTGTCTGCAGTCAGCAGAGACAAGTTCCACTAGATCAGGTTGCCCAGAGCCTTGTTGAGCCTGACCTTGAATATCTCTAAAGTTGGGGCCTCAGGTACCTCCCTGGAACCTGTTCCAGTGTTCCACCACCCTCATGGTAAAGAACTTGTTCCTAATGTCCAATCTAAGTCTCCTCTCATTTCAAACCACTGCCTCTTGTCCTATCACTCCAGGCCTTTGTAAACAGTCCCTCTCCAGCCTTCTTGTAGGTCCACTTCAGCTACTGGTCTGCTGCTGTTATGTCTCCCCAGAGCCAATTATGTGCAGTCTTAGGTACATGCAGGGACTTGATTTCAGGACTGGATAATTTGCAACACCTGTACTTAGGGTTCACCAAGAACTGATCTCCTGCCCCACCTCTGTGTTTTGTTCAGGGGCTGTATTTTACATTTCCACAGTTGTACAATGATTCCTGTTGCAATTTCCACTGCTGACAATAATCTCTTGGACTATTTGCCATGGTTGACTCCTAGAAGCTTTAGCCTATGGTCTGCATTTCAACCTCAGATCCAAGCTGCAGTTGAATCCCAGCTCAGCTTACAGTCCTACTGTATAAAACAATCTTCTGAGTCCTAGCAAATATGTTGGGCAATTTGCTATGAAATCTGGAGGAAGTGCAGGCAGTGCCTTTCTGCTTAGCATTTACCTCTTTCATTTTTATCCATCAGGCATTTTGCTGTGGCTTTGCTGTTCAGCTAAGCTCCTCTGAAGAGCAGAGGCAGCTTTGTTGTATACTGCAGAGCTTCCTGCTCTAAGTAGCTGGTCACAGTGATTCAGAACTGGTCAATCCCAGGGTCTCATCCTGCTGCTCAATCACCAGCTTGGGTTCTGGTCTTGGGCAGTCTTTATTGTCCTGACTCTTTAGTCAGAGAATATACCTGTCCATGGTAAGTCAGATAAGAGAGTCTAATAGTCTAGTCCTTGTTCTGCTTCCTACCAACCCCTGTTCCAGGCTGGCTGTTAGGAGGAAGTTGTTGTCAGAGAGAGTGATTGGCATTGGAATGGGCTGCCCAGGGAGGTGGTGGAGTCTGTGTGGCTGGAGGTGTTGAAGCCAAACCTGGCTGGGGCACTTAGTGCCATGGTCTGGTTGACTGGACAGGGCTGGGTGCTAGGTTGGACTGGCTGAGCTTGGAGGTCTCTTCCAACCTGCTTGATTCTGTGATTCTATGATTCCTCATTTAAGTTGACCAAACCAGCATCACTTTAAATTTGTGAGATGTTAGCTGTGACCTCAAAGGCTGTGTGGTCATGCTGCACAGTGCCAAGTCTGAGTTAATGAGCTTTGCCTCTCAGGAGAGCCAATTAATTCTAGTACACCATCACGGTGGTGCAGCAATATTGTTTTCAATCCTAGAACTAGCTCAGCTAGGCTCAGCTGTGGGCAGCAACGTACAACGCTTCAGGCACAGCTTAGTAGTGAAGAGACTTGTAAGTGACAAAGACTGTGGTCAGCATCTCATGTGGAACCTAAAGGGAGTGCTATTATCAAGAGGATTACACTGAATTTCATGGGAAGCATAAAGTAGTTTGATCTCCTATGACATGGTGGCCACTTGGATGAGAGAAAGGTTTGGGATGTTGTTTACCTGGACTTTAGCAAGGTGTTTGGCACAGTCTCCCACCATCACTGCAAATGGCTTTGATGGGTGAATGCTTTGCTGGTTGACACAGAGAGGCTGTGCAGTCTTCTCTATAGACTGTCAAAGTCTTCCTGGGATGGTTACTGTGTGACCTGCCCTAGGTGATACTTCTTTGGCAGGGAAGCTGGACTCGAGGATCTCCAGAGGTCCCTTCCAACCACTACCATTCTGTGATCCTGTGATTCTATGAAACTCCCTTTCATATTTCAGATATTACACAGGGATGGAAAATATAACACTTACAACCATCTAAGGTTTCCCTGCATTATTTCAAACAGCATTTAAGCAAAAACCTGGCCCATGGAGCTCTACGTAACACTGGCAATGAAAAACAACTGAGTTCACATTAGATATCCACATTTGTTCAGCTCAGGAACTCCCCCAGCTCTACTAACTGCGATAATGAGAAGCAGGATAAGGCACCTAAACATATGTGCTTACTGCTACCTGAGACGCACATGGGACACAGGACCTACAGGAGATAAGTAACCCCCTGTAAGGACATTTCTATGCATTCTGTCACCTCTAAACTTACAAACTTTTAACTAATTTCCTCTTCAATAACTTTATTGATGATCTGGAGCAGGGGATTGAGTCCAGCATCAGTAGGTTTGCAGATGCCACCAAGCTAGGAGCAGGTGTGGAGCTGTTGGAGGGTAGCAGAGCCCTGCAGAGGGACCTGGCCAGGTTGGATGGGTGGGCAGAGGCCAATGGGATGAGATTGAACAAGGCCAAGTGCAGGGTTCTGCACTTTGGCCACAACAACCCCAAGCAGCACTCCTGGCTGGGGCCAGAGTGGCTGAGAGCAGCCAGGCAGAGAGGGAGCTGGGGCTGCTGGGAGAGAGGAGCTGAATGTGAGGCAGCAGTGCCCAGGTGGGCAGCAGAGCCAATGGCATCTTGGGCTGGCTCAGGAGCAGTGTGGGCAGCAGGACAAGGGAGGTTCTTCTGCCCCTGTGCTCAGCACTGCTCAGGCCACACCTGGAGTGCTGTGTCCAGTTCTGGGCTCCTCCATTCAAGAGAGATGTTGAGGTGCTGGAAGATGTTGAGAGAAGGGCAGCAAGGCTGGGGAGGGGCCTGGAGCAGAGCCCTGTGAGGAGAGGCTGAGGGAGCTGGGGGTGTGCAGCCTGCAGCAGAGGAGGCTCAGGGCAGAGCTCATTGCTGTCTGCAGCTACCTGCAGGGAGGCTGTAGCCAGGTGGGGTTGGGCTCTGCTGCCAGGCAAGCAGCAACAGAAGAAGGGGACAGAGTGTCAAGTTGTGCCAGGGGAGGTCTAGGCTGGATGTTAGGAGGAAGTTGTTGTCAGAGAGAGTGATTGGCATTGGAATGGGCTGCCCAGGGAGGTGGTGGAGTCTGTGTGGCTGGAGGTGTTGAAGCCAAGCCTGGCTGGGGCACTTAGTGCCATGGTCTGGTTGATTGGCCAGGGCTGGGTGCTAGGTTGGGCTGAGCTTGGAGGTCTCTTCCACCCTGCTTGATTCTATGACTCTGTGATTCTAAGCCTCAACCCTAGCAACGTTCCATGTCAGGATGGACAGGACTGTGAGCAACCTGCCCTAGCTGAAGAGATCCCTGAACATTGTCAGGGGGATTGGATGAGATGGCTGCAGGGGGATTAGACTGGGTGACCTGTAGAGGTCCCTTCCAACCCAAAATGCTCTGTGAGTCTGTGTGCCTTGTTTTGAAAGTGTTGGTGAGACTTCAGGAGTCCATAGGCTTCTTTGCAGAAGGATGGACTGCACTTGCAGCAGAGGTGTGTGACTTTCCAGTCCCCTCAGTGCCTCACTCCGCAGCAGATGTAAGTGTCCTCCAGCACCAGATGGAAATCTTTAGCTCAGGCTGCAACAATTTGTGCTTTTATCTCTGGGGCTTCGTCCTGCAGAGCCATGCCCATCCCACAGGGACCTCTCACATGCATCAGGCTGCAGCGGTCACACAAGCTGGAAGAACAAGCTGAGTGAGTTTAGTCATGCCACGGTGGCAGCCCGAGTGGCATTAGCTTCCCAAGCCCTTGGGTTTACAGGGCTTTGGTTTCTGGTTTTCAGTGTGACACACTCCTGATGCTGCACTCTCTGGGTGGAAGAAGAACATGTTATAATTCCAGGCAGTGGAATGCTGTTTTGAAGGCTACTGATATGATATCATGGTAGCCTCTGGCAATCTTTTCTCTTCTTCCCCCCGCTCCCCCCTTTTCTTTTCCAGTGGTGGAATTCACTCTGTTATTCATTTTCTGATTTTGACTTTCTTTGAACTGTTTCTGTTTGAAGAGATGAATGCTGCAGTACTGTATCTCATAGAATAGCTCTTCTGTTGTGCCTGATTTCCATTCAGTGGCGTGCTATGGTGCTTCATCCAGCAGCCTGCTTGATCAAAGGCGTTTCGTGTCGTTGCTGGAGTCATTAGCATTGTGAGGCTGAATGTGGAGGCTGTGGCATACCTGGGAGCTTTTGTCTGAGGGCAGCCTGTGTGCAATGAAACTTAGCCCTGCTTTCAGCCTCAGACCGTGCTTTGCTGAAAGGGGCTGCTTGCCATTATCTGAAAGTCTTCCGAGGAGAAAAACAGCTCCAGCTTGTTTGCCTTTGAAGGTAAATCCCTTGAGCTCGGTGACCTAAAGTTTGTGGTTGGAACTGCTTAGTCATCATCTCCCTCCGCTACACCAATGAGTCTCTTCTGCAAGGACGCCTGCTTGAGTCTGTTTGCTTTTCTCCTCCAGTGTAACAGGACTTTTCCTTCTATTTTTAACCTCCCTCAAAGGAGTATTCTGTTGTTTCTCCTGAGCCACATTCCACCCTCTGAGAACTTCACTCCCCGAGAGTGTTGTTGCTTTAGACAGAGCTTTGCAGAGGGAGCTGTGAGAGGGGGAATGTCTCACTCCCGTGTTTCAGGGCTTTCGTACGGGATGCTGCAGTCAGAGAGTAGTCAGCACTGCCTTTAGGAATCTTTTTTTCTCCAAAGAAAGATGTGCAGCTCAGCAAAAATACCTGTTCTAGGCTGAAGCTCGACTTGTAAATGCTGTGCCTGGGAGCACCTCTTCTTTTCCTCGTGAAGGTGTTCCAGCCTGTGTTTGATGGGTATCCTTTCAGCCTCTGTCAGCTGCATTCCCAAGCTGTGATTGCACAAACTGCCTTCTCCTCCTGTCACAGACATATCAGTTCAACAACAGCTTCTCCTTTACTCTCCTCTCTCTTTCATGTCCTGACATACTGTGCCTTTGCCTCTTAGCTCTGCGAGGCACAGGACCATACCTGTCCTGCGAAGAGAGTATAGGCAGAAGTCCATCAAGCCTGTAAAAGTATATCATATAGTAACATAATGAGATTGAGTGGGGGAGAGAAAATAGAATCATAGAATAGAATCATAGAATCAGTCAGGGTTGGAAGGGAGCACAAGGAGCAGCCAGTTCCAACCCCCCTGCCATGGCCAGGGACACCCTACCTAGGGCAGGCTGCACACAGCCTCAGCCAGCCTGGCCTCAAACACCTCCAGCCATGGGGCCTCAACCACCTCCCTGGGCAACCCATTCCAGCCTCTCACCACTCTCCTGCTCAACAACTTCCTCCTTGCCTCCAGGCTGGGAGACTGCACTTGCTCTGCAGACACTTACTGCATCTGAATTGCATGAGCACTTTGCCTTGACTGTAAGCACTGCTCGGCAGTAACTAAAACATCCCAGAATTAGCAGCAGCATTTCCAGCAAATCCAAACCCAGCCCCATAGAGCTACCACAAAGAAAATTAAGACTCCCCCATCCAACACCAGTGCAAAAGCTCAAGCAGAGATAAAGTTCTTTACCTCCACACCACACTTTTTGGTAAGCAGCTTTAGTAAGCTGCCATTGTTCTAACCAATCTTCTGCTTTGTTTCTCAGACAGGACCATCCTGGTGGATATGGCTCTGCCCCCCCTGAGAGGTCTTTATATCCTGGGGAGTCTGGAGTTCCCCAGCAACTCCAGCAATGTCCTGAGTGCAGCCTGTATTGCCGTGCTGGGGGGCATGCTGAAAGTGGGTAAGTGAGCAACCTGTCCTCTGGGTGCCTGGAGTTTATTTCTGCTCTTGACAGAGGAAGTCGGAAGAAATGTTGTATACTGTTACTGCAAACATGTTGGACATCCTCCTGCTCCATAGCTCTCTGGATATCTGCAGTGAGGTCACACAGAATCCATGTTAAGCACCAGGATTAACCACTGGATCTAACTAGAATCATAGAATCAATCAGAGTGGGAAGGCACCACAAGGAGCAGCCAGTTCCAAGCCCCCTGCCATGCCCAGGGACACCCTACCCTAGAGCAGGCTGCACACAGCCTCAGCCAGCCTGGCCTCAAACACCTCCAGCCATGGGGCCTCAACCACCTCCCTGGGCAACCCATTCCAGCCTCTCACCACTCTCCTGCTCAACAACTTCCTCCTCACCTCCACTCTCACTCTCCCCACCTCCACCTTTGCTCCATTTCCCCCAGTCCTGGCACTCAAAGAGAGCCTCAGAAGTCCCTCCCCAGCTTTTTTGGAGGTCCCCTTCAGATCCTGGAAGGCCACAAGAAGGTCACCTGGGAGCCTCGTCTTCTGCAGCCTGCACAGCCCCAACTCTTTCAGTCTGTGCTCACAGCAGAGCTGCTGCAGCCTCTGAGCATCCTCCTGGCCCTGCTCTGGACACACTCCAGCATCTCCACAGCCCTCTTGTCCCAGGGGCTCCAGACCTGGCTGCAGTACTCCAGGTGGGGTCTCAGCAGAGCACAGCAGTGGGGGAGAATCCCCTCCCTGGCCCTGCTGGCCACACTTCTGCTGCTGCAGCCCAGGCTCTGCTTGGCTTTCTGGGCTGCAAGTGCACACTGCTGGCTCCTGTTGAGGTTCTCCTCCAGCAGCACCCCCAAGCCCCTCTCCTCAGGGCTGCTCTCCAGCCACTCACTGCCCAGCCTATATTTTTGCTTGGGATTGCCTCAACCCAGCTGCAGGATTGTTACTTTTTAATTGATAGCAATTACTTGTTAATTTATAACAACATATTACAAGTACCACTAACCTTCACTCTGGCAAAGCTAGTGGCAGTACACCTGATTTAATCATGACTGAGATTTTATCTGATGTGTGTGAAGTCAAAGAATCACAGGATTGTAGACTGGTTTGGATTTGAAGGGTCTTGTGAAGGTCAGCTAGTCCAAACCCACTGCAATGAGCAGGGACATCTTCAACTGGAGCAGGTTGCTCAGAATCGTGTCCATGCTGACCTGGAATGTTCCTAGGGCTGAGGCTTCTGCTGCCTCTCTGAGCTGTCTGTGCCAGTATTTAACCTCAAGAGTAAAAAAACAAACTTCCTTGTATCTCTGTAAATCTTCCTTCTTTTAATTTCAAACCACCACCCCTTGTCCAGCTGCAAAAGGCCCTGCTGAAAATGCTGCCTCCCTCTTTCTGACAGGCCCCCTTCAAGTCAGGAAAGGCTGCAAAAAAATCTCCCTCCAGCCTTTTCTTCTTCAGGCTAAAAGATAACTTCTTATCCTTTCTTCTTAAGAGAGGTGTCCCAGCCCTCTGATCATTTCTGTGGTCCTCCTTAGTGTTAAGTCCTCCTTACTTCATGTTGGGTTGCTTTAGGAGACTAACTCCTCGGGGCAGGATTGGCCAGGGCTGGGTGCTAGGTTGGGCTGGGTGAGCTTGGAGGTCTCTTCTAACCTGCTTGCCTCAATGATTCTATGATTCTACCTTTGTGTTCAGGTAGTGCCTCGTATTTATGAGCAGTTGTAAGAAACTTTCTAGGTGACATGAAACTAAAGTCAACATGAGCAGTCAAAGAGGATCTCCAGAGTGCTTGGGAATGCAGCTGTGGCATGAAACTGGCACAGCTGGACTCAGCACATTTGTTCCTCTTATCTTACTGTACAGGTGAGCTCCAGGACCTCAGAGAGGCACCAACTCGTTCCTACTTCTAGTGATTTCAGAGTCCCCAATGTCACTGGGGCTGTTCCAGATAATTTGCAACAGATAGGATCTGTGTTTTTCCACACAGAAGTAATTACTCACATAATTCCTTTGAAATATCAAAGTTCCTAGAGCCAGGCATTGTATTTACTTACAGGAATCCTTAGGACTCTGGGATCACATTGTTGATCACTGCTTGACCTTTCTCAAGATTGGTTTCATGAACTTTAAAAAGAGAATTTGTTTGTGTAATCACCTCCTGAGGAATTCTGCTCCAATATTTGTTTGTTGTTAATCTCAAGGGACTGTTTAGTTAATACAGTGCCGGCCAAAGGATTTATTTTGCTGTCTTGTGTTTTGGAAGAAGCCTAATCTATGAGGTTAATATATATAGAGAGAGATATAGACACACTTAAAAGAGTCTCAGTCATTTCTGCCTTGCAATCTTGTGTAGTTTAAGTATGGTTTCATATTGGGTTTAAGACAAAGCATGTGTTCATTGCTAAAAACACTGATTAAAAAAACATTGAGGCATTTCTTTGCTGCACAAACTCCCCTCCAGCACATCTGTGACTAGTCATGATATTAAAAGCCAAACAGGTATTTGCAGCTGTTGGATCGTGGTCCAGCATCTTCTGGAGAGTTACCCTTGCTCTTGTTTCAGCTGTGGGGCTGGTTAGAGACTCTGCAGGCTTCCCACATTTACCCTGGCTGCTTGCTGTAAACCCAGGAGTGCATGCTTTTCTTTTTATCTCCTTCTCTTCCCATGTGTTTGAGGCCTGAAGGTAGCTTCTTGGAGCCCATCTGTCCAATCCTGACTGTTCCATGCCTGAAGGAAGGTTTTGAAGCCCATCTGTCCAATTCCACCACACCCTAAAGAAATCCTGACACAAAATAGATAATGAGACAGTTTAGTAAACAGATTTAATAGATATGGACATCAGCATTCAGCATTGCCTGAGCAAGATCTGGGGTTGACATCACGGGAGCCAAATGTTCAGGTCCTCCCTATTGTGTAACTTCATCTTTGCTCAGATGCCATTGCCTAAGATTCAGCGCTCTCAGCCAAAGACTTTCTGGTAGAGCCCAAATCTTTTGTTCAGCTCAACTGATGGAGAGCAATGGGAAGTTTAAGAATCAAGTCTTGCCTGGACTTTGCTGTTCTGCAAAGCACTTGGAATCTTTTCTGCAGGGGAAAAACAAAGTCAGGTGGTTAAAACAAGGCAATAACCATTTAGGAATCGAGGGTAAGGTGTCCCTGCCCATGGCAGGGGGGTTGGAATTAGATGATCCTTGTGGTCCCTTCCAGCCCTGACTGATTCTATAAGTCTAAGATTCCAAGAAATGTCAGGAATGCTACCATGGAAGAATCTCAAGGATCATCTGATCCAAACTTCCTTGGGAAATATGTAACACAGGGAAAAAAAGTGTAAAGTTGTTAAGAATGGGCTGCCCAGGGAGGTGGTGGAGGCACCGTCCCTGGGGGTCTTCAAGAAAAGACTGGATGAGGCACTTAGTGCCGTGGTCTGGTTGACTGGATAGGGCTGGGTGCTAGGTTGGACTGGATGAGCTTGGAGGTCTCTTCCAACCTGCTTGATTCTATGATTCTATGATTCTATGATTCTAAGAAACGTCAACAAGAACTGAATTCATTTTATTAAAACAATAATTTGCAGGGGAAAAGGGATGAGAAATCACAGTGAGAGTTGGGAGATTCAGAATTCTTGGAACAACTTTGATGCTCCTGGGTCTGTCATGTTCCTCTTCATTGTATAATCATGATCCAGTGTGACTTGTGGTCACCAGAATCATTGGGAGATGAGAGTTGATTAAAGACCTGGGAAGAGTTGCTCAAGTGTGTCAAAAGAAGGGTCATGAAACTGGTGAGGGGGTCTAAAGCACAAGTCTTCTTAGGAGCAGCTAAGGGAACTGAAATTGTCCAGCCTGGAGAAAAAGAGGCTCAGGGGAGAGCTTATCACACTCTACCTGAAGGCAGACTGTAGCGAGGTGGGGAGTCAGGCTCATCTAGCAAGTAGTAAGTGATAGGAGAAGAGGAAATGGCCTTAAGCTGGTCAGTGTCAGTCACTGAACAGGCCACCCAGGGAAGTGGTGGGGGCACCAGCCTTGCAGTGATTGAAAAGACATGCAGATGTGGTGCTAAGAGACACAGTTTAGTGCTGACCTGGCAGTGCTGAACCTGGTGATATGAAAGGTCTTTTCCAAACAGGCTTATTCTATGATTCTATGACCCAGGCAGATCTCCTGTTTAATTTTCTAGAAGCCCTAGCTCCCAGATAAGAGCTTCCCTCTTTCTCTTAAGCTTTCAGTGTAGCTTCTTAAATGGTAATATCTGAAATAGCATTTTGGAAACAGCATTTATTTCTGCCTCCCTCTGTTCATAGAACCATAGAATCAGCCAGGACGAAAGAGAGCTCCAAGCTCATCCAGCCCAACCTAGCACCCAGCCCTATCCAATCAACCAGACCATGGCACTAAGTGCCCCAGCCAGGCTTGGCTTCAACACCCCCAGGCACAGAGAGACCATCACCTCCCTGAGCAGCCCATTCCAATGCCAATCACTCTCTCTGACAACAACTTCCTCCTAATATCCAGCCTAGACCTCCCCTGGCAGAACTGCAGTCTGTGTCCCCTTGTTCTGTTGCTGCTTGCCTGGCAGCAGAGCCCAACCCCACCTGGCTACAGCCTCCCTGCAGGCAGCTGCAGACAGCAATGAGCTCTGCCCTGAGCCTCCTCTGCTGCAGGCTGCACCCCCCCAGCTCCCTCAGCCTCTCCTCACAGGGCTGTGCTCCAGGCCCCTCCCCAGCCTTGCTGCCCTTCTCTCAACGCCTTCCAGCACCTCAACATCTCTCTTGAATTGAGGAGTTGCCACACTGTAAAAAAATAAGCTGTTTTTGCAGTTTATAGAAGAAGAAATTCAGCAAATCTAAGCTGTTGGCTACATTGCATCAACACACCTGTGTCAGAGCAAGAAAAAAGTGTTCAGCTCAACATCTCAGAGGGTTTTTTTCCCTTTATGGTTTTCAGCTAGGGTGGTTCCATTAATTTTAACCCACAAGTCAGCATGAAACTACAGATGATATGTGCTGAAAGTGCCCTGTGCCACTGCTGAACAAAGCTCAGCACCTGATAAAGCTGCAGAAATGCTGATGTTGGTTTTGCACAAATTGATCCGTTGGACTCATCCTGCTCTCCTCTGCTCTTTGCTGCCAGCCTATTTCTGCTTTTGAATTATTTGTTTTGGAGTTGAACTCACCAATTTGTTATCCAGATAGGATTTTTAAAGCTTTATAAGTCTTGTCACATTAATTATCTATCTATCTATCTGTCTATCTATCTATCTATCTATCTATCTATCTATCCATATATATATATATATATCCTGATAGCTGCTTGTCAGTCATAGAATCAACCAGGTTGGAAGAGAGCTCCAAGCTCAGCCAGTCCAACCTAGCACCCAGCCCTGGCCAATCAACCAGACCATGGCACTAAGTGCCCCAGCCAGGCTTGGCTTCAACACCTCCAGGCACAGAGACTCCACCACCTCCCTGGGCAGCCCATTCCAATGCCAATCACTCCCTCTGACAACAACTTCCTCCTCACAGCCAGCCTAGACCTGCCCTGACACAGCTTGACACTCTGTCCCCTTCCTCTGTTGCTGCTTGCCTGGCAGCAGAGCCCAGCCTCACCTAGCTACAGCCTCCCTGCAGGCAGCTGCAGACAGCAATGAGCTCTGCCCTGAGCCTCCTCTGCTGCAGGCTGCACACCCCCAGCTCCCTCAGCCTCTCCTCACAGGGCTGTGCTCCAGGCCCCTCCCCAGCCTTGCTGCCCTGCTCCAAACACCTTCCAGCACCTCAGCATCTCTCTTGAATGGAGGAGCCCAGAACTGGACACAGCACTCAAGGGGTGGCCTGAGCAGTGCTGAGTGCAGGGGAAGAAGAACCTCCCTTGTCCTGCTGCTCACACTGCTCCTGATGCAAGCCAGGATGCCATTGGCTCTCTTGGCCACCTGGGCACACCTCTGGCTCATCTTCAGCCTACTATCTATCAGTAGCCCCAGGTCCCTTTCCTCCTGGCTGCTTTCCAGCCACTCTGGCCCCAGCCTGTAATGCTGTCACTAATTTGAGGTAAGAAGCCTAAGGTCATCGTTAGCTCATGGCTCGATCATCTGGAGATGAAGCCCCAGATGTGCCATCCTAGTGGGTAGAGCTCTAATTCATCCACTCCCCTTCTCTTCAGTACTAGTGAGAACCTCCATATTGACTCCCCAAGGGCCAAATCATAGACCCATAGAATGGGTTAGGTTGGAAGGGACCTCAAAGCTCAGCCAGTTCCAACCCCCTGCTGCAGGCAGGGACACCTCCTACTAGAACAGGTTGCTCAAGGACTCATCCAACCTGGCCTTGAACACCTCCAGGGAGATTGTGGAGCACAGAAGCACCTAATGTGCTCCAGATCCGGATGCAGCACTGAAGGGCTCCAGAAGTGGATGCAGTACTCCAGGTGGGGTCTCAGGAGAGTGCAGTAGAGAGGAGAATCATCTTCCTTGACCTGCTGGCCACACTTCCGATGCAGCTCAGGATCTGGTTGGCTGTTCTTCAGACCTTCATGAGACAGTGTGCTGTCACAGATTTCAAAGCCCATGGGTATCCAGAGTCTGAGAAGTTTTGGATTCAAGCAAGAGAGAGCTGGTTACAGCACAATGCTTAACAAAATCCATTTGCCAGTGGAGGAGCTGGAATCTTATCTCAGAGATTTCTTTGCTCTTACAGTCAGCAGCTGTTGCAGGGTTATGTTGCAGAGAAAGGCAAAGCTGGAAGGGAGGAATCACCCTCTGTTCTATGGAAGAATTGAATGGACTTTGCCATGGAAAATGTAAAAAATAAAGAGAAAACAATAAACAAATGCTTGGAAGAACAGCTGGGAAAAAATGAAGTAGGAAAACAATGGAAAATGCTTTTAGAAGTCAACAGCAAACTAGATCCAGGCTGCAGCCCAGAGCGAGTGAAAATCTGGATAGAAAAACCACACCTCTCTGTTCTCCCTTTTTGTGTTTCCTTTGGTCACCTTACAGCATTTTACCCTCTCCAGAGGTTAGACCTGATGGATTATGATCCAGCTGCAACCATAGTGCTAACATCTGTCTTGCAACCCAGGCAGCTCACACCTCTTCAGTGTGTGCAATCAGTGATCAGTGGTGACTTCCTTAGCACCAGAAGCTGTTTCTTGTAAATAGGATTATCCTCTGTGGGCTTTTTCTTGCCCTGTGGAGTGCATGTATTGTGGTGTCAACGTTCCCTGGAAGAACATCAGCTTTAGTTGTCCTTTACAGAAGGTCACACACCTGCAGTGAGAGCATTTAATGTGACATCTGTCATCAGACAGGCAGTAAAGCCACAACCTGCCTGTGCAGGAAGCTGCAAGGGGACTGCATGCACACGGACTGACCTCTGCACTGAAGACATACCTGAGACATCCAGGTTAAGCAAAACACTGCAGAAACACCTGAGACATCCAGGTTGAACAATCCACGGCAGAAACACCTGAGACATCCAGGTTAAGCAAAACACTGCAGAAACACCTGAGACATCCAGGTTGAACAATCCACTGCAGAAACACCTGAGACATCCAGGTTGAACAATCCACTGCAGAAACACCTGAGACATTCCAGGTTAAGCAAAACACTGCAGAAACACCTGAGACATCCAGGTTGAACAATCCACGGCAGAAACACCTGAGACATCCAGGTTAAGCAAAACACTGCAGAAGCACCTGAGACATCCAGGTTGAATAATCCACGGCAGAAACACCTGAGACATTCCAGGTTAAGCAAAACACTGCTCAAGAGCACTGCTCAGGCTGGCAGCTATGGGCTGTACCTGAACAGATGAGCAAACCCCTCAAATTCCAGATAAACTTCCCAGTTTGTGTTCGAGGAAACCCTGCCTGCATTCTGCATCTGCTGTCTCCAGTGCTTCTGGACTTTTGTGCAGCTCAGAGGACACTTTGGCCAGCTCCTGGCTGCAATCAGCTTCTTTTCTGCTTCTCAGCCAGTGGGGCTCTATTATCACACCCTACAGTCAGCCAGGCTGCTCATCAAATTGGACAGCCTTCCACTTGGAGCAGGAGCAGTAAGTGGAATACATTTCTGAACATTTCATGTGAAGGACAGATAATTTGACAGTTTGTTGTCATCTTACATAGTGAAGTGGAGCAATTGACCTGCAGTTTTCACATCCAGAGTTCAAAGACAGGCACTTGAACCCCAGATTCCTCACATGCATTCTGCAGAGATTGTTATCCCAGTGTTTATAGCACCTTGGTAGGTTTAACTGAAAGGCTTCTTGTAAGAGCCATGATTTCATGTGGTGATGGACTTCATCAGGTGATCCTGGGGGTCTCTTCCAACCTGGTTGATTCTGTCACTCTGTGATTCTATGATCTGAGGGGTGGGTGTCAAGTGGCTGGGGTGAATCTCTTCTTGGTGGTCAGCAGCAATGAGACAAGGAGTGGATACAAACTGGAATATAGAAGATCTCACCTCAACATGAGAATCATAGAATCATAGAATCAACCAGGTTGGAAGAGACCTCCAAGCTCAGCCAGTCCAACCTAGCACCCAGCCCTATCCAATCAACCAGACCATGGCACTAAGTGCCTCATCCAGGCTTTGCTTGAAGACCCCCAGGGACGGTGCCTCCACCACCTCCCTGGGCAGCCCATTCCAATGCCAATCACTCTCTCTGTGAAGAACTTCTTCCTAACATCCAGCCTATACCTACCCTGGCTGTGTCCCCTTGTTCTATTGCTGGTTACCTGGGAGAAGAGGCCACCCCCCACCTGGCTACAATGCCCCTTCAGGTAGTTGTAGACAGTAATAAGATCACCTCTGAGCCTCCTCTTCTCCAGGCTAAACAGGCCCAGCTCCCTCAACCTCTCCTCATAGGATTTGTGCTCCAGGCCCCTCACCAGCTTCGTTGCCCTTCTCTGGACATGTTCCAGCACCTCAACATCCTTCTTGAATTGAGGGGCCCAGAACTGGACACAGTACTCAAGGTGTGGTCTGACCAGTGCTGAGTACAGGGGAAGAATAACCTCCCTTGTCCTGCTGGCCACACTGCTCCTGATGCAGGCCAGAAACTTCTTTACAGTGAGGGTGTCAGGGCACTGGAACAGGCTGCCCAGGGTCATTGTGGAGTCTCCTTTGGTAGAGACTTACAAAACCCTCCTGGATGCATTCCTGTTTGGACTACCCTGAGTGATCCTGCTTTTGGCAGAGAGGTTGGACTGGATGATCTCTGGAGGTCCCTTCCAACCTCTAGCATTCTTTGATTCTGTGATGAAACTCCTCTAGCCCCAGTAACTTGTGCACATGAACTGCTTAGATTTCCCTAGGAGTACACTGAAGCAGCTTCCATATCTCCGTAAGTCATTCTGTAGGGCTGTGTTTAAACTAAACCAAGTGCATATCTCAGACCTTGCTCAGCTTTCACCTTTCTTCCTCACCAATCCATTGACTTCTGTGCAGGTTTGGGAGCTAACCACCCCTACCTCCAGCTAGGAACTCACCAGACTAACTGAGCTGGCTGGAAGTTAAGGAATGAAGCTGCATTTGTAGCGTGGCACAATTTACAAGCATATGTATATAGTATCTACAGATATTTATAACCATATACCATAATATACAAGTTAAAACTAATACAGAGATACAAACCCCTTCCTGACCAGCAGAGCCACCCAGGAGGGCTTTCAAACCAACTCCCCTCTTTCCTCCTTCTTTGCAACCCCCCTCCCTTATCTCAGGATCCCCCTTATGTGCAGGGTGAGCTGCGAAAGGTCAGCAAGAGCTGTTAGAAGAAGAATGATTAGTTTGGGTTACATAGGTTCAGTAAAGCAAAAGGCAGCCAGCCAGAGACTCTTTGCTATTGTACCTTGGGTTTATATCCTTAAGCAAAACCAATGGGTAATGTAGACATCACTTTTATTTTCTTCTCATGAAATCAGCCAGGCTGGAAGAGAGCTCCAAGCTCAGCCAGCCCAACCTAGCACCCAGCCCTGGCCAACCAACCAGACCATGGCACTAAGTGCCCCAGCCAGGCTTGGCTTCAACACCTCCAGGCACAAAGACTCCACCACCTCCCTGGGCAGCCCATTCCAATGCCAATCGCTCTCTCTGGCAACAACTTCCTCCTGACATCCAGCCTGTACTTCCCCTGCCACAACCTGAGGCTGTGTCCCCTTGTTTTGTTGCTGCTTGCCTGGCAGCAGAGCCCAACCCCACCTGGCTACAGCCTCCCTGCAGGTAGCTGCAGACAGCAATGAGCTCTGCCCTGAGCCTCCTCTGCTGCAGGCTGCACACCCCCAGCTCCCTCAGCCTTTCCTCACAGGGCTCTACTCCAGACCCTTCACCAGCCTTGCTGTCCTTCTCCCAACATCTTCCAGCACCTCAACATCTCTCTTAAATTGAGGATCCCAGAACTGGACACAGCACTCAATGATCTAATTTCTTTCATTAAAATATTCCAGTTAGCCTCAAACTAGTACAACTTCTCAAGACTCATTGTCTTATATTTTGAACCTTCTTCACTTTCTTTCCTAATTCTTCACTTCCAAATTAGTGCTGACTTTGCTGGCTCATCTCTCTGATGTTGTTTTTGCCCATCTGTTTCAGCATATCTGCTGACTTTGAGAATCCTCACACTGCTTTGAGCCATTGCTGAAATGTTGCATACCACAGGGCTTGCAGGACCAGACCTTTTTAAGGCCATGCCCTCATTCTAGTCAGCCAACTTGTAAATTACTGTGTGCCATGGTGGTGCTGTACCAGTGCAGTCTGTTAATGGCAGAGCTCTGTGCTGCTAAGTCGAGAGCCTGGGAGCCAATTATATTATATCAAAGCTATTATCTTTATCAACTAAACCTGTAATCTCATTAGAAGCTGATAACAAGGAAGTTTCACAGGAGCTTTTTTCTATAAAGCCAGGTTGATTGGCACTAATTATATCACCTACCTTTAATGATTTATTAATTGCACTCAGAGTTGGCCATTCCATTTTTATTTGTTTTTCCCCTAGACTGGTGTCAAGTTGACAGGTCTGCCATTACCTGGGGCTCTCACTTTTATCTTTGTTTGAAATATTGGCACAATATTAGCTTTCTTCAAGTGCTCTGAGCCATCATGAGTGATCCCAAACTGCCTTCATAGTCCAACGAGTTTCTGGGCCAACTTCTCTGCAGCACTTGCAGTCAAGGTACTGAAATCTACTGCTTTATAGACATAGAATTGTTAATGAACATAGAATCATAGAATCAGCCAAGTTGGAAGAGACCTCCAAGATCATCCAGTCCAAAATATACCCCAGCCCTATCCAGTCAACCAGACCATGGCACTAAGTGCCTCAGACAGTCTTTTCTTGAACACCTCCAGGGACAGAGACTCCACCACCTCCTTGGGCAGCCCATTCCAATGCCAATCACTCTCTCTGTGAAGAACTTCTCCTAACATCCAACCTGTACTTCCCCTGGCACAACTCCAGACTGTGTCCCCTTGTTCTGTTGGTGGTTGCCTGGCAGCAGAGCCCAACCCCACCTGGCTACAGCCTCCCTGCAGGCAGCTGCAGATAGCAATGAGCTTTGCCCTGAGCCTCCTCTGCTGCAGGCTGCACACCCCCAGCTCCCTCAGCCTCTCCTCACAGGGCTGTGCTCCAGGCCCCTCCCCAGCCTTGCTGCCCTTCTCCAAACACCTTCCAGCACCTCAACATCTCTCTTGCATTGAGGCCCCAGGATACCATAATTCTTCTTGACCACAAGAACACCTTCCTGGCTCATAGTTAACTTCTAGCCCACAAGGACTTCCAGATTCTTCTCCACAGAGCTGTTTTCCAGCAGCTCAACACCTAATGTGTACTGGTGCATGAGGCTTTTCCTCCCCAGGTGCAGTAGCCCACACTTGCCCAGCTGTGCAGCCTGTCCAGGTTTTGCTGAATGTCAGCAGAGTCTCCTGTTGTGTCAGCTGCTCCTGCCAGTTTTGCATTAGCACTGTATTTTTCTCCTGCTCACATTGTAGTTCTGCCAGCTTAAACAAGAAATTCAGCAACAGTTTGGGTAGAGCATGGGCACTGTGAGCCTGAATTCTCTCCCCAGAGTTGGTGCAAGCAAAATGAGGAGAGTGCAGGTCTTGGCAGTGTTTGTCTTTTACCCACTGAAAAGCTGTAGGAAGAATTTATGCCTCCACAGACATCAGTCAGGCACTGCTGGGGAACAGCAGAGCTTTTGTTCTCCATTTCCCTGAATTAAAGGATGCTCTTAAAGAAGACTGTTTCTTTAGGACACAAACCCAACTCTCTTTTCCAAGCTGGTAATTTTTAAGGACTAAAAGAACATGACAGGCCAGCTAATTTTGTGCAGAGATGTATGTATTTTCCAGTTCTACATCTGCTGCAGCTTTCTGTTGCATAATTGATTTAATCTCTAATTCTAAAGGAACGCTGAACTCTTTTACTGGACTCTGAATACATTTCTCCAGGGCAAAAGCTGTCCTACTTTTTTCCTCCTTGGTATCTGTTTAGTACTGGGCCATTTTCTTCTCAAACTGTAAACTACCCTTGGTGAAATAAATGAAGTCACAGTTGGAATACAGTTTACTGTACAGACTTATCACCTCAAGATAAGAGCACCACCAAAACTTCCTGGGCAATTTCTTTTCCCCTACTCCTTTCCTTTGCTCTTTCCATTGGTCTGAAGGATCATTTTATCCAGAGAATCACAGAATAGCTTAGATTGGAAGGGACCTTAGAGATCAGCTACTTCAACTCCCCCACCGTGGGCAGGGGCACCTCTCAACTAGATTTGGCTGCTCAAAGCCTCATCAAACCTGGCCTTGAACACCCCCAGAGAAGCCCATCCACAGCAACCTCTTCCAGTCTCACCACCAGTCTCAAGTTGTGCCAGGGAGGTCTAGGCTGGATGTTGTTAGGAAGTTGTTGTCAGAGAGAGTGATTGGCATTGGAATGGGCTGCCCAGGGAGGTGGTGGAGTCTCTGTGCCTGGAGGTGTTGAAGCCAAGCCTGGCTGGGGCACTTAGTGCCATGGTCTGGTTGACTGGATAGGGCTGGGTGCTAGGTTGGACTGGCTGAGCTTGGAGGTCTCTTCCAACCTGCTTGATTCTGTGATTCTATGATTCTTGCTAAAATCCAGCCTAAACCCACTCTCCTTCAGCTGAAAGCCATTCCCCCTTATCCTATTTCTAGATAACCTATATGGAAAGTCCCTCTCCAGCCTTCCTGTAGAAGCCCTTGAGGTATTAGAGAGCATCTGTAAGGTCTCCCCAGAGCCTTCTTTTCTCTAGGCTGAACATGCCCAGCTCCCTCAGCCTATCCTCCTAGCAGAGGTGTTCCAGCCCTTGGATCATCTTTGTGGCCCTCCTCTGGAGTACTCAGGTGTGCCAGTTTGAGCCTATTTGGGATGTTTTAGGGAGAAGAATTAAATGCTAGGCTGTGAAAAGGAAACAGTGGTGATAGCTGCTGCACTGATAGGCTTGCTGAGATGGATAAGAACAAGAACACAAACATAGATAACAGAGCTGCTCTCTGGCTTTGGCTGCACTTCTCTCCCTAACTTTCTGTCTGACTAATCCCTCTGCTTCCTAACGCCCCTGGCTGATTCTCCAAACTCACCTTGAATGAAAGGCAAAGGCTGGGATAAGGTAGAGGAGTGGAAGGGAGGTGGAAGGGTGGTTGGGAGCCCCTCCTGGGGACTCAGGTTTCTGGGAGGGCTGCTGTGTTCCTGTATCACTTTGTAACCTGTATATTTCTGTGTATTTCTGTATAGTTTGTCATTATCTGCTCGTCTCTTGTGCTAAGCTGCAAATATGAAGCTCCATTCTTTAATTTCCAGCTGCTGAGTCTAGTCTGGTTGATTTTCTTAACTGTGGAGGGGCAGGTAACACCCAAACCATCACATCATGATTAGCTGGGGACTGGTGAAATTGCAAGTGAAGAGAAAGGCAAAAGTGGAGTGAGGAGAGGAATGGTAATTCAACCATTTGGATCCTTGGATTTGGATTAATGCAACCTTAATGCACCCCAGTTCCACCCCAAGTCTCAGCATTTGATACCTCTGTGGTGGGCTGTTGCTATTTTGTCTTTGCTTCAGGTTCTTCTCAACATCCCCTGGAAAGAGACTTAAAGTTGCTGATCCTTCTTCGGGCATCCGAGGGCATTTCCTGTGATCGCCTGGAGGCAGTCAGTGTCCACCCAGGCAGTGTTGGTATGAGGCATGAGTTCAACTTTCATATGAAACTAGTCTCAGGCAACAGGTGGATCTGCCACCATTGAGCCTGTTACTGGGTCCTACAGCAAAGGTCTAACAGAGCTAAAGACATGTTTGCAGCTGAATTTTGAACTTGCACCAGGTCAGTTCCTGGATGTTCTGTGGAGACTTTGGCAGGCAAAATCTGATAGAAGAGAGCAGTTAGTCAAATACTGAGTTCTATACATGAGGAATTGGAGATGGCTTAAAAAGACTTTCAACCCATGTACAAGAGATTGTCTTGGTTCTAGAACTCAGGTTTGTTAAAGGCAATACTCAAAGATGAATGCTACAGGCTGGGGCCAGAGTGGCTGGGAGCAGCCAGGCAGAGAGGGAGCTGGGGGTGCTGGGAGAGAGGAGCTGAATGTGAGGCAGCAGTGCCCAGGTGGGCAGCAGAGCCAATGGCATCCTGGGCTGGCTCAGGAGCAGTGTGGGCAGCAGGACAAGGGAGGTTCTTCTGCCCCTGTGCTCAGCACTGCTCAGGCCACCCCTGGAGTGCTGTGTCCAGTTCTGGGCTCTCCAATTCCAGAGAGATGTTGAGGTGCTGGAAGGTGTTTGGAGAAGGGCAGCAAGGCTGGGGAGGGACCTGGAGCAAAGCCCTGTGAGGAGAGGCTGAGGGAGCTGGGGGTGTGCAGCCTGCAGAAGAGAAGGCTCAGGGCAGAGCTCATTGCTGTCTGCAACTGCCTGCAGGGAGGCTGTAGCCAGGTGGGGTTGGGCTCTGCTGCCAGGCAAGCAGCAAGAGAAGAAAGGGACACAGCCTCAGGTTGTGGCAGGGGAGGTCTAGGCTGGATGTTGTTAGGAAGTTCCTGTCAGAGAGAGTGATTGGCATTGGAATGGGCTGCCCAGGGAGATGGTGGAGGCATCATCCCTAGAGGTGTTGAAGCCAAGCCTGGCTGGGGCACTTAATTCCCATGGTCTGGGTGATTGAGGGTGCTAGATTGGACTGGATCATAGAATCATAGAGTCAAGCAGGTTGTAAGAGACCTCCAAGCTCAGCCAGTCCAACCTAGCACCCAGCTTTATCCACTCAAGTAGACCATGGCACTAAGTGCCTCATCCAGTCTTTTCTTGAACGCTCCCAGGGATGATGACTCCACCACCTCCCTGGGCAGCCCATGAGATCTCTTCCAACCTGCTTGATTCTGTGATTCTATGATTCTGAAGTCTTTCCCCTCACATCTGAACTGCTTTTGTTTTCTTCCAGGTGTGTATGGGCAGGTGCAAATTTACGGTGCTTATCCTAAGGCATCTTGGACACATCTGGGCACTAATGCTGATCCTGGCAATGAAAGGTGGTATTTTGCCCAAATATACCTCCAAATGTGAACATTTGCTTCCTGTTGCTGTAACCTGTATTAATGTTCCTATGTGTGGTATTAATCTCTTTAGTTGTGACAGACTCTGCTTGAACTATTTCTAGATAGAAAAAGAATTGTGTTGAATCTTGGGGGGAAAATTGCTAGTTTTAGGTTCTTCATTTTAATTCTGAAGAAGAATGATGCTTGCTGAAAAAGTAAGTCTCTGTGGCCTGAAGTCCATAGAATTATAGAATGGTTTAGGCTGGAAGGGACCTCAAAGGTTATCTAGTTCTAACCCCCTGCCATAGGCAGGGACACCTGCCACTAGAGCAGACAGCTCAAGATCTCATCCAACCTGGCCTTGAACACCTCCAGGGAAAGAGCATCCACAAGTCTGTGTGATTATTGATGATCTGGAGCAGGGGATCGAGTCCAGCAGCAGGAAGTTTGCAGATGACACCATGGTAGGAGCAGGTGTGGAGCTGTTGGAGGGTAGGAGAGCCCTGCAGAGGGACCTGGACCAGATGAGCTTGGAGGTCTCTTCCAACCTGCTTGATTCCATGAATAAAAAGCCACTTCCTTCAGTTTCCATATTCTGGCACTGACTTGCCTCATCCAGCCTGGCCTTAAACACCTCCAGCAACCACCTCCCTGGGCAACCCAGTCCAGCCTCTCACCACTCTCATCACCAACAACTTCCTCCTCACCTCTAGCCTCACTCTCCCCACCTCCAGCTTTGCTCCATTCCCCCCAGTCCTGCCACTCCCTGAGAGACTAAAAAGTCCCTCCCCAGCTTTTTTGTAGCCCCCTTCAGATGCTGGAAGGCCACAAGAAGGTCCCCTGGGAGCCTCCTCTGCTCCAGCCTGCACAGCCCCAACTCTTTCAGTCTGTGCTCACAGCAGAGCTGCTGCAGCCCTCTCAGCATCCTCCTGGCCCTGCTCTGGACACACTCCAGCATCTCCACAGCTCTCTTGTAATGGGGGCTCCAGAGCTGGCTGCAGTAGTCCAGGGGGGAGTCTGGCATATCTTTGGAAGGCAGCTTAGCTGAGCCCTACAACTCTTCACTGGGACTCTGTAACTCATTAATCAGTGGTGTGAAATAGATACTTCAGGATTCATTTCTTCCAGCATATTTTAGACATCTGTTTTTGCAGAGAACCCTGAAGGCCTTTTCCTCCAGCATTGCCTGTGGATGCTTCCTGAGATCTGCTTAGGCAGAACTGTTGTTAAGTTCTTAGGAAATTCATGACCAGGAGTCTCACAATTGTGATTATATTAACTCAGTGTCTTGGCTTTACAGGATTCTTGTGGAGGATGAAGTAGATTGGAATCATGGGGGAGATATTGTGATCAGCTCTTCCTCCTATGAAGCCCACCAAGCTGAGGTGGTTACACTGAAGGAAGTCAATGGTCGGAGCATAAGAATTCATCAACGCCTCATGCACAGGCATATTGGTAAGGAATCTGCTTCCCTTTGAATGAGCTTTCTTCTGGAGCAGCATTGCCATTTCCTGTGTTCCCAAGATCATTTCACCTTTGTTGAGGTATCATAATAAAAGCCAAGGGCAAGGTCCTACAGCTGGGCTGGGGCAATCTCAAGCAAAAATATAGGCTGGGTGAGGAGTGGCTTGAGAGCAGTCTCAAGGAGGCTGGCAGCTGATGAAATACTCAACATGAGCCAGCAATGGTTGCCTTGCATCCCAGAAGACAACCATGTCCTGGGCTGTATCAGAAGACATGTGACCAGCAGGATGGTCAAGGGGATTCCTGAAAGGAGGCTGTAGCTAGCTGGGGTTGGTCTCTTGTGCCAGGCAACCAGCAATAGAACAAGGGGACACAGTCTCAAGCTGTGCCAGGAGAGGTTCAGGATGGATGTTAGGAGGAAGTTCTTCCCAAAGAGAGTGATTGGCATTGGAATGGGCTGCCCAGGGAGGTGGTGGAGTCCTCATCTCTAGAAGTGTCCAAGCAAAGCCTGGATGAGGCACTTAGTGCTATGGTTGACTGGATAGGGCTGGGTGCTAGGTTGGAGTGGATGAGCTTGGAGGTCTCTTCCAACCTGCTTGATGCTGTGATTCTATGATTCTGCCCCTCTACGCTTCTCTCATGGGCTCCTACCTGGAGTACCAGTTTTGGTGCTCCCCAGAATAAGAGGGAAATGGAACTCCTGGAGTGAGTCCAGAGGAGGGCCATGGAGATGATCAGTGCTAGTGCACCTCTCCTATGGGGATAAGCTGCTAGATGTAGGGCTGTTCAACCTGGAGAAAAGAAGGCTTCAGGGAGACCTTGCAGTGGCTTTTGAGTACCTGAGAGGGGCCTACAAGAAAGCTGGGAAAGGATTCTTTACAAGGGCTTCTAGTGATGGGATGAGAGGAAATGGATTAGAGCTTGAAGAGAGATTTAGCCTGGATATTAGAAAGAAATTCTTTACAGTGAAGGTGGTGAGACACTGGAGCAGGCTGCTCAGGGAGGTTATGGATGTCCTCTCCCTGGGAGTGTTCAAGGCCAGGTTGGATGAGGTCTTGAGTGACCTGTTCTAGTGGAAGGAGCCATGTGATTGTTGGGAATCACCTGGGCAGATGTGGATATCTACAGCAGAAGTTCACACATGAGCTGGTCACACTCAACTCTCTTAATAATCAAAGCAGAATAATAGATTCTGCTCACTTGTATTCCATCTGCAGATGTATAAAATAGATCATAGAATCATAGAGTCAGTCAGGGTTGGAAGGGACCACAAGGAGCAGCCAGTTCCAAGCCCCCTGCCATGCCCAGGGACACCCTACCCTAGAGCAGGCTGCACACAGCCTCACACAGCCTGGCCTCAAACACCTCCAGCCATGGGGCCTCAACCACCTCCCTGGGCAACCCATTCCAGCCTCTCACCACTCTCCTGCTCAACAACTTCCTCCTCACCTCCAACCTGACTCTCCTCACAAAGCAATAGATAACCACAGATAACCAATCACACTTGAGAGCTGTTTATTGCTCTGCATTGCACAGAAGAGCAGGTTACACCAGCAGATACAGAAAGTCACCTGGGATTTAGTCCCAACTCTCTCAGAAGCCTCCTTTGGAAAGCCACACACAGCCCAGGCTCTGTGGCAGCCTGTTTTTTACCACTGCCATTGGTCAGATCCTCACAAGAACTCAGCTCTGCAGCTTACTGAACTTCAGCACATACAGCTTAAAAAAATAATCAGGTGTGAATCTGTGCATCCATTTGGCATCTGCACGCCAGAGGGAAAAGGTTTAGCACCTTCTCCTTCTGAAAATGCAGTCCCTTGGTAAAAGAGAAGGGCCTGGGGAATCTGTGATGGGCAGGTGGCCTTTCTGGCTTCGTGCTGATGCCTCTGCACTGCGCTGCAGGAAACACACCTGAATGTCAGTGCAGATCCTGCAGGGAAGCTGTGCAGAGCTGTCAGCATTTATGTCTCTCAAAGCTCTGCTTTACAGGTGTGATAGACACTTAGCACATTTCCTGCTTTGCAACTCTGCAGGGCACTCCCATGACACAGAAGATGGCAAGCACATCCCTTTGGCTGCAGAAGTTGGACTCCTTACGAGGAACATACAGATCAAGTCTGATGTGGCTTGTGCTGGGAGAATGCTGGTGGGACGTTTCACAGACTTCAGTGGGACAGAGTTTGAAGGTGAGGTTCACCTGTCTTTGTCTACCATACCAGTCCAGTGAAGTGCAGTCTAGGACCAGATGTGCCCCCTCCCATGTGCTATGCAGTTCTCAGCAAACTGTGACTGTGTGCTGTGTATGAGAAATGAGTATAAATCACAGTTCCTACTAGTGGAAGGTATTTTAGGAAGGTCTGTACTTGCTTGCTTTTTGTGACAACTTTCTGTATGTGTCTGAACAAATCCCCATTGCTTAGGACAAGGCCAATATGGGTATAAACTACAGCACAGGAAGTTGCATCTCAACACGAGGACGAACTCCTTGACTGGAAGGGTCCCAGAGCACTGGAACAGGCTGCCCAGAGAGGTTGTGGAGTCTCCTCCTTTGGAGCCTCTCAAGGCCTGTCTGGATGTGTTCCTGTGTGCCCTGAGCTAGATACTATAGTCCTGCTGTGGCAGGGGGGTTGGACTCAACGATCTCTGGAGGTCCCTTCCAACCCCTGACATCCTGGCAGTACACTGCCAAAAACCAGCTGCTATTGTATGCCTGAGCAGGCTTTCCAGTGTTGTCCTCTGCCCAGTGCTGAGGGAGTTCTGTAAGCATGTATTTCACTGTGTTTGTCTCACTGCAGGTGTCCTTCAACTCTCCAACATTGAATTTTTAAACTTTGGGCCTCCTCAGCTCTCTGCCATTGAGTTCAGAAATGTATCCCAAGGGTCCTCAGTGGTGTCATCCAGCATTGCTGGTAGCTGTGGAGCTGGCATTAAAGCACTCATGAGCAATGGGATCGTGTTGCACAACAACGTGGTGTTCAACACGCTTGGACCTGGCATCAGTTTGGAAGGGCAAAGCCATTCTCTCATCAGGAACCTCGTTGTGCTGAGCAGGCAGCCAGAAGGCTTAGTAAATTGGGCTGCTGGCATCGAAGTCAACCATGTCACTGGTGTCTGCCTCCATGGCAATGCTGTGGCAGGATCGGAGAGGATTGGCTTCCATATCAGGGGCCAAGAGTGTTTGCTAGAGGGAGAGCACTGCAGTGAAAATGTGGCCCACTCAAGCCTCCATGGCATTCACTTGTACCAGGGGGATGGATTTCAGACGTGCACTAGGATCACAGGGTTCCTATCCTATAAGAATTACGACTATGGTGTCATGTTCCACCTCGGAAGCAGTGTCATCATGGACAACATAGTGCTGGTGGACAACACTGTGGGTCTCATGCCAGTAGTGTACTGTCAGTATGCCCAGCAGTGCCACACAGGGAAAAGACTCATAGAGTTTAGAAACTCCACCATCGTTGCAATGAGCTCAACATTTGACTGCATCAGAGACAGGATTAAGCCACGGGCAGCTGATCTGACAGCTGAGGATCGACCTCCACACTACCCTCTAAGAGGCCACATTGGGATTCTATGGCCTGTATTTGCCACTGTTCCTGCTCAAAGGCCAGGTGACCCATGGCACAAAACTGGATGCTGTCCAAATGTCCTGGGACTCATGAAGCTGAAAGGTTAGTCTTCCAGTTCTACTGAACAGGCTGTTCTGTCACTGCTTTTCTTGCCTAGGTCATGGGATCACAGAACCATAGAATCATAGAAACATAGAACCATAGAATCATAGAGCCATAGGATCACAGAACCATAGAATCATAGAACCATAGAATCATAGAACCATAGAACCATAGAATCATAGAACCATAGGATCATAGAACCATAGGATCATAGAATCATAGAACCATAGGATCATAGAACTATAGAATCATAGAACCATAGGATCATAGAACCATAGAACCATAGAACCGTAGGATCATAGAATCATAGAACCATAGAATCATAGAACCATAGAATCATAGAACCATAGGATCATAGAACCATAGAACCATAGAACCATAGGATCATAGAACCATAGAACCATAGAATCATAGAACCATAGGATCATAGAATCATAGAACCATAGGATCATAGAATCATAGAACCATAGAATCATAGAACTATAGAATCATAGAACCATAGGATCATAGAACCATAGAACCATAGAACCGTAGGATCATAGAATCATAGAACCATAGAATCATAGAACCATAGAATCATAGAACCATAGGATCATAGAACCATAGAACCATAGGATCATAGAACCATAGAACCATAGAATCATAGAACCATAGGATCATAGAACCATAGAACCATAGGATCATAGAATCATAGAACCATAGAATCATAGAACTATAGAATCATAGAACCATAGGATCATAGAACCATAGAACCATAGAACCGTAGGATCATAGAATCATAGAACCATAGAATCATAGAACCATAGAATCATAGAACCATAGGATCATAGAACCATAGAACCATAGGATCATAGAACCATAGAACCATAGAATCATAGAACCATAGGATCATAGAATCATAGAACCATAGGATCATAGAATCATAGAACCATAGAATCATAGAACTATAGAATCATAGAACCATAGGATCATAGAACCATAGAACCATAGAACCGTAGGATCATAGAATCATAGAACCATAGGATCATAGAACCATAGAACCATAGAATCATAGAACCATAGAACCATAGGATCATAGAACCATAGGATCATAGAACCATAGAACCATAGAATCATAGAACCATAGGATCATAGAAACATAGAACCATAGAATCATAGAACCATAGGATCATAGAACCATAGAACCATAGAACCGTAGGATCATAGAATCATAGAACCATAGAATCATAGAACCATAGAATCATAGAACCATAGGATCATAGAACCATAGGATCATAGAATCACAGAACCATAGAATCATAGAACCATAGGATCATAGAATCATAGGAGCATAGAATCATAGGAGCATAGGATCATAGAACCATAGGAGCATAGAACCATAGGATCATAGAACCATAGAACCATAGAATCATAGAACCATAGGATCATAGAATCATAGAACCATAGGATCATAGAATCATAGAACCATAGAATCATAGAACTATAGAATCATAGAACCATAGGATCATAGAACCATAGAACCATAGAACCGTAGGATCATAGAATCATAGAACCATAGAATCATAGAACCATAGAATCATAGAACCATAGGATCATAGAACCATAGAACCATAGGATCATAGAACCATAGAACCATAGAATCATAGAACCATAGGATCATAGAATCATAGAACCATAGGATCATAGAATCATAGAACCATAGAATCATAGAACTATAGAATCATAGAACCATAGGATCATAGAACCATAGAACCATAGAACCGTAGGATCATAGAATCATAGAACCATAGAATCATAGAACCATAGAATCATAGAACCATAGGATCATAGAACCATAGAACCATAGGATCATAGAACCATAGAACCATAGAATCATAGAACCATAGGATCATAGAATCATAGAACCATAGGATCATAGAATCATAGAACCATAGAATCATAGAACTATAGAATCATAGAACCATAGGATCATAGAACCATAGAACCATAGAACCGTAGGATCATAGAATCATAGAACCATAGAATCATAGAACCATAGAATCATAGAACCATAGGATCATAGAACCATAGAACCATAGGATCATAGAACCATAGAACCATAGAATCATAGAACCATAGGATCATAGAATCATAGAACCATAGGATCATAGAATCATAGAACCATAGAATCATAGAACTATAGAATCATAGAACCATAGGATCATAGAACCATAGAACCATAGAACCGTAGGATCATAGAATCATAGAACCATAGGATCATAGAACCATAGAACCATAGAATCATAGAACCATAGAACCATAGGATCATAGAACCATAGGATCATAGAACCATAGAACCATAGAATCATAGAACCATAGGATCATAGAAACATAGAACCATAGAATCATAGAACCATAGGATCATAGAATCATAGAACCATAGAATCATAGAACCATAGGATCATAGAACCATAGGATCATAGAATCACAGAACCATAGAATCATAGAACCATAGGATCATAGAATCATAGGAGCATAGAATCATAGGAGCATAGGATCATAGAACCATAGGAGCATATAACCATAGGAGCACAGAATCATAGAACTATAGGATAATATGGTTCCAACCTCCCTGCCATGGGCAGGGACACCCTACTGTAGATCAGGCCTTGAAACACCTCCAGGGATGAGGCGTCCACCACCTCCCTGGGCAGCACTTTCCAGGCTCTCACTACCCTCATGGTGGAGGTCTCTTCCCACCTGGTTGATTCTGTGACTCTATCTGGCTCTGTGCTATTTTTCCAGTTGGTTTCCTATCTCTGGTGAAGCCCTGTGTAAATGAGGACAGCAGGTTTAAGAAGTGAATAGCACACTTTGTGTGTAGTTTACTTAGAACACAATGACTGCAGACAGCTGAAGACCCTTTCCTGACCTTGCCTTTGTCACCGGCAGGAGTCACCTTTACTGGATTTACAAGGAGCTGCTACACTGAAGACAGGGATGTCTGCATCATGGCCAGTGCTGACCATTTAGGCATCATGCCTCTTATCACAGTGGAGACATCAAGGATGTTACATGTCAGTGAGAACGACAAGGTCTACTTTCAGCCAGCAAGGTAATATGCTTTGTCAGCAGTTTGTGCACCTACAGTGCTTTGGGATCATCTTCACTGCATCTTCACTGCAGAGCAGTCCCATTCTTTTCTCTGTCTCTGCCTTTGTACTGTTCCTGCCTGGCAAAGGTGAAGCAGGTCAGACATCAAACATACAGAGAACAGCTGAAATCCAGAAAAGCAAGCACACCCCCCCCCAAACCCCAAACCCAAACAAAAAAAATAAACCAAGCAACAAAAAAAAAATCAGAAAAAGTCCCCAACAGCAACCAAACAACACAAAACCAAACCAAAAAGAGAACAAACCAATCCAAAGAAACCACAGAGAAAGGAGCAAACAGAAACTTAGTTCAAGGCAATGGTTTAAAATTGGAGGGTTTCCTCTTTTGCTGACATTTGTATAGCAAAACAAGCCTCACATAGCCCATTTCTTAAAGCTCCATCCTGAGCATCTCTGACTTCTCAGCCTCAGGCTGCAGAAAATGTCAGGACCTGCAGGAAGAAATAAGCCCTGAGACAGGAGATGTCCTTTTGGTCAGGGATGTGGAGCTTGATTTTTGCCTGCGAGATCCCATCAGAAATGTTGATCGGTACCAGGCAGGCTGTGAGATGTCAAACGATTGCCAGAACTGCTTCTGCCCAGGGAAAATATCATCTGTGTGTGGTGGAACATGGAGGAGGGAGGGCAGAGAGCTTCTTCTGTAACCTGAAGTTGCTGGTGGTTGCAGTGGTTTAAGCATACCACATCCCATGGAAGCCACATGGCTGTTTGTGTATTACAACCAGTGAGCACAATGCAGAGGCCATGTCAGGAGAGCCTTGGAGTAGCAGGAAAAAAAAATCCAGCATGGACTCTACTTGCCAGTCAAAAATAATTGGAGGTGTCCCACACTGCTCTGCCTGGAGCCCCTCAAGCTTTCTACCAGAATATTTGTTATTTTTTCCCCCCATGCTTCTGCTTTTTTTGCTCAGGGCATTACTTTGCGTGTAGATTTCTGAGACCTGTCCAGCTTGTCAGCTCCCATTATGTTTCACTCTTGTATCCATCCCACAATATTATGCTGTTAGTGAGCTGCTGAATACACAGCTGACTGCAAGGGCTGGTGCTTTTCCAATGTGACAAATGCACGTGGATTAATGAATGCTTTCTCAGTAGTCTGGTAAAACTCTGAGGGTTATTACATCTCTCAGGCCTCCTCATGCATTACCTGCATGCATTGATTTAATCCACCTTTGCTTGATCCAGGCTGAGGCTGCATTGCTCTGCTTTAGCATCCTGAAGGGGCATCTTGATGGATATGTCCCATCAAAGAGAAGGTGAGCACTGCCTTAGAGCAAGAGAGGAAATAGAAACATCAGGGAATAAATATAGCAAAGCTAGGAAGGACTTTGCATGTCCCACTGGTAGACCTAACCAGCTGAAATCAGAGAATCATAGAATGGTTTAGGTTGGAAAGGACCTCAAAGCTCAGCCAGTTCCAACCCCCTGCTGCAGGCAGGGACACCTCCTACTAGAACAGGTTGCTCAAGGGCTCATCCAACCTGGCCTTCAACACTTCCAGGGAGGTTGTGGAGCACAGAAGCACCCAGTGTGATCTTTCACACTGGGTGCTTCTGTGCTTCACAGCCTCCCTGGGCAACCTGTGCCAGTGTCTCCCCACCCTCAACCTGTGCCAGTGTCTCACCACCCTCACTGCAAACAACTTCTGCCTAACAGCCACTTTCAATCTCCCCTCTGCCACTTTAAACCCATTCTTCCTCCTCCTGTCATTACAAGACCTTGTCAATAGTCCCTCCCCAGCCTTCTTCTAGGCCCTCTTCAGATACTGGAAGGCTACTAGAAGGTCTCTTGGAAGCCTTCTCTTCTCCAGGCTGCAGAGCCCCAAAATTCTGGATCTTCTGAGAGATGTTGGAGTACTGGAATAGTTGTCAGGGCCAGAGGTATTCTCCACCTCTCTTGATATATGTTGAGAATGGGCCCATTGGTTTCTTTGCCTTTACTGTAAATCTATTTCCTATATGATTACCACATTTGAAGTACATATATTTATATATATATATTGTATATCAGTATATATCAGCAACCATAGAATCATAGAATCAACCAGGTTGGGAGAGACCTCCAAGCTCATCCAGTCCAACCTAGCACCCAGCCCTGGCCAACCAACCAGACAGATTATTTTCTCTGTCCAAAACTAGCTGATGTTTGGGAAGAGAGGATATCAGTTTGGATTGGGTCATCTTGGATGCAACCATGCCAAACTATAACACCATAGAATTCCACTGCTGTGAATGCTGGACCTCAGCTGATCTGCTTGGGTTTCATCCATGTTTGCTTGGCTTTCATTTTATTCATTTCTAGGGCAAGTGAGTTCAAGACATCACATGTGTGTGGAGAAGCCTTTGCCACTGCTGTCAATAAGCTACCAACAGCACCACAGTGCTCTCCTTTTGCTCTTTCCTTCATATTAACCTTATCTCCTCTACCTGTTAGTGAACAGACCTCTGAGGACACCGTGTTCCCTGAAAAGAGATGCAAAGGCTCAAGGAAGGCCCTTCTCAAGGATTTGGATGGAAGTGTCCTGGACCTTGAACCACCTGTGTCTGTTTTTCCAAAGTCAGAATTTGAATGGACAGAGTTCTACTTGCGAGCTGGTAAGTGCCTCTGCTGCCTGGAGTGGTTGAAGATCCTGCATACCTCTGACCTCTGAGATCTGATTTTGACCCAGGCTTTCACTGAGACCTGTACCTGAGGTTGAGATGGTAGTGAGCCCAGATTTTGCAATGTCTTTCCAGGATGAATGTAGTGAATTACAGTGTAGAAGCCTGGGAGGCTTCATTGCACAATTCTATGGCACTGATTGCAGTGGGTTGGGAGGGACCCTCAAAGATCGTCTTGTCCAATGCCCCTGCAGTCAGCAGGGCCACCTCCAACTAGGTCATAGAATCAAGCAGGTTGGAAGAGACCTCCAAGCTTATCCAGTCCAACCTAGCACCCAGACCTATCCAGTCAACCAGACCATGGCACTAAGTGCCTCATCCAGGCTTTGCTTGAACACCTCCAGGTACGGTGCCTCCACCACCTCCCTGGGCAGCCCATTCCAATGTCAATCACTCCTCTGTGAAGAATACTCTGAGCCACATCAAATCTGATCTTGAATGTCTCCAGGGACAGGGTCTCAACCACATCCTTGGGCAACCTGTTCCTGCATTTCACCACCCTCATTGCAAAGAACTTCCTCCTGATGTCCAACTTAAATCTACCCTGCCTAAATCTACCACTGCCCCTCATCCCATTGCTACAAGTCTTTCTAAACAGTCCTCCAGCCTTCCTTCAGGAGAGTGCCTCTCTGTCCTTTACAGAATCATATCCCCTGGCATCCTTGGCCCCTTTAGGGTTTCATTCATTCATTTTAAGGGCAGAACAGAACTTCCCATGCTCTCATCCTCTGCTTTCACTGCGCAGGACTTGCCTCGTAAGTGCTGCGTAAGTGCAAATTAATAATAACTGGCCCAGCAAGGATTTTCCTCCATATCCCACTGAGCAGATAATCAAGCTGAAAACCCACGCCAGAAGTTTAAAGACCCCTCTTTCTGATTTAAAGAGGCCCATTCTGCTCAGTAAATGCTTTCTGAAGGTTAACACAGCAAGGGTCTGTTCTCATCCCGATTAAAACTCCGCTCTCGGTTCCAAATAAAGTCTTTAATTACAATTAACAGTTCCTGTGCCTGCTGCTGCTGGTGGCCTTTTTGCTGAGAGCACTGATGGGGTTTGTGACTTTAGTGGGGTGGGAGACTAATGAAAGAGACTGCATTTCATTCTGTTTTCCTTCCCACTCTAAAAACTGATTAAACATGGGAAGAACTTTAATCCTTAAGCAAAATGTCTAACATGTACCCAAGTAAAGGCTTTTGCTCTAAGGGTCCCTCTCTAACTGGCTGCTTACAGGGCTGATGAATGTGCTGCCTAGGTACAGACAGGCTGGTTTGTACTTTTTCTGCCCCAGTTGTGAATCACAGGCTTGTACCCTGACATTGTGGCCATTTAGTTAGAATCATAGATTCAGTCAGGGTTGGAAGGGACCACAAGGAGCAGCCAGTTCCAACCCCCCTGCCATGCCCAGGGACACCCTACCCTAGAGCAGGCTGCACACAGCCTCACACAGCCTGGCCTCAAACACCTCCAGCCACACCACCTCCCTGGGCAACCCACCTCAGCCTCTCACCACTCTCCTGCTCAACAACTTCCTCCTCACCTCCAGCCTGACTCTCCCCACCTCCAGCTTTGCTCCATTCCCCCAGTCCTGGCACTCCCTCACAGCCTCAAAAGTCCCTCCCCAGCTTTTTTGGAGGTCCCCTTCAGATCCTGGAAGGCCACAAGAAGGTCCCCTGGGAGCCTCCTCTGCTCCAGCCTGCACAGCCCCAACTCTTTCAGTCTGTGCTCACAGCAGAGCTGCTGCAGCCTCTGAGCATCCTCCTGGCCCTGCTCTGGAGAAGTTCTTGCAAGGATTTTCTTTAGCTTCACACCATTTAGAGCTTATGCTGCACACAAGTCACAGGCATTCCAGGAATCCTCACCACCTCAGAAGCACTGAGAGCAACCTATCTGCCATAGAGGCAGCAGCATATGGTAAATGATGTGTGCCTCTGAGGCTGCAGCAGCACTGCTGTGTTGAGTTTGCTGCTGCCCAAACACGAGCGCCGATTGTTTTTCAATCTCCTTTCACAGCAGTGTGTTAAATTCCTCTGTGCTTCTCATTCTTTCCTCTTGTGACTGACATTTGGGAAAGGATGGCTTGATGCTCCCTGGGCAGCCCATTCCAGCCTCTCACCACTCTCTCTGCCAACAACTTCCTCCTAACATCCAGCCTAGACCTCCCCTGGCACAGCTTGAGACTCTGTCCCCTTCTTCTGTTGCTGCTTGCCTGGCAGCAGAGCCCAACCCCACCTGGCTACAGCCTCCCTGCAGGCAGCTGCAGACAGCAATGAGCTCTGCCCTGAGCCTCCTCTGCTGCAGGCTGCACACCCCCAGCTCCCTCAGCCTCTCCTCACAGGGCTGTGCTCCAGGCCCCTCCCCAGCCTTGCTGCCCTTCTCTCAACACCTTCCAGCTCCTTTTCTGGAGAAAACACAGAATTCAGGGAAACAAACAAACAAAAAAAAGCAGGAGGACACAGATCCAAGAGTTTTGTTATTGTCATTTCTGCAAAGAGTAAAAGAAGCAGCAACAGAAGTAGGTTTGAGTCCAACAAAGGGTAATTATTTTTTATTTTAAGGGTACTTCTTTGCTCTTTTTGTTGTTGTTGTTCTTTACATGTAATGCTGCAAAAGTTTCTAATGAAATGTTTTCCAGCCCTCCCCTAAATCATTTATGAGCAGCTTCACAGCACTACTTTTCAGATTATCCAAAAGAATTTAATGAGTTGAAGATGAATTTGTAATTATTGTAATCTCTTTAAGCTGCCATTTTTGGATGACAAGATGTTTTTCTCCCCAAACTCATCTGAACTCCAAACCTCACCCAGAAGAGCTTGGGGCAAGGCCTGGAGCACTAAACAATGCCATGATAGAGGAAATACCCAATCATGAGATGTACAGTAGAATTAGCTATAAGCATGCCTGTGTCTAGCTGAGGAAGGAAGGATAAGGGAACAGTTTGTGTGCCCAGATGGTTTCCGTGCCCAGGTTAAACCCCCTGCTCCGTTAAGGAGAGTTGATCATGCTGCAGTTAGAGGTTCTGCTGTTAGAACTCTAACATCTGTCTTGCTGCCACAAGTCTGTAATCTGACAAGAGGCAGCTCCCAGACACACTGAAGTTCATTTTCTTCCCTTGATGGACAAGTAGCTGAGGATGAGAGGCTGCACACTCCCAGCTCCCTCAGCCTCTCCTCACAGGGCTCTGCTCCAGGTCCCTCCCCAGCCTTGCTGCCCTTCTCCAAACACCTTCCAGCACCTCAACATCTCTCTTGAATTGAGGAGCCCAGAACTGGACACAGCACTCCAGGGGTGGCCTGAGCAGTGCTGAGCACAGGGGCAGAAGAACCTCCCTTGTCCTGCTGCCCACACTGCTCTTGAGTCAGCCCAGGATGCCATTGGCTCTGCTGCCCACCTGGGCACTGCTGCCTCCTCTTCAGCTCCTCTCTCCCAGCACCCCCAGCTCCCTCTCTGCCTGGCTGCTCTCAGCCACTCTGGCCCCAGCCTGTAGTGCTGCTTGGGGTTGTTGTAGCCAAAGTGCAGAACCCTGCACTTGGCCTTGTTCAGTCTCATCCCATTGGCCTCTGCCCACCCATCCAGCCTGGCCAGGTCCCTCTGCAGGGCTCTGCTACCCTCCAACAGATGGAGACTTGCTCAAGATCAGTCACTGAATTAATGCATATCCTTCTAAACCCCTGACAGCCAGACTCTTCAGCTCAGAGGACCCCATCCTACTTAGGCAGGTTGAACACTATGATTGCTTTGACTGGAATCAGCCAAAAAAGTATCCTATATGCTGTCTTTTTATTAATAAAAACCCCCGTGCCTGGAGTAGTTGTAGGTCCTAATCCTTGGCTTTTGTTCTTTTTGTAAAGAAGCAATATTTAATGTTAAACCAAAGAAGCAATATTTAATGTTAAACAAAAGAAGCTACATTTAATGTTAAACAAAACAAAAAGAAGAAGCTTCAGTGGGAGTCTGTTGATAAGAGAATTAGTGTGCTGTGGACAATTAATCTTTTCATGTGATCAACAGAGAACTGAGAGTACATTTTCCTGTGTTGTTTTTAATCCAAACACATCTAAAGCTCTGAAATTCTCACTCTTGTCTTGATTGCTCTCTAGAGATATTCAGGACATCTTCTAGATCATAAAGAAATACATATTTCATGTGTAAATGCTGTTGTTTGCAGCAACCTGCACAGACATTTAAACACTCTGTCAACAGCTGTAGTAAAAACACTCGACAAGTGATTGATGCTCAGAGGCTGCAGCAGCTCTGCTGTGAGCACAGACTGAAAGAGTTGGGGCTGTGCAGGATGGAGCAGAGGAGGCTCCCAGGTGACCTTCTTGTGGCCTTCCAGCATCTGAAGGGGACCTCCAAAAAGCTGGGGAGGGAATTTTGAGGGTGTCAGGGAGTGGCAGGAGTGGGGGGAAGGGAGCAAAGCTGGAGGTGGGGAGAGTGAGGCTGGAGGTGAGGAGGAAGTTGTTGAGCAGGAGAGTGGTGAGAGGCTGGACTGGGTTGCCCAGGGAGGTGGTTGAGGCCCCATGGCTGGAGGTGTTTGAGGCCAGGCTGTGTGAGGCTGTGTGCAGCCTGCTCTAGGGTAGGGTGTCCCTGGGCATGGCAGGGGGCTTGGAACTGGCTGCTCCTTGTGGTCCCTTCCAACCCTGACTGATTCTGTGATTCTATGTTACAAATGAGTGCATGGAGGTTTGCTGATTTCAGCAGATATAAGAGGAAGAAGACAAAGACCTCTCAATACAAACAGTCCAAAATTCCTGGGGACACAGAATCACAGAAACATTCAGGTTGGAAAAGATCTCCAGGATCATCAAGTCCAAGCATCATCTCTACTCTACAAGCTTTACTCTTAAACCCCCTCTACTCTGCCCTGTTGAGACCCTATCTTGACTACTGTGTTCAATTTTGGGCTCCCCAGTTGCAGACGGACAGGGATGTGCTGGAGAGGGTCCAGCAGAGGGCTAGGAGGATGATGAGGGGACTGGAGGGCATGGCTGATGAGGAGAGGCTGAGGGACCTGGGGCTGCTTAGTCTGGAGAAGACTTAGAGGGGATTGAATCAATGTTTAAAAGCATCTGAGGGCTGGGGATCAGGAGTGGGGGACAGGCTCTGCTCACTGCTCCCTGGGATAGGACAAGCAGCAATGGATGGAGGCTGCAGCACAGGAGGTTCCAGCTCAACACAAAGGGGAACTTCTTGCCTGGAAGGGTCCCAGAGCCCTGGCACAGGCTGCTCAGAGAGGCTGTGAAGTCTCCTTCTGTGGAGCCTTTTAAGGCCTGTCTGGATGTGTTCCTCTGTGATCTGCGTTAGATAGGATTGTCCTGCTCTGGCAGGGGGTTGGACTCAATGATGTCCTTGGGTCCCTTCCAACCCCTGGCATCCTGTGAGCCTGTGATCCTGTGAAGCCATATCCCCAGGCACCACATCCAAAGGATTTTTAAGCACATCCAGGGTTGGTGACTCCTCCACTTCCCTGGGCAGCTCATTCCAATGCCTGACCACTCTGGCTGGGAAAGAATGTTCTCTGATATCCAGTCTAAACCTACCCAGTCACAGCTTGAGGCCATTCCCTTTTGTTCTATCACTAAGTAACTGTGAGCAGAGACCAGCACCAACCTCTCCACAACCTCCTTTCAGGTAGCTGTAGACAGCAATGAGATCTCCCTCGATCTCTCCCCAGCTTCTTCTTCTTCAAACTAAACAGCCCCAGCTCCTTCAGTCACTCCTCAGAAGGTTTATTGTCACACATCAAGGATTTTGGCACAATTTTAGTTTCTCCTAGTCATTCTTCATCACTGAATTGAAATCTCCACTAGCAGGTGAGGAGGTGTCTGGTTTTGAGAGCCAGGCTGCTGGCACCATTTAGAGTGGCACTATAGATCCTGCAGGGCTGTGGTGAGCCACACCTGCTGTGCACAATCCTGCACAGTAATTAAAGCTGTTTGAGAAGAGAATGCAGGTTGGGTAGGTTTGCAAGGAATGAAACAGATGCAATATTGGCCTGAAACATTTATTGGTTTCCTCTGAAGCTGCTGCTGTTGTTGTTGTTGTTGTTGCTCACACATAGAAATTTGCTTTTTCTGCAATAAATGGCCCATGCAAAATGAGTTGGAAGTGCCAATGGAGGACATTAAAAGAGCTGTTATCAAGTTATTGTTTTATCAAAAGCAAACCTAATATGATCAGAAAATGCCTGTGACTTTTACTTAATTCTGCTGCATGCCTGGTAAAGGCTTCATAGAATCACAGAACCAAGCAGTTGGGAAGAGAGCTCCAAGCTCACCCAGTCCAACCTAGCACCCAGCCCTCAACAAGCAACCAGACCATGGCACTAAGTGCCCCAGCCAGGCTTGGCTTCAACACCTCCAGCCACAGCCACTCCACCACCTCCCTGGGCAGCCCATTCCAATGCCAATCACTCTCTCTGACAACAACTTCCTCCTAACAGCCAGCCTAGACCTGCCCTGGCACAGCTTGAGACTCTGTCCCCTTGTTCTGTTGCTGCTTGCCTGGCAGCAGAGCCCAACCCCACCTGGCTACAGCCTCCCTTCAGGCAGCTGCAGACAGCAATGAGCTCTGCCCTGAGCCTCCTCTGCTGCAGGCTGCACACCCCCAGCTCCCTCAGCCTCTCCTCATATGGTTTGTGTTCCAGGCCTTTCACCATCTTCATCCTGTGCTGTTCAGCCTGGAGAAGAGAAGGCTCTGAAGAGACCTAATAGTGACCTTCCAGTACCTGAAGGGGGCTACAAGAAGACTGAGGAGGGATTGTTGACAAAGGGCTGCAGTGATAGGGCAAGGGGCAGTGGTTTGAAATTAAAGTACAGTAGATGTAGGTTGGACTTTAGGAGGAAGTTCTTTACCATGGGGGTGATGGAACAGTGGAACAGGTTACCCAAGAAGGTATTTGGGGCCCCATCCTTGGAGTTGTTCAAGGTCAGGCTTGAAAAGGCTTTGACCAGTTTGATCTAGTGGAGGATGTACCTGCTCTCTGCAGAGATCTTGGACTGGATGATGTTTGGAGGTTCCTTCCAAAGCAAACCACTCTGTGATTCTATGACTCTATCATCATTCCTGGGGGTGTTTAAGTGGACCTGGTGCTTAGAGACATGGTTTAGTGTTGACCCTTTAGTGCTTCCAACCAGATATATTCTATGATTCTATGATTCTGTGATTCAGTTAAAGACTACAAACCACTGGAAGAGCTCACCTGAGTGGGTTGTGGAGCACCTGTCAGTGCAAGCTGTAGAAACATCCTTAGATGACCCAGATATTTCCCTAGGCTGGGGGGAAGATGGATTAAATAACTCTAGAAGGGCCTTTCTGGACCTAGTTTCAATATTCTGCAAAGATACTCAGTGGTCTGTGGGAACCTTTAAGGTCTGACAGTGATTGATGTGTCCAAAGGCCAGGATGTTGTTGTAGGAAGGTCTGGTAATTAGAACTTTCTAAATACTGCTGATGAAGACAAAGAGTGACTCCTAGGCAGGTAATTAGCACAGAGAGGTTCTCTCCCAAGCCATGCTTTTGGTCCCTCTCAGCCAGTCAGCTGTGGAATGCTGATGCACTTGAACTTTGTGTGATGTGTAACTGTGGAGGTTAGTCCCATGGGGAATGGTGTCCAGGGTCTAAGCAGAATTTGCAGCAGAAGGGAATCAAAGCCATGGCAGGGTCATTATCTCAAAGCTCAGCAGCTCAGGACTCATGCCTTTCCTCCTGGGGGACTGCTCTGCTCCCATTTATCATCCCTACTTCAGTGATGCCCACAGATCTAAGTCACTGTTGGGTGTTATTACTACTAGACACCCTCCAGATTATTTCCCACTAGTGCTGTGTCCAGTTCTGGGCTCCTCAGTGCAAGAGAGATGTTGAGGTGCTGGAAGGTGTTGAGAGAAGGGCAGCAAGGCTGGGGAGGGGCCTGGAGCACAGCCCTGTGAGGAGAGGCTGAGGGAGCTGGGGGTGTGCAGCCTGCAGCAGAGGAGGCTCAGGACAGAGCTCATTGCTGTCTGCAGCTGCCTGCAGGGAGGCTGGAGCCAGGTGGGGTTGGCAGCTGAGTTGGACTAGATGATCTCCAGAGGTCCTTTCCAACCCCTGCCATTCTATGAAGCAGGGAGAAGTGGAGAAGTGAGGTACTCCAGAGAGCATCAAGGACAGAGCTGTAGACAGCTGTTGACACCAAGCTGTGTGGTGCAGCAGCCAGGCTGGAGGGCAGGGATCCATCCAGAGGGACCTGCACAGGCTGCAGAGGTGGGCACAAGCCAAGCTCAGAAGGTTCAACCAGACCAAGGACAAGTTCCTGCAGCTGGGTCAAGGCAATGCCAAGCACAAATGCAGGCTGGGCAGTGAGTGGCTGGAGAGCAGCCCTGAGGAGAGGGACTTGGGGGTGCTGCTGGAGGAGAAGCTCAGCAGGAGCTAGCAGTGTGCACTTGCAGCCCAGAAAGCCAAGCAGAGCCTGGGCTGCAGCAGCAGAAGTGTGGCCAGCAGGGCCAGGGAGGGGATTCTCCTCCTCTACTGCACTCTGCTGAGACCCCACCTGGAGTCCTGCATCCAGCTCTGGAGCCCCTGGGACAAGAGGGCTGTGGAGATGCTGGAGTGTGTCCAGAGCAGGGCCAGGAGGATGCTCAGAGGCTGCAGCAGCTCTGCTGTGAGCACAGACTGAAAGAGTTGGGGCTGTGCAGGCTGGAGCAGAGGAGGCTCCCAGGTGACCTTCTTGTGGCCTTCCAGGATCTGAAGGAGGCTACAAAAAAGCTGGGGAGGGACTTTTGAGGCTCTCTTTGAGTGCCAGGACTGGAGGGAATGGAGCAAAGCTGGAGGTGGGGAGAGTCAGAGTGGAGGTGAGGAGGAAGTTGTTGAGCAGGAGAGTGGTGAGAGGCTGGAATGTGTTGCCCAGGGAGGTGGTTGAGGCCCCATGGCTGGAGGTGTTTGAGGCCAGGCTGGCTGAGGCTGTGTGCAGCCTGCTCTAGGGTAGGGTGTCCCTGGGCATGGCAGGGGGGCTGGAACTGGCTGCTCCTTGTGGTCCCTTCCCACCCTGACTAGTTCTCTGACTTTGTGCACAGCCCCTCCAGGTGGCCTGGCTCCTTCCCCTTAAGACTGTGTTTAGGTGTTTAAAAAGGGAAGGTGAATCCCATCCTGGGAGCATGACTGCACCACCTCCTTTGATCTCAGAGGCATATCTCCAAGCCAGCCAAAGTGCTGAGTGTGGCTTTGCAGAGCTGTAGAGGGGAAGCAGTGCCGTTTGCAGCAGTTAATTCTGCAGAGGCAGCAGCCTGTTTAAAGACGCCCGCAGCAGGCACTGACATCTGCCTTGCTCCTGGAGGCCAGCAGACACAGGGCTGGCTCGGGTGGCTAGCAAACAAAACTGCCATGCAAAGGAAGAAATCCCCACCCCAGCCTCCTGGGGTTTGCAGGAGGGAGGGATGAGAGATAAAATGAATAATGCTTACCTGCTAGGGGTGGATGAAGACTATAATTGTTTAGCCCCCAGCAGATCCCTGCAAGGGTTAAAAGTGACAAAGATATTAGTTGGCACTGCTAAGATTGTGGGTTTGAAGCTCTGGGCAAAACACAGACTGTTATTTACCGGACTTGGTCGATTTACTTCTTAATGCAATAATGACCTGTGAAATGAAACGTGAGCTAGACAATTGTTCCTCATTGTTTCCAGTAAAACATCCTTTCATACCCCATTAAACCACCATTAATTCCATTGGAAAGAGAAGCAGTCACAAACACCAAGGGACATCTCTCTTTTCCTCTCCTTGTGGGACTGATGGAGGCCTGTGGGTAGCACAGCAACTTTCTTACCCATTTTTAGAGGGTGCTGAGCAGCCCTTAGGGGGTCACATTTCTGAATGAGCTCAACAGGATTGGAACCCAGTGGATCTCATGCCTGAATTCTGCAGAAAGGCACCTCGGCTACCCTGGCAAGCAGAGGCTATTGATTGATGTTGAGGCAGCCTGGTTCTGCTGCTGCTTTTAGTCTGTCTTTCTTTAAGCAAGAGATTTCTTCCTCTGTGCTCAGCACTGCTCAGGCCACCCCTTGAGTGCTGTGTCCAGTTCTGGGCTCCTCAGTGCAAGAGAGATGTTGAGGTGCTGGAAGGTGTTTGGAGAAGGGCAGCAAGGCTGGGGAGGGGCCTGGAGCAGAGCCCTGTGAGGAGAGGCTGAGGGAGCTGGGGGTGTGCAGCCTGCAGCAGAGGAGGCTCAGGGCAGAGCTCATTGCTGTCTGCAGCTACCTGCAGGGAGGCTGTAGCCAGGTGGGGTTGGGCTCTGCTGCCAGGCAAGCAGCAACAGAAGGAGGGGACAGAGTGTCAAGATGCAGGTAATCTCTAAGTTCCCTTCCAACACAAGCCAGTCAGTGATTCCTGACACTAAGCCATCATAGACAATGGCCTCTAGGAACCCCCAACCTCATTTCTACCTCCACAAATCAGAACCCCCTACTTTCTCTACCTCCTCAGCACCCCAAGATCCTCTTATCTCCAAACCAAAGCCCTGATTCTGTCTCACTTCTCTCTTCCTTTCTGTTACTATTTACCATGTTCTCCATGAATCAGGAGCCTAAGGAGCAGCCTCTTATGTCTGCAGCCTTCCCAGTCAGCCCCCAAATTGTCTCTTTGCTGCCTTGTAGCCTTACTTGAAACCTAGTCCATGGTGTTGAATCAGTTGCTTGGCAGGTGCTGTTCACCTTTCCTCTCCTATGGGTTAAGATTTTGTCTGCAAGTCTGCTCAGAAATATTCAGCTGCAAAGAACAAATTTAAGTTTGGTTTTGGTTGTTTGTTTTTTTTTCCTTGGATATGTGTTAGGAAACAAATCTCTTAACTCTAAAACCTATGGGCTTACAGCAAAGGGTTCAAGATGAGCAGGGAAACAAGTCTAAGGCCAATGAAATATTCTCTGTCCACAGTCCTCATGAAAAACTGTGGTCAGAACTATCTGCTGAGATTCATTGTCTTCTGATACGCTCTGAAAGATCTAAGCTTTAGCCACAAGTTTTCCTTTCCCAATCTGCTGCATTGTTTGAAGCACAGGGAGATGCTTTCCTCCTTTCTCTTGTCTTTAAGATGCTGAAGTGTTTGGAGCCTTAAACCCCATGATCTGGGTCCCTTGCATCTGCTAATTAAGAGAAAGAATTCTGGGCACGTCATGACCTTTGCTGCTGCCCAAGGCGCTGTGTCCCTAGGAGGTAAATGTGTTATGTCCTGTCTTTACAGGCTAGGTTGGTTAGGAGCCAAGGGATTACACAGAGTCATCTGTGGTGAAGCTGAGAGGAGACCTCACAGTTTAACCATCCACAAGTATGCCACCATCTGGGAACATGCTGGTGGAATTCAGAATGACAAACCAGTTAGGCAACCAGCACAGCTTACTCTGCATAGAACTCGGGTTGCTCTGTATCACAGTGTCACAGTATCATCAGGGTTGGAATAGACCTCACAGATCATCAAGTCCAACCCTTTACCACAGAGCTCAAGGCCAGACCATGGCACCAAGTGCCACGTCCAGTCCTGCCTTGAACAGCCCCAGGGACGGCGACTCCACCACCTCCCCGGGCAGCCCATTCCAGTGTCCAATGACTCTCTCAGGGAAGAACTTTCTCCTCACCTCCAGCCTAAATCTCCCCTGGCACAGCCTGAGGCTGTGTCCTCTTGTTCTGGTGCTGGCCACCTGAGAGAAGAGAGCAACCTCCTCCTGGCCACAACCACCCCTCAGGTAGTTGTAGACAGCAATAAGGTCTCCCCTGAGCCACCTCTTTTCCAGGCTAAACAATCAGAGTTGTGGAGTCATAGAATCATAGTCAAGGGAAGTCAGGGCCAGACTATGAAAGCTGAGGGAATTGGCTTTTTATTCATAGAATCATAGAATCAAGCAGGTTGGAAGAGACCTCCAAGCTCATTCAGTCCAACCTAGCACCCAGCCTTGTCCAGTCAACCAGACCATGGCACTAAGTGCCCCAGCCAGGCTTGGCTTCAACACCTCCAGGCACACAGACTCCATCACCTCCCTGGGCAGCCCATTCCAATGCCAATCACTCTCTCTGACAACAACTTCCTCCTAACAGCCAGCCTAGACCTGCCCTGGCACAGCTTGACACTCTGTCCCCTTCTGTTGCTGCTTGCCTGGCAGCAGAGACCGAGATGCCTCTATCTATGTCAGCGATTACTGTTAAAATCAAGTCTCATCTGCAACAAATGGATCCGTGTCAGAGGACTCAATTGCAACTCTGCAGGAGGTGGAGAACCACAAGTGCAGAAGCCCTGTCATGGAAACAAGAGCAAAGGCCTGGGAGAAGATGTCCCTTTTCCCCTTCTCTGATTCCCCCTGTGCAGCAGCATTCTGAATTGGAGCTACATGTCCCTGTGCACACAGGCATGCGTGGTGGTGCACACACAGGCACTGCGCACACACAGGCACTGCACACACAGGCACTGCGCACACACAGGCACTGTCCTCAGGCACTGTACACACACACAGAGGCACTGTACACAGGCACAGGCACTGTACACACACACACACAGAGGCGCTGTCCTAAATGACTGTACACACACACACACTGTACACACAGGCACTGTACACACACACACTGTACACACACAGGTGCTGTCCTCAGTCACTGTACACACACACACTGTACACACACAGGCGCTGTCCTCAGTCACTGTACACACACACACTGTACACACACACAGGCACTGTCCTCAGTCACTGTACACACACACACTGTACACACACAGGCGCTGTCCTCAGTCACTGTACACACACACACTGTACACACACAGGCGCTGTCCTCAGTCACTGTACACACACACACTGTACACACACACACTGTACACACACACAGGCACTGTCCTCAGTCACTGTACACACACACACTGTACACACACACAGGCACTGTCCTCAGTCACTGTACACACACACACTGTACACACACACAGGCACTGTCCTCAGTCACTGTACACACACACACACTACACACACACACACAGGCACTGTCCTCAGTCACTGTACACACACACACTGCACACACACACACACTACACACACACACAGAGGCGCTGTCCTCACAACTGCCCTTGGAACCATGCCATGGTTTTCTCCCTCTTATCTTGCAAATATTAGCATTTAATGAGATACACATTTCCTTCGTTTGTTTTGACCCCACTCCAAGGGCAGCAAATACCAGAGCCTCAGCTGTTATGACAGGCTAGGTTCTTTGTTTTCTTTTCATTCTTTCTGTTTGCACTGTGGGTTTTTTGGAGAGAGAAGATTACAGACCCTGATGTTGTGAGGCAAGGAGCCTGGCTTCCAACTGAGGCAGACAAATATGTCTCAAAAATTATCCCTTGGTCCCATCCAGTGCACAGCTGTGCAGCAAACAGGAAATTGAGGAAGTCAGGTTCATCAGAGGCACAGGATTTCCTCCCTGGATGTTTCAGATAAAGCAGCTCTAATTCCTCCATGCTGGTTCAGTGCTGTAAAAGAGCCATGAGAAGAGCAGGCAGAATACCACCTCGTGGCTTGCAGAGAGGGATGTACAAGCAGAAGTGAAAGACAGGTTCTTGTGGGGAGCATTGCACATTGGCCATGTTGGTATGACCTGCTCCAGTCAAACCCACACCTATTGCCTGTGCTCCAGACTGGGAGGGCATCACATCAGCCTGGAGCTGAGGAAGTTGTTGAGCAGGAGAGTGGTGAGAGGCTGGAATGGATTGCCCAGGGAGGTGGTTGAGGCCCCATGGCTGGAGGTGTTTGAGGCCAGGCTGGCTGAGGCTGTGTGCAGCCTGCTCTAGGGTAGGGTGTCCCTGGGCATGGCAAGGGGTTGGAACTAGACAATCTTTGTGGTATGTCCCTGCCCACTGCAGGAGGGTTGGAACTGGATGATCCTTGTGGTCCCTTCCAACCCTGACTGATTCTATGACATGACACAACTCTGAACCATAGAATCACAGAATCAAGCAGGTTGGAAGAGACCTCCAAGCTCAGCCAGCCCAACCTAGCAGCCAGCCCTGCACAACCAACCAGACCATGGCACTAAGTGCCCCAGCCAGGCTTGGCTTCAACACCTCCAGGCACAGAGACTCCACCACCTCCCTGGGCAGCCCATTCCAAGAACACACAGGGCACCATGAAAGATGACTGCCTTCTGAACTGTTCTATCCCTTATGATTTGCCAAAAGCTGTGTGTGCTGGTTTGGGGCTAAGTAGAATATTTTAATGAGGGAAATTAGATCATTTGTTGTGAAAAAAACAAACAAAAATGGTGAATCTGTATCATGCATTGGTTTGCTGAGAGGGGTAGAAAGCCAAAATGTCAACAATTTAGCCTCCAACCAGCACTCTGTGTCACACAGGCACAGGAAGGGTTAGGATGGGCACATTGCTGTACTAATCACAGAATCATAGAATCAGTCAGGGTTGGAAGGGACCACAAGGAGCAGCCAGTTCCAACCCCCCTGCCATGCCCAGGGACACCCTACCCTAGAGCAGGCTGCACACAGCCTCAGCCAGCCTGGCCTCAAACACCTCCAGCCATGGGGCCTCAACCACCTCCCTGGGCAACCCATTCCAGCCTCTCACCACTCTCCTGCTCAACAACTTCCTCCTCACCACCAGCCTGAACCTACCAATCTCCAGCTGAGCTCCGTTCCCCCTAGCCCATAGACTAGGGTGAAGGACTATGTCAGACTCAGACTCAAGGGATTTGGGTTGGAATGGACTGCCTTCAGTTTTCGGCTCCCCCATTGAAGAGGGACAGAGATCTGCTGAGAGGTTCCAGTGGAGGGCTATGAGGATGATGAGGGGACTGGAGCACTTCCTGATGAGGAAATGCTGAGGGACCTGGGACTGCTTAGTCTGGAGAAGAGAAGACTGAGAGAGGATCTAATAAATGTTTTTAAGTATCTGAGGGCTGAGGGTCAGGAGGGGGGGACAGGCTCTGCTCACTGCTCCCTGGGATAGGACAAGCAGCAATGGGTGGAATCTGCACAGGAGGTTCCAGCTCAGCACAAGGGGGAACTTCTTGACTGTAAGGGTCCCAGATCCCCGGCACAGGCTGCCCAGAGAGGTTGTGGAGTCTCCTTCCCTGGAGCCTTTCAAGGCCTGTCTGGATGTTGGAAGGCAGAAGGGCTCTGCAGCGGGACCTTGACCACCTGGACAGATGGGCAGAGTCCAATGGGATGGCTTCAATAGCTCCAAGTGCGGGGTGCTGCACTTTGGCTACAACAACCCCATGCAGAGATACAGGCTGGGGTCGGAGTGGCTGAGAGCAGCCAGACAGAGAGGGATCTGGGGGTGCTGATTGATACCCACCTGAACATGAGCCAGCAGTGTGCCCAGGTGGCCAAGAGAGCCAGTGGCATCCTGGCCTGCATCAGCAATGGTGTGGTCAGCAGGAGCAGGGAGGTCATTCTGCCCCTGTACTCTGCACTGCTTAGACCACACCTTGAGTGCTGTGTTCAGTTCTGGGCTCCCCAGTTTAGGAGGGACATTGAGATGCTTGAGCGTGTCCAGAGAAGGGCGACGAGGCTGGGGAGAGGCCTTGAGCACAGCCCTATGAGGAGAGGCTGAGGGAGCTGGGATTGGTTAGCCTGGAGAAGAGGAGGCTCAGGGGTGACCTTATTGCTGTCTGCAACTACCTGAGGGGTGGTTGTGGCCAGGAGGAGGTTGCTCTCTTCTCTCAGGTGGCCAGCACCAGAACTAGAGGACACAGCCTCAGGCTGTGCCAGGGGAGATTTAGGCTGGAGGTGAGGAGAAAGTTCTTCCCTGAGAGAGTCATTGGACACTGGAATGGGCTGCCCGGGGAGGTGGTGGAGTCGCCGTCCCTGGAGCTGTTCAAGGCAGGACTGGACGTGGCACTTGGTGCCATGGTCTGGCCTTGAGCTCTGTGGTAAAGGGTTGGACTTGATGATCTGTGAGGTCTCTTCCAATCCTGATGATGATACTGTGATACTGTGTGATGTGTTCCTCTGTGATCTGTGCTAGATTGTATGGTTCTGCTCTGGCAGGGGGATTGGACTCGATGATGTCTTTGGGTCCCTTCCTACTCCTGACACCCTGTGAGCCTGTTATCCCTTGAAATGTCATCTATTCCAATCCACCTACAGTGAGCAGGGACATATTTAACTAGGACATATTGTTTAGAGCATCATCAAACCTGAATGTGGCTAAAATCCAGGTTAAGCATGCTCCTCCTAGTTTGAACTGTGGGCAGAGCAATCTCAGGTGTGTCTGTACAGGACAGTTTAAGTAATCTTTTCATTTACAACATATTGTGCTCGAGGTTTCCCTACTGGCAGGCTTACATCATAAGAACCACCAGGTCCAACCATCAAAATGGTGTGATTGATTGTAAGAGACACAGGGATACAGATCCTGCTGTTGCACAATCAGCAAACCTGAGGTCATTGCAGAACTCTGCTAAAATCTTCTGTGAGATGTTAGGTGTTTATGAGGAGAGTGGATGTGGTGCTTGAGGCTATGGTCTGGTGATGAAGGATGCTGGGGTGAAGGTTGGACTGGCTGATCCTGGTGGTCCTTTCCAACCATGGCAATTCATAGTGATGAGACGCTGTGCTGAGGGCTTTGGGTTAGTCAAGGACTTGTCAGTGTGAAGCTGATGATTGGACTTGGTGAGCTTGAAGGGCTTTGCCAATCTAAGCAGTTCTGTGATCCTGTGTCTGAAGAAGTCACTTGCTAACCCTCTGGAATCAGGTTAAACCTATGATTTGGTTTTCACTTCTATTTATAGGTTGTGTTGGCTCTTGGCATTTCACTGCTAGGGCTACAGAAGTGGCCATAAGGCATCTGATGTGATGTCATCCCTGACTTGTTTAAGCCTCCTAGGAAACATGGGGGGAAATATTACACAGCAGTAATTACATGTCCATGTGGCATTACTAAAGCTGACAAGCACTTAGATGTCTGCCTGTGTGACCTCCTTTAGCCTCGCTCTCTTGTTTAGGCTGTTGGAGTTTGACAGTCCTGCGTTGCATGATCACAGTAACGAGCAAGCAGTTTTGACTCATTTGGTCCAAAATGTGGCTGTTCTGGATGGCTCAGTGCTGTGTGCTACCATATGTTTGTATAAATGAGGTCTCTCTTATCTCTTGGAGAAGATGAAACATGTGAAATGAAAAAGAACTGGAGGAGAAGAGAGGAAGGTCCCACAGCAGAAGTGGCTGCTGGAACACCTCTGAGTAACAGAGGGACTCTAAATGAATCTTCCAAGCCAAAGCTCATAACCTTGCTCATGCCATGGAGTCACAGAATCAGTCAGGGTTGGAAAGGATGACAGGGATCATCTAGTTTCAATTTCCCTGCCATGGGCAGAGACACCCCACTCTAGATCAGGCTGCCCACAGCCTCAGCCAGCCTGGCCTTCAACACCTCCAGGGATGGAGCTTCCATTACCTCCCTGGGCAACCCCTTCCAAGCTCTCACCACTCTCATGCTGAAGAACTTCTTCCTAACATCCAGTCCAAATCTACCCATTTCCAGCTTTGCTCCATTTCCCCCAGGCCTGGCACTCCCTGAGAGCCTAGAAAGAGTCTCCCCAGCTTTTTTGTGGCCCACTTCAGATGCTGGAAGGCCACAAGAAGGTCACCTGGGAGCCTCCTCTTCTGCAGCCTGCACAGCCCCAACTCTTTCAGGCTGTGCTCACAGCAGAGCTGCTGCAGCTCTCTGAGCATCCTCCTGGCCCTGCTCTGGACACACTCCAGCATCTCCACAGCCCTCTTGTCCCAGGGGCTCCAGAACTGGCTGCAGTACTCCAGGTGGGGTCTCAGCAGAGCAGAGTAGAGGGGCAGGATCACTTCCTTCACCCTGCTACTCACACTTCTCTTGCTGCAGCCCAGGCACTGGCTGACTCTCTGGGCTGCAAGAGCACACTGACAGCTCATCCTGAGCTTCTCCTCCAGCAGCACTCCCAGGTCCCTCTCCTCAGGGCTGCTCTCAAGCCAAGTTGTCAAAACAAGGTAGCCTTGCAACGGTAACCTAGACCAGAGTGGAGGTCATGGACATGCCTTTGCTTAGGCCTTCTGAGTCCTCCTTCCATTCCTTTGTCCTTTTCACAGTTTTGGGTAGCTGCCACTAATTTCAGTTTCAAGAGCCCCCATTTTCTGGTTCCTTGGATAAGGCAGGCTGAATTAAAACTTTGGCACAAACCTTGCTTGAGACACCAATAGAGGATTTGACTTCTGTGTTTGACAAGCTAATTGGCCAAGGTTTAAAACCATCAGTTCTGCAGTAAAACTCTGTGCAGTTAATTAAAGGAAGCTGATTATTTTCAGTTGGGCTCTGTTCCTGAAACATCCTCCCACTCTCTAATAAACTTTGTTCCTGAAGTGTTGCTCTGAAATGAATAAGCACATGGCACAAACTAGAGTAGCTCTGCCTCATTCTTTTCCTCTTGTGCTTACTAGGACGCAAGTTACTGGACTGAAAGTGAAGTTCCATATCTATTAGGTCCATATTGCAAGAGCAGTATTTTCCCTGCCCTTTGGGACTGATGAAGTATCACAGAGCCAGAGATTTATTTATTGGTTTTGGTTGTTGGAGAAGACCTTTAGGATCTCAAGTCCAACTGTTTATCCCAGCAGTGCCAAGTCACCACTAAACTGTGTTATTAAGCACCACATCTACACATCTTCTAGATCCTTCCAGGGATGATGACTGCACCACTGCACTGGGCAGCCTGTTCCAAGGCTTGGCAACCTTTTCAGGGAAGAAATTTTTTTCCTAATGTCCAACCTAAAACTTTTCTGAGACAATTTAAGGCCATTTTCTTTCGTCCTATTTCTTGTCAGTGGGGAGATGTGACCAACCTTCTCCTCTCTAGAACTTCGGACTGGAGGTGAGGAGGAAGTTGTTGAGCATGAGAATGGTGAGAGCCTCTTGCCACACATGTTCATCTTCTTTTCTCTTCTCCTTTTTTCTTTTGCCTTTTTTCTCCTTTTCTCCTTTCCTTTCATTCCCCCCTTCTCTCTCCTCTCCTCTCCTCTCCTCTCCTCTCCTCTCCTCTCCTCTCCTCTCCTCTCCTCTCCTCTCCTCTCCTCTCCTCTCCTCTCCTCTCCTCTCCTCTCCTCTCCTCTCCTCTCCTCTCCTCTCCTCTCCTCTCCTCTCCTCTCCTCTCCTCTCCTCTCCTCTCCTCTCCTCTCCTCTCCTCTCCTCTCCTCTCCTCTCCTCTCCTCTCCTCTCCTCTCCTCTCCTCTCCTCTCCTCTCCTCTCCTCTCCTCTCCTCTCCTCTCCTCTCCTCTCCTCTCCTCTCCTCTCCTCTCCTCTCCTCTCCTCTCCTCTCCTCTCCTCTCCTCTCCTCTCCTCTCCTCTCCTCTCTCTGCAAAGTGAATGTGGGCCCTAATTCAGGAGCAGGCAGTATAGAAGCTAACTTGTTTACATCCACCAATTTTCCTTGTAGATTATGTTTCCAAAGAAGCCCTTTGTAACTAATAACCCTTCACTGCAACCCTGGAGGGCTCACAAGTTATGGCACGGTGGATTATGGCAGAGAGTGGGTGGGAAAAAGTCAATAATAGCCCCAATAAAAAAGCCATCCTTCTGATCAAAGGAGAAAATGCTTGAATAAAGATTATATTAAAAAAGAAAGAGGAATGTAGAGGTCTTGTTAAATCCTTTGGGTTAGTGTCCAGTTATGTGGATTTCCCCTCTAGTGCTTATTCTGGCATTCGTTAAACCCTGATAAGTTACATAGAAACACTTGAAAGAGTGATCAGAAATGCTATGTGTGAATAACAGAACTGCTTCAAGGGGAATGGGAATTCTTAAAGGGAAATGCATCCTGACATAGAAAGTGAACTTGTGCCATTTTCTCATTGGCCAGGGTTACTCTCTTACTCCTCTCTCTGTTTTGTGGAGGCTGTTGAATTTGGATGCTTTTACATTCGCAGTTTAGAGGCTGCTTGGGGAAATAATATTGCCTTTTGCTTAGCTCCAGGGTGAGGGAGGAGGGCTGAAGGACTTTTGGAAAGTGCCTTTTTCCAGGTGCCTTGCCTTGAGAAGATTAAGCTGCAGTTTGGAGGGAAAGAAAGGAAAAAAATATCTGAAGCAATCCAACAGAACCAACTCAAACTCAGCCCAGATATTCCTCAGAGTTGTTTGTGCTATCATATCATATAATTTCATATCATATCATATCATATCATATCATATCATGATATGATAACTAGGTCAAACCCAGCCCAGATATTCCTCAGAGTTGTCTGTGCTACCATTTGCAAGGAGTGCATGGTGCCTCTGCCTGTTCTTCCAGAACACACTGAGCAGCAGGTCACATTTCCATGGGTGTTTGCTCCTTAACTCACTGTGATCTATTCAACAGGATTCAGTGCCAGGCTAAGCTCAGGTGCTTCTGTAGTGATCATCCAAATGTGAAGTCAGTGCTGTACTCAGCACTGGTTATGCTGCACTTTGAGTACTGTGCCCAGTTCTGAGCTCCTCGATTTAAGAGAGATGTTGAGGTGCTTAAATGTGTCCAAAGAAGGGCAGCAAGGCTGGGGATGGGGCTGGAGCACAGCCCTACAAGGAGCAGCTGAGGCAGCTGGAGTTGTTCAGTCTGGACAAAAGAAGGCTCAGGGCAGACCTCATTGCTCTCTACAACTACCTGAAAAGAGGTTATAGCCAGGTGGGGTTGGGCTCTTCTCCCAGGAAGCCACAGAATCACAGAATCAAGCAGGTTGGAAGAGACCTCTGAGCTCAGCCAGCCCAACCTAGCAGCCAGCCCTGCACAACCAACCAGACCATGGCACTAAGTGCCCCAGCCAGGCTTGGCTTCAACACCTCCAGGCACAGAGACTCCACCACCTCCCTGGGCAGCCCATTCCAACGGGAAATCTCTCTCTGTGTGTCATGGAAGGAGCATAACAGCACTGATAAAGGAAAGCTTTGTGTTGCAGAAGCATTGCAGGCAGCACATTGAGGAGGCCTTTTGCTTGAGTAAAAGTTTATTGCTTGCTTTACTTGGTGTTTCTCTTTTAAACAGCTGAAGTGTTAATGCCCACAACGGCAGGCAGCAGAAGGTTAAATCATCATTAACTTGTTGCCACAGGAACATGTTGTAGCCCTTTTATTTGCTGTTCATGTTACAGAAATAACACATTAGCCCTGCAAAGGCTCAGGCAGAGGGGAGCAGAGCTGATCCTGTGGTTACATTATGAACTCAAGCTATGAAAGCCCTAACCTAAACTGTGGGATAATGAGATATGAAGGGATTTTCTGAGCTCTACTGCTGATCACATCGTGTTTGCTCAGGAAGATGGTTGTGCTTCCTCTGAGATGAAAACACAGCTTCCATTGAGGGAAGCTTCAACAATAACCTTCAGCACTCCAAGCCACAGTGGTTTAACAGAACAGGGACAAGGGGTTTAAGCCATTATGAGGCTCCTTGCCATACCCAGCTTGTATGTGGTACAATGGAATTTGAGAAGGGGTCTTCACTTGTACTTTATTTTTAACAGTGCTGTTACAGAACTCTCTAATTCAGAAGGTGAAGCCCTGAACCTCTGATGGTATTGTCTGTGTTCCACAGGTTTATGGATTCACAGACTGCAGTGGGTTGGGAGACCCAAAGGTCATCTTGTCCAACTCCCCCTGCAGTGAGCAGGGACTAGATCAGGCTGCCCAGAGCCACATCGAGTCTGATCTCACATTTATCAAGGCCAAGGGCAGGGTTCTGCACTTTGGCCACAACAACCCCAAGCAGCACTACAGGCTGGGGCCAGAGTGGCTGAGAGCAGCCAGGCAGAGAGGGACTCTCTGGTAGAGAGGAGCTGAAGAGGAGGCAGCAGTGCCCAGGTGGGCAGCAGAGCCAATGGCATCCTGGGCTGGCTCAGGAGCAGTGTGGGCAGCAGGACAAGGGAGGTTCTTCTGCCCCTGTGCTCAGCACTGCTCAGGCCACCCCTTGAGTGCTGTGTCCAGTTCTGGGCTCCTCAATTCAAGAGAGATGTTGAGGTGCTGGAAGGTGTTTGGAGAAGGGCAGCAAGGCTGGGGAGGGTCCTGGAGCAGAGCCCTGTGAGGAGAGGCTGAGGGAGCTGGGGGTGTGCAGCCTGCAGCAGAGGAGGCTCAGGGCAGAGCTCATTGCTGTCTGCAGCTGCCTGCAGGGAGGCTGTAGCCAGGTGGGGTTGGGCTCTGCTGCCAGGCAAGCAGCAAGAGAAGAAGGGGACAGAGTCTCGAGTTGTGCCAGGGGAGGTCTAGGCTGGATTTTCAGGTAGCTGTAGACATTTAAGGCTGCTCTAGGGTAGGGTGTCCCTGGGCATGGCAGGGGGGTTGGAACTGGCTGCTCCTTGTGGTCCCTTCCAACCCTGACTGATTCCATGATCTGTGGCAAGTTAGAAGTACACATTGCAGTAAAAGAATCAGGAAACTGGACATGGATGTGAAATATTTAGTTTTCCAAACTCAGGACTGGTCCCATGAGAATGAATAGCTTGGACCTGTCATTTCCTATGACTTTGTCTTTTGTGCCTGACTGAGACACTGAAGAAATAGAAAGCTCTAAAAGAAGTTTTTCCTTCAGCTTAAGGCCTTGAGGACAGAAGAGAATTTGCTCATGAAAGGTGTTTCTGAGACACCTTTTGTACCATGGCAGGTGCACAGTGAGATGCTGCTGTCTTTGGTGTGCAGAGCACTGCATGTGTGAAGCCATCCTTAATTCTCTCTCTGCCTCCTGCTGCCCCAGTCCCTTTGGTCACTGTCACTCGCCTGCAATCCTGTGATCTATAAACAAGGACTGGCAGTGACAAAGCAGCAGAGGGAGGCTAAAATCTGTGTGGCATGTGACAGAGAGAAAAGGTCACATTGCCCTGCATTAGCCCTCTCTTAAGTCAAGTTAATTAATGCTTCTTTCTTTTTCTGATTCAAGTGGATGGGCCTCCAGGCACAATGCAGTTTGTAAGGGCAGCAGGTTGGGAGTCACCTAAGTGTGAGCATGGCTATGCCCCTGCATGCCCCTGTGTCTTCAGGCTAGGAAGCACCAGCTCAGCCCTCCACTCACTTCTCAGGTGTGTGTACTGCTCCCCACTCACTTGACATGTGAGCAACATGGACTCATAGAATCAGCCAGGTTGGAAGAGAGCTCCAGGTTCAGCCAGCCCAACCTAGCACCCAGCCCTGGCCAACCAACCAGACCATGGCACTAAGTGCCCCAGCCAGGCTTGGCTTCAACACCTCCAGGCACAGTGACTCCACCACCTCCCTGGGCAGCCCATTCCAATGCCAATCACTCTCTCTGGAACAACTTCCTCTGAACATCCAGCCTAGACCTCCCCTGGCACAACTTGACACTCTGTCCCCTTCTTCTGTTGCTGCTTGCCTGGCAGAAGAGACCAAGCCCTAAACCTGCTCTTCAAACATGGCCTGCTTGATCTTTGCCCCGGGTATGATCTCTTCCCATCAAGGAAGCTAAAATTACTCCTGGCTGCAGGTTTCCCTGCAGGACATTTTCTTAGTTGTGAGATGTCTTTGTGACTGATGTGGCCTATGCCCTCCTCTGAGTTGTGCAGGTGAGTTCATGGTCAGAGCAGCACTCTCCAGGGTTAGATCTCAATGCTGGTAGGGGCAGTGCCCATGCTAAATTAAGTAAAGTGGTGCCAGGCTACAGAGTTCTAAGCACAATCCTTTGCTCTGCAGAAATAGCTACAAGAGCCTCTGGCAGGCTCTTGTCTTGGGCCAATTAAAGCTCTCCCAAACAACTCTTGGGTGCAGTGTGGGAGTTAATATGTGCCAAGGAACACTCCTAGTTGTTCTGTTGGATGAGTCTGTCCTGCTTTGAGGGCTATGATGAGATAATAGAATCACAGACTCCTAGAAAAGCAACATTAGAATTGCTACCATTTGAAAAGACCTTTGAAGTCACTGAGGCCAACCTTTGACCTAACACCCCCATGCCCATTAAACCAGCTCCCAAAGTGCCATTTCTTGAACACCTCCAGGGCTGGTGACTCCACCACCTCCCTGGGCAGCCTGTTCCAGTGCCTGATCACTCTTTCAGTACAGAATTTTTTTCCTGGTGTCCAATCTAAACCTCCCCCAGCACAGTTTGAGGCCATTTCCTCTTATTCTATCACTTGTCTATAATACAGAGAAAAGACCAATACCCACCTCACTAAAGCATCCTTCCCTGAGTCCAGCTTTTGTGTGTGTCCCCAAACTCTCTCTTTGTTTGTTTGTTTGCAGATTACCTCAGCCCTGTGAGGAGAGGCTGAGGGAGCTGGAGGTGTGCAGCCTGCAGCAGAGGAGGCTCAGGGCAGAGCTCATTGCTGTCTGCAGCTACCTGCAGGGAGGCTGTAGCCAGGTGGGGTTGGTCTCTTCTGCCAGGCAAGCAGCAACAGAAGAAGGGGACAGAGTCTCAATCTGTGCCAGGGCAGGTCTAGGCTGGATGTTGTTAGGAAGTTGTTGTCAGAGAGAGTGATTGGCATTGGAATGGGCTGCCCAGGGAGGTGGTGGAGTCTGTGTGGCTGGAGGTGTTGAAGCCAAGCCTGGCTGGGGCACTTAGTGCCATGGTCTGGTTGATTGTTGAGGGCTGGGTGCTAGGTTGGAGTGTATGAGCTTGGAGGTCTCTTCCATCCTGGCTGATTCTGTGATTCTGTGCTATGACTCTGTTCAGAACATGATTATTAGATGAGACTGTAGCTGTCAGGTCCTCAGACACCTTTCTTCCAGCAGTGATGGAAGGTGAAGTGCTGTGCTGGATTTGAGGGCTGCACCTGGTGTTGGTTCACCCTCAGCTCCCCACAGGGCTCAGCTCCTAAATGGCAAATCTCCATCTCCCTTCCTTCTTTCTTTCAGCTCTAAGCCATTTGAGGAGTATCTCACTATCAATCCTGCCTCCATATACCTCTGGTCATAACACTTTCCAGACAGGTAATTTTCAGCCATCCTTGCCCCAGACCAGCACTGTCAGTTTACACCCATCAGCAGAATGGCCACTACGTGGTCATGCAATCCCAGTTCTGGTTAAACACGGGGAACTGCTCTCCCCTGCCCATCCTGTTTGCTACCAAGAGCTAAAATGTGCTCGTGGTGCCTCCGTGATGAGGTGCAGGGTGTTCATGCAATCCCAGTTTTGGTTAAACATGGGGACCTGCTCTCCTATTTTGCTACCAGGAGTTAAAATGTGCTCATGGTGCCTCAGTGATGAGGTACAGGCTTTGATGGTACAGATCTGATCAGCATCCATATGCCCCTTAGATGCCTGCTGGATGCTTGTGCAAAGGTCAGGCATCTCTAGTGCCCCCCCAGAAGGTTTTTAATGGAGTGAGCTGCTTGCTTTTATCCTTCCTCATAATTTCAAGAGGCAGAATCCCTCCCTCCCCCAGGCAAGCAGCCAGCCTGCCACTAGCTATTTGCCTTACGATCACGATGAAGCTGGAAATAAAACACAGCCATGGACTGAACTCACTAACCCTCAGTCCAAAGGTATTAAGGCTGCCACTTGATAGAGACAGTATCTAGTTCTTGGAAATGTTTTGCTCCTGGCCCCCTGGAAGATTGGGAAGAGAGGAGTAGGCAAAGAAAGATAAGGACTGTGTGTTTGCTGTGGAACTGGCAAGTGCAATTAGAATTGCCAACTGAGTTGTGATCAAAATTCTGATTAATTACTTACTGCTATTTCACAGAGGAGAAATTAGTGCGTATCTAATTGGCATTACTGAAATGTAGTCTGTGCCTGGCTGGCATAAATTAAATGTAAAGAACAAATCTACTGCGCTTATGAGGGAGAGAGGAAGAGAGGGAGCAAAAATGAATGAGTGGTACTGGGCCAGATCCTGGGGGATGTGCATCAGGACTTCCCTGGTGAAGCCCCTGCCTGCTAAGGCTCATACCTGGGGTGTTGAAAGAGATGCTTTGATTTGGGTGTTTACTAGGGGTCTCTGATGCATAACAGGAGGAGGTCAGAGCAGAGCATCACAGCAGCTTTTCCTCCAGTCTTATCGCATCTCACTCTATCAAAGCCAGTGAGAGCAGCATCAAATCCTATTTTCAGCTCATGATGCCGTGGCACCAACCCCCACCATACCAGCAGGGACTTCCTAGCCTGTGGGTTTGGTTTGCTTATTCATTTCAGTCTGAGCTCTGCACATGCTCTAGGCACATATACAATAATGGCAATTACCCATTGTACAAAGCACGTGAATAATTTCACTGTGAAGGAGAAGAGAAGTCAGAGCCATGGTTTCAGTGCCAGTGGCATCCTGGGCTGACTCAGGAGCAGTGTGGGCAGCAGGACAAGGGAGGTTCTTCTGCCCCTATGCTCAGCACTGCTCAGGCCACCCCCTGAGTGCTGTGTCCAGTTCTGGGCTCCTCCATTCAAGAGAGATGTTGAGGTGCTGGAAGGTGTTTGGAGAAGGGCAGCAAGGCTGGGGAGGGGCCTGGAGCACAGCCCTGTGAGGAGAGGCTGAGGGAGCTGGGGGTGTGCAGCCTGCAGCAGAGGAGGCTCAGGGCAGAGCTCATTGCTGTCTGCAGCTGCCTGCAGGGAGGCTGTAGCCAGGTGGGGTTGGGCTCTGCTGCCAGGCAAGCAGCAACAGAAGAGAGGGACAAAGTCTGAAGTTGTGGCAGGGGAGGTCTAGGCTGGATGGTAGGAGGAAGTTTTTACCAGAGCAGGTTGGAAGAGATCACCAAGCTCGTCCAGCCCAACCTAGCACCCAGCCCTGCCCAGTCATCCAGACCATAGCACTAAGTGCCCCATCAAGGCTTGGCTTGAACACCTTCAGGGACGGTGACTCCATCACCTCCCTGGGCAGCCCATTCCAATGGCAAAATCCCCTCTCAGCCTTCTCTTCTTCAGACTAATCAGCCTCAGTTCTCTTAGTGTTTCCTCACACAAGAGACACTCATATCCCACAAACATCCTTGTAACTCTCAGTTTTACTCTCCAGTAGATCCCTGTGTCTTTTGAATCAGGAACCCTAAAACTGGATACAGTATTCCAGGTGTAGGTTCAGCAGGACAGCACAGAGGAGGAAGAGAGCCTCCTTTGACCTGCTGGACACACTTTGCTTGATGCACCCCAGGATGTCTTTGGCCCTCTTGGCCACAAGGGCACATTGCTGGCCCATGCAAGACTTGTTGTCATTTCATTCATCTGTGGAAATTATTGTGACTTTGAAAGAGGCCTCATCCCTTTACATACTGTGAGTGTAGCTGCATTGAATTTCAAGGCTCACTCCAATACCTCCCAGCACTGCGGTGCAATGAAGCCTTGCAACCTCTTGCCATTATCCTTGAATTTCCTTGCCTTTTGCCTCTCTGGAGGTGTCAGGAGCAGGTTGGGTGAGACCTTGAGCAACCTGTTCTACTGGGAGGTGTCTCTGCCTATGGCATGGGGTTGGAACTGGATGAGCTTTGCGGTCCCTTCCAACCCAAATCATTCTTTGATTCTTTGGTTACCCCTTGTAGGAATGCAGCTTTATGATTTTATTCTCAGAAAGGCTCAAAACATCAGCTGGTTTGTACTGGCCTAAGCACCAAACTCTCCTCAAAGAGACCACCTGAGGAAGTGGCCTGCTGGGAACCCATTGTAACCATCCAAACAGAGGCATCCATGCCTTTTTGAGCTCACCCACCAGAAGTCACAACGAAAAGCAGAGAACACAATGGGCTTCAGCTTCAATCCCATCAGGCATCATATTGTTCCTTCTCTTTTCTTGCATCCTGTTCCTTCTCTTTTCTTGCTTTCTGTTCCTTCTCTTTTCTTGCATCCTGTTCCTTCTCTTTTCTTGCATCCTGTTCCTTCTCTTTTCTTGCTTTCTGTTCCTTCTCTTTTCTTGCATCCTGTTCCTTCTCTTTTCTTGCTTTCTGTTCCTTCTCTTTTCTTGCTTTCTGTTCCTTCTCTTTTCTTGCATCCTGTTCCTTCTCTTTTCTTGCTTTCTGTTCCTTCTCTTTTCTTGCATCCTGTTCCTTCTCTTTTCTTGCATCCTGTTCCTTCTCTTTTCTTGCTTTCTGTTCCTTCTCTTTTCTTGCATCCTGTTCCTTCTCTTTTCTTGCTTTCTGTTCCTTCTCTTTTCTTGCATCCTGTTCCTTCTCTTTTCTTGCATCCTGTTCCTTCTCTTTTCTTGCTTTCTGTTCCTTCTCTTTTCTTGCATCCTGTTCCTTCTCTTTTCTTGCTTTCTGTTCCTTCTCTTTTCTTGCATCCTGTTCCTTCTCTTTTCTTGCATCCTGTTCCTTCTCTTTTCTTGCTTTCTATTCCTTCTCTTTTCTTGCTTTCTGTTCCTTCTCTTTTCTTGCATCCTGTTCCTTCTCTTTTCTTGCTTTCTGTTCCTTCTCTTTTCTTGCTTTCTGTTCCTTCTCTTTTCTTGCTTTCTGTTCCTTCTCTTTTCTTGCATCCTGTTCCTTCTCTTTTCTTGCTTTCTGTTCCTTCTCTTTTCTAGCATCCTGTTCCTTCTCTTTTCTTGCTTTCTGTTCCTTCTCTTTTCTTGCTTTCTGTTCCTTCTCTTTTCTTGCTTTCTGTTCCTTCTCTTTTCTTGCTTTCTGTTCCTTCTCTTTTCTTGCTTTCTGTTCCTTCTCTTTTCTTGCATCCTGTTCCTTCTCTTTTCTTGCTTTCTGTTCCTTCTCTTTTCTAGCATTCTCTTACTTCTCTTTTCTATTTCCCATTGCAGTCTGGGATGTTTTCAGATTAAACAAGTCCCAGTAACCTGAAACCCCATCATCATCTCTGGAAGTGCCCTGTGCAGCATGGTTAATAAATAAAAAGCTAAGAGAAATAAAAGAGACAACCTTTCCACTACTAACACACAGCTCTTCAAAGCTATTCTTTTGCTCTGGGCTTTTACAATAATAAGCTGAAAAAATATATTAGAGAGCAGAGTCCTTCCTAGCCACTTCATATTTCATCTTGCCTCTCGCCTTGTCTATTTATTTTCACGTCTTCCTTGATTACTTCTCAATTGCAGAAAGACAACATTAGGCACAATGAGTTTTAAATATACTCCTTGGCCAAAATAACTCCGAGGGCTGTCTGAAGTTTCAAACATCTCACTGGTAAAGTCTGGAGTGAGATGTGAAGGGAATGGTGTCTGCTAGTTAGAGCAAGGCAGTGAGCACTGGCTGGGCACTTGCGGTGCTCCAACAGTACAGTTATTCTCTTTGTCCATGGGCTCCATACCACCCAGCCCAGAATCAGACCTCCCCTGGCTCAACTGGAGACTGTGTCCCCTTCTTCTGTTGCTGCTTGCCTGGCAGAAGAGACCAATCCTCACCTGGTGCCGTCCCTGGGGCACTTCAACGCAAGGTTGGACGTGGCACTTGGTGCCATGATCTAGCCTTGAGCTCTGTGGTAAAGGGTTGGACTTGATGATCTGTGAGGTCTCTTCCAACCCTGATGATACTCTGTGTGTGTGTGATACTTGTAGACTACCAGTGGTTTAGCCATCTTGGCTACAAAAGCCAAGTGCTGAGTTTAATACTTCCCAGAGTCTTTCTCAGATCTTTGACTGCAGCCTATGTGGATGCCTGTCAGGGCTAAGAGAACTTTCTTACTCCTCAGATTAAAGTCCTAGTGGCTTCATCTTCTTTCTTCTGCCCTTCTTCTTGATGACAGAAGAGAGTTGCTTCAGTGGTGTGTACAGAGCTATCATTTCTCACTTCTTTCAGAGTGGGAGCACCTGTTCTGCAAGCCTCATTAGCTTCATCGTTAGGAACTGGGCTCATTTCACCTAATTTCATCTGTCCAAACTAGCTGCCTAAGTTTCCCATCAGCCAGCAGAGAAAGATACCTCCAGAAGTGATATAATCCATCCCAGAGAAAGCAGGAGTGAATGACCCTCTAAAAGCCTCTTCTCTCTCTCTCTAATGATTATTGTCTGGTTGAACAGCTTAGACAAGACAATTAGCTTAGGCTAGATGCTTAACATTTAGGCAGCTAAAATGAATGTGCTCCATGCCATTCTGTGTGCTCAGATAATGACTCTAGCCTTTGTATCTCAAATTTTAGCTCTCCCATATGTTTTCCTAGGTGTTCAGATTCTGTGCTGTGCCTTCAGATTGATTTCAGCTTCTAAGGCTTAAAATCCTTGCCTGCCATTCCTATTCGTCCTCATAAATATGGCATGGCCTAATATAGCTGTCTGTGCCTGTAATGAAATCCTTCCACTCTCAGATTCAGCTCCACAGCCCACACAGGACTAATATTGCTGGAAGTCACCCTAATAATGTCACAGGCACTCTCATGCCTCTGAACCCTTCTGTCCAAGCACAGGCTCCACCAGCCTGCCTTCAACCACAGCAGCTCCCCAGGAGGTTTGGCTGCTTTTAACTTCAGTCAGAAAGGAAGGAATTGGAATGGGAGGAATTGGGAAGGAAAGAGCTTGGAAGGAAGGACTTTGGAGGGAATCTGAAGGAGTTTGGGAGGAATTTGGAGGGAATTTGGAAGGAAGAAAGGAAGGAATAAGGAAGGGAGGGAAGGAAGGAACAGGAAGGGAAGAGAGGAAGGAGGGAAGGAAGGGAAGAGAGGAAGGAGGGAAGGGAGGGAAAGAAGGGAAGGGAAGGGAAGGGAAGAGGGAAGGGAAGGGGGAAGGGAAGGGAAGGGAAGGGAAGGGAAGGGAAGGGAAGGGAAGGGAAGGGAAGGGAAGGGAAGGGAAGGGAAGGGAAGGGAAGGGAAGGGAAGGGAAGGGAAGGGAAGGGAAGGGAAGGGAAGGGAAGGGAAGGGAAGGGAAGGGAAGGGAAGGGAAGGGAAGAGAGGGAGGAGGGAAGGGAAGAGAGGGAGGAGGGAAGGGAAGGAAGGAAGGAGGGAAGGGAAGGAAGGAAGGAGGGAAGGGAAGGAAGAGAGTAAGGAGGGGAGGGAGGGAGGAAGGACTTTGGAACTGAGAATTTATAAGGAAGGCAGGAAAGGCTGATGGTAAAAGGATACTGGAGGCATCAGACAGGATGGATGGATGAAAAGCTCAAGAATTCTCCTCAACCATCCCTTCCCTCCGAGGTCAAAGAACTCTTTTCAGTTATTAATTTTTCCCCACTAGAAAAAAAATGTTCTTCTGATTTCAAGCCTAAATCCTCCTTGGTTCAAATACTTTGTTGTTTTTTTTTTTTTTTAATGACTTTTAATATCCCAACTGAAATGGCTGCTGTCTTGCTGGTTTGATCTGGGGTATTTGAAATAGTTGTTTAAATGGTATGGTTGGGGGGGGGGGGGGGGGGGAAGGAACAAACAAAGGCTTTTCAGTCAAATAATTCTACTGAAAATGTTCACATGGTCCAAAAATTACAATTCCTTAGGTAAAGCTGAAAACTTGGTAAAATTCTTCTACTTAGTCAATTACAATAAGCCCTAATAAACAAAAAGGGTAGGGTGTCCCTGCCCATGGCAGTGGGGTTGCAACTGGATGCTCCTGGTGGTTCCTTCCAACCCTGACTGATTCTATGATTAAAAAAGGAGAAAACAATTTAAATGCAGATGCTGAGCTATACCTGTCCTCTCCTTCACCTATATCTTATCATAATGACACTGACTGTCATTTTGAAGCTTAATTCAAACCCAAAGACTTGCAACATCTGCAGGGTTTTGGCATTTTCTTTCTGGCCCACTTCTGGTTCTGGACAGAGCTCATTGCTGTCTACAGCGACCTGCAGGGAGGCTGTAGCCAGGTGGGGTTGGGCTCTGCTGCCAGGCAAGCAGCAACAGAACAAGGGGACAGAGTGTCAAGCTGTGCCAGGGCAGGTCTAGGCTGGATGTTAGGAGGAAGTTGTTGGCAGAGAGAGTGATTGGCATTGGAATGGGCTGCCCAGGGAGCCTGGAGGTGTTGAAGCCAAGCCTGGCTGGGGCACTTAGTGCCATGGTCTGGTTGATTGTCTAGGTGTGAGTGCTAGGTTGGGCTGGCTGAGCTTGGAGCTCTCTTCCAACCTGCTTGATTCTGTGATTCTAATGGAAAACGGCTCAGCCTTTTTGTAAGCCTGTTCCCAGGACAAAACACTGTTCTCCTTGGGAAGAAATGCTAATAATGCTAATACTAAAGTCAAATTGGAGTTGCTGTGAGTTTTCTTTTGAGGCAGTTCACTTTATCCCCTAACTTTATTTTTGTGGAAGAAAAGGCTGATTTGTCTTTGCAGTGACTTCAGGCCAAGAAGGGGAAAAGAAACTGAGAACCCTCCTGCCTGTAACAAAGCCTGGCAGTGATGGTCTTAATAGAGCTGAAGTTTGACTAATTCTTTCACCACTTGTCAGAGGACCTACTTTTGTTCGTGGTAACCAAAGGAGCTGTCTCCTCCCCCGTATCTGCAGCCGCTAACGTAGGCGCTTGTGCGGAGCGCACATTCCCGCTAACCGTTATGATGTTTGCTGTCAAACTCATTTATTTATGCAACTGCTGTGGAAAGGCCTGGGGCCCAAAAGCAACCCTGAAAGATTTCAGAGCCCTGGTGTGGGGTCATGAAAGGGAAAGAGAGGGGGAGGGCAAAGGCTGCGCTGGTTATGAGAAAGGAACTGACACAGGAAACGGTCACATATGGCACAGATTTATTGTGTCCGGGACTTCCCATTCCAAACTCATTATATCCACAGCTCAGAGCAGTGCATGGCATGGTCACATTCATTTTTAGGTCTGGCACCAGATGAAATTGCTGTTCTGCTTTCGGGTGGCAGTGTGGTGGTTTTATCATGCCTTGGCCAGAGAGAGGGTGACTGGAACTGTGTCAGTGAAGGCTCCACTGCTCGCTGCCCCTCGCCGTTATGTTGAGCCCCAGGTATCAGTTTGATTAAAGCTTCAGTCAGCCTTGTTGCTGGTCAGGAGGAGAGAAGAATCCTTCTGGGATTTCAATGCACCTAAAGGAAAGGCAGATTATCTTAAGGGGAAACATAATGGGAAAAAACTTTGCTAGTGACATGAGAAAGAAATTGATATTTGCAGAGCAATGTGGCTTTTTTTTTTTTCCAAAAGTGAAATCGTTTGGACCAAAAGACATCACTGCTCCACCCTGCTGAGAGCCCACCTGCAGTGCTGCAGCCAGTGCTGCAGCCCCCTGGCAAGAGGGATGTGGAGATGCTGGAGTGTGTCCAGAGCAGGGCCAGGAGGTGTTGAAGCCAAGCCTGGCTGGGGCACTTAGTGCCATGGTCTGGTTGATTGTTGAGGGCTGGATGCTAGGTTGGGCTGGATGAGCTTGGAGGTCTCTTCCTGCCTGCTTGATTCTATGATCCTGTGATTATCATCTGGACCATGTGTTTCTCAGCTTTTAGACAAGAAGGAGGTCTGAAGAGCTGGTGTTAGCATCAAAGAAATATATAACCTCATGAAAGATGGAAATGATGCTTGGTTTCACAGTGAATAAGTACTGGCAAGGTGTGTGGTTATATCAGTGACTACAAACAATGAATGTGAGAACAAATGTTTCATGTTCTACACCTCTTTTCCTGTGGGTTTGCACGAGAAAGGGAAGGATGAGTGCGGATCCTGTGATGCGTAACAAGAGTGAGTTTGTACCACAGAGTTTACGCCAGTGGAAGCAATAAAACTGTGTTTTCTCTACCTGGACACCTACTTTTACACAACTTGAAGGAAAACAGTGTCTTTGGGTCTGAAAATATGACTGGAATTGGCAGAGGAGTTCAAAGTGCTTCTGGAGAAATGGTAAATGGGTCAGAAAAAAAGCCCACACAGCCTGGTGGGACTCATTGCCTGCTCAAATAGTATTCTTTTAAAGGAAGGATTCAGAGTCTGAAGCAATCACTCTGCTGTGAGCATCTGTTTGTGTCTGGGGGTCTCACACATGTACCTACACAAATACACACCAAGCACACATCCCACCAGGCACTCACAGAATCACAGCCTGGTAGGGGTTGGAAGGGACTTCTTGAGACTAAGTGGTCCACACACCCTGCTAGAGCAGCTTCACCTGGAACCTGCACACCTCCAGATGTGTTCTGGATCTCTGCAGAGAAGGAGACGTCAAAACCCTCTTGCACAGCCTGTGCCAGGACTCCATCACCCACACAGGGAAGAAGCTGTTCCTCATGTTCCTCATGTTCAGGTGGAATTCAGGTGGAATTCAGTGTTTCCTCATGTTCAGATGGAATTCAGGTGGAATTCAGGTGGAATTCAGTGTTTCCTCATGTTCAGGTGGAATTCAGGTGGAATTCAGGTGGAATTCAGTGTTTCCTCATGTTCAGGTGGAATTCAGGTGGAATTCAGGTGGAATTCAGTGTTTCCTCATGTTCAGATGGAATTCAGGTGGAATTCAGGTGGAATTCAGTGTTTCCTCATGTCCAGGTGGAATTCAGGTGGAATTCGGTGTTTCCTCATGTTCAGGTGGAATTCAGTTGGAATTCAGTGTTTCCTCATGTTCAGGTGGAATTCAGGTGGAATTCAGGTGGAATTCAGTGTTTCCTCATGTTCAGGTGGAATTCAGGTGGAATTCAGGTGGAATTCAGTGTTTCCTCATGTTCAGATGGAATTCAGGTGGAATTCAGGTGGAATTCAGTGTTTCCTCATGTTCAGGTGGAATTCAGGTGGAATTCAGTTGGAATTCAGTGTTTCCTCATGTTCAGGTGGAATTCAGGTGGAATTCAGTGTTTCCTCATGTCCAGGTGGAATTCAGGTGGAATTCGGTGTTTCCTCATGTCCAGGTGGAATTCAGTTGGAATTCAGTGTTTCCTCATGTTCAGGTGGAATTCAGGTGGAATTCAGTGTTTCCTCATGTTCAGGTGGAATTTCCTAGGTTCTGTTTTATACTCATTGTCCCTTATCTGGTCAGTGGCCAACAGAGAAAAGAGACTGCCCTAATCCACATGACACCCATCCTTTAGGCATCTATAAGCACTGATATGGTCCCCTCTCAGTTTTCTCTCAGAAAGGCTAAGCAAACAGCTTCAGCCCCCCAAGTCAAGAGGGACATGGAACTGCTTGAGAGAGTCCAGCACAGAGCCACAAAGATGCTGAAGGGAATGGAACAGCTCTGTTATGAGGAGAGCCTGAGGGAGCTGGGGCTGTGCTGCTGGGAGAGGAGGAGACTGAGAGGTGACCTCAGCAATGCTTATCAATATGTAAAGGTGAGTGCCAGGAGGCTGGAGCCAGGCTCTGCTGGGTGATGCCCAATGACAGCACAAGGGGCACTGGGTGGAAGCTGAGGCACAGGAAGTGTCATGTACACATGAGAAGGAATTTTTTTCTCTTCCAACCTGCTTAATTCTATGATTCTATGATCTTTCTGTTTATCTCCCATGGAAACACTGCTAAAGGTGGTTCAGTGACTTCCTAGTTTACAGCTGGTGTGCTTCTGAAAACATTGGGGGATGCCTTGTTTCAGCATCTGCTGATTTGGGTGGGCTGCTTTTCACTCACACAAAGATTTACAAGCTCAGTGTCTGCAGAGCCATTGCTTTCCAAGGATGAGCACATAGAATCATAGGATCATAGGATCAAGCAGGTGGGAAGAGACCTTCAAGATCAACCAGCCCAACCTAGCACCCGGCACTATCCAGTCAACCAGACCATGGCACTAAGTCCAGTCTTCTCTTGAACACCTCCAGGCACGGCGACTCCACCACCACCCTGGGCAGCCCATTCCAATGCCAATCACTCTCTCTGACAACAACTTCCTCTAACATCCAGCCTAGACCTGCCCTGGCACAGCTTGACACTCTGTCCCCTTCTTCTGTTGCTGCTTGCCTGGCAGCAGAGCCCAACCCCACCTGGCTACAGCCTCCCTGCAGGTAGTTGTAGACAGCAATGAGCTCTGCCTGAGTCAGAAGTGGGCCAGAAGGAAAATGCCGAAACCCTGCAGATGTTGCAAGTATTTGGGTTTGTATTGAGCCTCAAAATGACAATTATTGTCATTATGATAAGATATAGGTGAAGGAGAGGACAGGTATAGATCAGCACACACCTCCCCTGCCACAACTTGACACTCTGTCCCCTTCTTCTGTAGCTGCTTGCCTGGCAGCAGAGCCCAACCCCACCTGGCTACAGCCTCCCTTCAGGTAGCTGCAGGCATAGGCACGAGGACCCTGGGCCAGGGATTAGACAGAATTGGGGTTGATTTTATTTACAGGGATCATCTGGACACAGGAAACACAGAAAACATCTTGAGTGGAAAAAGCTGACTGATCTCAGACAGTGTTCTCTGGGTCTCTAAGCTGCTGTTACTGAGCTCTTCACTTGTTTGTGGTTGGTTGTTTGTGCTTTGTTTGCTTTCTTTTGGTTTTGGTCATTTTACATTTGAATCTCAGCAGGACAAAAGGCACAGTTAAGGCTGATGAATAATTTTCCCCTCAGCAAATAGATGTGGTGGCAGCCCCAGGCCAGTGAACTGCAGTTTCTAAGCAGGGTCCCATTTATCTCTCCCTTCCCCCAGCCTCCTTTACTGTCTGTGTCTTTGTAACTGGCTGTAGTTAGAATAAGCAGTACCTGGTGGCCACGTCCCCTTGGCTGGACGGAGCAGCCCTGCAGGGTGATTTCCCTTCCGTCAAAACCTGCCACTGCCTTTTGTTTGGTTGATGTTAGGCTGGATGTGAGGAGGAAGTTGTTGGCAGAGAGAGTGATTGGCATTGGAATGGGCTGCCCAGGGAGGTGGTGGAGTCTGTGTGCCTGGAGGTGTTCTTGCCAAGCCTGGCTGGGGCACTTAGTGCCATGGTCTGGTTGCTTGTTGAGGGCTGGGTGCTAGGTTGGGCTGGCTGAGCTTGGAGCTCTCTTCCAACCTGCTTGATGCTGTGATTCTACGACTCCATGACAAAATAAAGCTCTCACCTCTCCTGGTCTTAACCTGGAGGGGAAAATCAGTGATGCTGACGCATTGCATTCAGTTGGAATGCAGAATGGATTCAAGTTGATTCTAGACTTGTAGTTGTTGTATTTCTATTTCTATCTCCCCTTTATTTTAATTTTATATTATTGCATTTATAGAATATTATTTCACTTCAATTTTTATATTAGTAATTTAATTTCACATTACATTATTATTTATTTTTATATTTGTCATTATATTTTAATTTTTAAATGATTTATTTTATTCTATTTTTATATTAGTGATTTTATTTTAAGTTTGATATTAATTACTTTAATTTATCTTTATATTGTTTATTTATTTTTAGTTTGGAAATTATCTATTTTATTTTATTTTTTAATTTATTTTTTAATTATTTTGTTCATTTTATTTTTAATAAAATAAAATTTATTTTTATTAAATTTTATTTCATCTTCTTTTTCTTTTATTTCATTTCTTGATATTATTTTACACTAAATTTTGTTTCATTTCAGTTTTATTTTATTTCATTTCTTGATATTATTTTATTTTAAATTTTGTTTCATTTGATTTTTCTTTTATTTCATTTCATGATATTATTTTATTTTGAATTTTATTTCGTTTTTTATTTTCTTTCTTGATAATATTTTAATTTATTTTTATATTAATAATTTATTTTAATATTACATTATTTTATTTTAATTTCGATATTAGTTGTTTAATTCTATTTATTTTTACATTGTATTTAATGTCTTATTTTCTTTCTTGATATTATTTTATTTCAATTTTTATTTCATTTTATTACATTTTATTTTATATGAATTATTTTAATTTTTAAAAAATTGTAATTTTAATGTTTTAATATTATTTTATTCTAATTTTATTTTTTATTTTAATTCCATTTTTATATTAGTTATTTTATTTTATTTTTATATTATTTATATTTTTTAATTAACATTTCATATTATTTAATTATTTTTAAAATTTTATTTCATTGCTTGATATTTCATTTTAGTTTTTATTTCATTTTTAGTTTTATGTTTATATTAGTTAGTTTCATTTATTTTTCATATTATTTATTTATTTTAATATCCAAACTTTATATTTTAATTTAACTTTTATATTTTATTTTATTTCAATGTCATTTTATATTAGTTACTTCATTTAATATATTAATTATTTTAACTTCTTTTCTTTTGTTTTATTTTATGCTATTTTTTATATTGGTTATTTTAATTTATTTAAATTTTTATATTAGTGATTTTATTTGCTGTATTTTTATTTGATTTGATTTTTTATGTTATGTTGTTTTATTCTTTATGTTAGTTATTTTAAGCTAATTTTTATAGTATTGTATTTCAAGTTCATTTTTATATTAGGTAATTTATATATTTTTAATTATAATTTATTTTCTTTTAGTTTATTTTATGTAATTTTATTATGTTAGTTATGTTAAGTTAATTTTTATAGTATTGTATTTCAATTTTATTTTTATTTTTATATTAGTTAATTTATATATTTTAATTATAATTTATTTTCTTTTAGTTTAATTAACATAATTTTATTTTTTGTTAGTTATTTTAAGTTAATTTTCATATTATTGTATTTCAATTTTATTTTAATTTTTATGTTATTTAATTTATTTTATATTTTTTAAATTTATTTTCCTTTGTTTTATGTTATTTTAATTTTTATGTTAATTATTTTAATTTAATTCATATATTCTTTTAATTTTTATATTAGTTCTTTTTATTTTTTTTTTCCATTAGGTATTTTATTTTATTTTTTCTATTATTTTCATTTTTATATTAGTTCTTTTTATTTCTTTTTTTTCTATTGGGTATTTTATTTTTTTCTATTATTTTAATTTTTATATTAGTTCTTTTTATTTCTTTTTTTTCTATTGGGTATTTTATTTTTTTCTATTATTTTAATTTTTATATTAGTTCTTTTTATTTCTTTTTTTTCTATTAGGTATTTTATTTTTTCTATTATTTTAATTTTTATATTAGTTCTTTTTATTTCTTTTCTTTATATTATTTATTTTATTTTATTTTTTCTATTATTTTCATTTTTATATTAGTTCTTTTTATTTCTTTTCTTTATATTATCTATTTTATTTTATTTTATTCTATTATTTTATTTTCCTATTACTTTATTTCATTTTTTATTGTCATTTCATTTTTGTTTTCGTTATTTTATTTTCTATATTTTTTATTTTATTTTATTTTATGCTACTTTATTTCATTTTATTTTATGTTGTGTTATTTTATTTCCTTTGATTTTATGTTGGTTTATTTTATTTCATTTCATCCTATGCTATTTTATTTTGTATATTAGTTTCTATTCTTATTTCTCTTAGTTTCTTATTATATGCACATTAATATTGATATTAATCATATCAGTTTATCTTATTTGGTTTGGTGTTGCAGAAGCAGGGCAAAGGCTGGAGCGTGGCAGAGGACTTTGTGTGTGCCTTTAGGTCAGCACATCTCCTTACAGCCAAACCTCCTCTCCCCTGCTTCTCCCCTGCTCCATTTCTCTAAATCAAGGATATGAGATGTTGGTGGTTGCTTCCCTAAGCAAAGAGGACCCCCCTTGGAGCATTTTTCTTTTCAGATGTGAAATGAGGTGGAAAATCCTCATTTCACGACAGGAAGGACAAATATTGACACAAAGTTAATATTTGTGGGGAGCCCTAGAAGCAACCTGAGTGCTGCAGCCTCGTCGAGATGTATGTGTTTGTGTGCCTCGCTGTGGCTGCAGCTCTGGAATTAAATGACAAACTTGAGTGCATCATCAGGAAACCTACAGAAAGCAAAGTCTGCGCTCTGAGGCTGAGCAAACAGCTGCCTAGGCTGAATGCACACACACACACACACACACACACACCCCCACACACTCCCCCTCCACTTCTCTCTCCTTCTTACGCCCAGCAATATGCGCACGCAGCACATGTGCCCATGCACGCCCCCCGCACACACACCAACTCCCACCCTTCTCCTTACTGCAGGGCAGTTGGCCTAAGTGATCTGTAAAACTCCCTTCCAACCCAAACCATTCCATGGCTCTGTGATTCTGATTCCCCTGCTTGGGTGTGCACAGCTCCTTGGTGTGATCTTCAACCTCGCTGGTGCTTGCACCTCTGCAGATGTGAACAGGACTCGATGATAAGGTGCTCAGGAGAAGCCTGGATGGGGAGGTCTAGGCTGGATGTTAGGAGGAAGTTGTTGGCAGAGAGAGTGATTGGCATTGGAATGGGCTGCCCAGGGAGGTGGTGGAGTGGCTGTCCCTGGAGGTGTTGAGGCAAAGCCTGGATGGGGCACTTAGTGCCATGGTTGATTGAACAGGGCTGGGCAGGCTGGACTGGGTGAGCTTTGAGGTCTCTTCCAACCTCGTTGATTCTGTGCTTCTAAGCCTGGCTGGGGCACTTAGTGCCATGGTCTGGTTGGTTGGGCAGGGCTGGGTGCTAGGTTGGGCTGGCTGAGCTTGGAGGTCTCTTCCAACCTGCTTGATTCTATGGTTCTGTGATCTGTTTGGGTCCCTTCCAACCCCAAACATCCTGTGATCTTCCCACCCATTTGCAGTCTGTGGGTGACTCTCACCCCCCAGGCTTCTCTTCCCTGCTTTGCTGGGGTGGGTTGCTCCCTCCCACACGCGTACGTACAGCTCTAACCTGTTTAATCCCATTTCACCCGTTGCAGGGGGATGCTTCTGGAATGTATCCCTGCTATTGTTCACTGCCGATGTAAATGGCACATGTCAGCTCAATATTCAGTGGTCACTCAGTATTTATTAAGTCCTGTCCACTCTGGCCTTTTTCAGAGGAAAGCCCCGGGGCAGATTAGCTGCTGGCCCTGACGCGCAGCCTCACTTATCTGTTCGCATTGATTATGAGAGTCAGCTGTGGCCAGGGCTCACTTTTTCCCCCTTCTCCTCTCAGACCCCTCTTACAAGCACCCCTGCTTGGATTTTCATGAGGAAATAATCAGATTAGGGCTTCAGCGGCGAGTTCATATGGAGTTCTCTTTCTCCAGTGTGCTACTAACTGAATAAAGGTGTTTTGTGGTAAATTGCAAATGACATTATGATTACTAAGGCCAGCATGGGTTTCATTTAAAAGTGATCGAAATTGCAGGCTGCAGGAATCGTGACTGGCAGATAAGGCCATTTGGAAGGAGAGGAGCAGCGATGCGTGCATGCGTGTGTGTGTGTGCAGGAAGCCAAACAGACTCGCTCTGCAAGGCAGGCAAGGTAAAGAGAAGTCCTGGGAAACCACAAAAGATCAGCAAATCTCTTTTGCAGACAAGAGGAATGCCACCGGGGGGAGATAGGGGCTTTCTGAGAGAGCGGAGCATGAGAGCTGTCAGCCCTTGTGGGCTGGCTGCCTGCTGCGGGGTGCATCCTCCCAGCGCTCCAGGACAATACGGAGTACATTTCCACTTCTGCTTCTGAATGGAGTTGTCTCTCTGTCTCTCTCTCCCTCTGCCCCCAGCACATGCCACTAGCAAAATGCTTACACTGAGAAAGAGAAAAAAAGAAGAACGGGGAAAAAAAAAAAAAAAGGCAAGGCAAGAAAAAGGGAAAGAAAATGGTAATCTGGTGTCTAAAAATAGCAGCTTTTGCACAGCTCCTGTCTCGTTTGGATGTCCTCCTTGAACAGAGCCTAACCTTTATGTAATTTCATTGCTTCTCTCAGTGATGTACAGAGGAGGAGCTGATTCTGGGAAACATTTGTGGTTCTGCACATGAGGCATCCCCTTGAAATAAATAATAAGAGCCCCCAGGATGCAGGCGTTGAGATGTGACTACAGGCAGAGCCCAGAATGGCTTCTTAGAGTTCATTTCCTTCCCAGGAATCTGTTAAACACTTTCTGCTAGCAGTGAGTTTCACATGCTGTTTCCCTCATATGGGGAGGGTCCTTTTGTTCATCCCAAAGTTGGTGACTCACAAGGATGTTACTGTCCCCTGTCTTTTCCTCCTGAGCACCCAGACAGTGCTGATTTGCATGCACGTCCCTGAAGCTGCTGAATGATGAGCGTAGAGACAGGGCAGATGCTGGCCACGTTTTACCTAAGGTGTTCTTGAGCACATCTAGGAGGGAAGGAGCAGGCTTGCTGAGGGGAGGAAGATTACAGCTGGCTACAACAGCAAATTCCTCCTCTGGTTTTATTTTGAAGAGAGGAAGGATAAACAGAAACACACATCTTTTCCCTAAGGTGCTCCAGGCAGAAATGTTTATGGGTTTGGTGCCCATATCTGAACTCATTTACTTTTATTCTCTCTTTATAATCAGTGATGATCTCATCATTATAGCCCGAGGCACAGTTTCTCTCATTTTAAAGCAGACCTATATTTGGTCACAGAGAGAATTAGCCTAACTCAGAAGATTGTATGGATTACATCTCTTTGGGGTAGAGCTCTCCACAAAAGCATACTCTTGATTTGTCTCCACAGACAGATGGGGTTGGATTTGGTGGTAAATGTGTCTTAACTTCTGTTATACTCAGTGACACAGCACCTAAAAAGGGATCTGAAGTGGCTTTTGTATTCCCATGGACTGAGGGGGGCAGATTTAGACTGGATATTAGGAAGAAGTTCTCTCCAGAGAGGGTAGTAAGGTACTGGCACAGGTTGCCCAGAGGGGCTGTGGATGCTCCCTCCCTGGAGGTGCTCAAGGCCAGGCTGTTTGAGGCTTTAAGCCATCTGGTCTAGCAGAAGGTGTCCTTGCCACTGCAGGTGATCTTGAAGGTCCCTCCCAACCTAAACCACTCTAGGAGTCTGTGAAATTCTGTGTTAGATTTAGAGATGCTGTAGCTACCCAAGGTGGTCTAGGTGCTGACTTTATGTACTCACATTTCAGTGGCAGAAACCTGCCTCTGGTCAGTTAGATGATTGTAAAGGGTGATCCAGGTTCATTGCATCATCTGTGTTGATGGCTGAGGAATTGGGAGTGTTTCAGTTACCACAAGTGTGTGCCAGGGGTAATTTTAGGTGTTGTGGAGTGTCCCACCAGGCCTCCACTTGCTACTCTTGAAGGGCATAGGTCTTCTGTAGCTCTTGTGTCACAGCTCAGGTATCTGAGTGTATCACAGCCATGCATTTGGGTACATGGTTTAATTCCAGGTCACTGACTGGAGCTCAGACACTTGGGCACACACATAAGGGTTTCTGCTCTTTGTGGGTGTCTGAATGTGGAGCTTTCTTCTAACTCTAAAACCTAATGAAGTGGTTCAGCACTGGGCTGAATGATGTTCCAATCCTTTTTAGGTGGCTTTTTTTCTTGTTGTTGGCTTTGAGGTGCAATCCCTGTGAATGGTATGAGATGGCTTCATATGGACTTAAACTATCTTCTGAAAGACTTGCAGCCATGTCCTGATTTGTTGCCTTGCTACAGGCTTAGAACCAAGAGAATGTAAAAGAAACAAGGACACAGGGACATAGTGCTGGGTTAGATCAAAGGTCCATCTAATGCCCTTTCACCAGTGGACATAAATTGATGTACAGAATGACCAAGGTAAGTGTGTGTGATGCTTCAGTATCAGCCTTCAACCATTGCCAGCTCATGGACATCCTGAGGCAGACCTGATTTCTACCTGTTTATTATCCTATAGTGTCCAGGTTCCTCTTAAAGCCATGGCAAATTTGGTGTCTTTTTATGATGAAGTCACAGCAACAGTGGATAAGGAGAGGGCAACTAACATCATCTACCCGGACCTGAGTGAGGCATTGGACTCCACAAAGATGCTGAGAGGGCTGCAGCAGCTCTGCTAAGAGGACAGGCTGGGAGAGTTGGGGCTCTGCAGCCTGGAGAAGAGAAGGCTTCCAGGAGACCTTGGAGTGGCCTTCCAGTATCTGAAGGAGACCTACAGGAAGGCTGGGGAGGGACTATTTACATGGTTTTGTGATGACAGGATGAGGAGGAATGGGTTTAAACTGGCAGAGGGGAGATTTAGACTGGATGTTAGGAAGAAGTTCTTTGCAATGGGGATGGTGAGACACTGCAACAGGCTGCTTAGGGAGGTTGTGGAGCACAGAATCACCCAACGTGACCAAAGATCACGTTGGGTGATTCTGTGCTCCACAACCTCCCTGGAGGTGTTCAGGACCAGGTTGGATGAGATCTTGAGCAACCTGTTCTAGTGGGAGGTGTTGGAACTAGATGATCTTTGAGGTCCCTTCTAACCTAAACCATTTTATGAGTCCATATAAAATTTCAGCACCAACAAAAATGACTTTGAGCCTTGAATGGGAAAAGCAGCAGCTACCAGCACAAAAATGCTGAGGTGATCTGATGGTGTTTGAAACTGGCTTGAGGTTATTTTTTCCCTCCTCTCTCTATGTTTGAAACTATTTTGTTGGAGGTTTTTTTTTACTCTCTCTATTCCCTCCTAGGAATTTACAGAGAAGACAGCAAGTGCATCTTCAAGCCCCTAGTACAAGGCTATTTCTGCAAGCAGACAGATCATGCCCTTGTTGTCCTGGAAAACTTGGACCCCGGGATGGTCAAGCAGAGACTACTTCCAGTAGTAGCTGTGACTAACAGCTTTATGGATACCTTCAGCGATGTAATTGCACACACATTTTGCTATCCTGCAGAGCATGGCTCTATTTTCTTTTCTGTATTGCCATCCACCAAACTTACTACAGTTTGCTTCCCAGACCTAGCACCTCTGACTTTCAGGCTTTACCTCCTCAGTGGTCAAAACACAAGCAGGCTGCCCCTAGCTGTATTCTACCACGAACCGTTCAGTCTTCGTGTCTCCACTCAAGGGAAGTACATCTCTCCAACACCATCTTCTTTTTCACTGGATGGAAGGGCAGGAGCCAACTACTTCAGCTTTAAGGACAATCTTCTCTATGTTCTCCTCCACGAGAAGGAGCCTGTAGAAATAGCTGCCAGTCCCTCGCTCCTTGTGGCGTTCAGCATAGCGGAGGCTGTTGGGGAAGAGGAGGAGGCAACCATACCGCATCGGTTAGCTGAGTTCTTGAAGGTCTCTCCTGGCCAAGTCAGACTGGTCCAAAATATTCCAGGAGATGAAAGCACTTTGAAGATAATCTCAGCCAATGCTGGCAAAAAGCAGTACCAGTGCCCTGACATGGCATTTTGCACAGCCTTCCGCAGCAGGCAGGGCTCAGAAGCAGGGGAGAGAGGACCGGGGCGTACCCAGGCTCTGCAGCCACCGCAGCCAGCTGGCCCAGCAAGAGTGCTCATCCTGGAGCTCAGTGATCCACCAGGCCACCCAGGAAAAGAGCTGACAAGTGACACTTTGAAGAGCTTGGCCACAACAGTCATCAATGCTCATCAGCTTGGAGACCTTCAGAGAGGCCTTGGCTTGCCTGTTGATACCTTAGTGGTGACCCAGTCTGCCTTACTGCTCCCAGCAGAAGCTAACAGCAGGTAGGTATCAGATGCCCAATCAGCAGATACAGCTTTAAGTGTAATGAGGCAGTTTAAGCACTTGATCTGCCCATTAAGATAGGGACTCAGTTCTCTATTGACTGAAATACCACTACCCATGCTGAGACAAGTTTCCATTACGGAGCTACTCCAGAGAAGGGCAAAAAATCTGTTGAGAGGCCTGGAACCCTGTGAGGAGAGGCTGAGGGAGCTGGGGGTGTACAGCCTGCAGCAGAGGAGGCTCAGGGCAGAGCTCATTGCTGTCTGCAGCTGCCTGCAGGGAGGCTGTAGCCAGGTGGGGTTGGGCTCTGCTGCCAGGCACCCAGCAACAGAACAAGGGGACAGACTCTGCAGTTGTGGCAGGGGAGGTCTAGGCTGGATGTTGTTAGGAAGTTGTTGTCAGAGAGAGTGATTGGCATTGGAATGGGCTGCCCAGGGAGGTGGTGGAGTCTGTGTGGCTGGAGGTGTTGAAGCCAAGCCTGGCTGGGGCACTTAGTGCCATGGTGTGGTTGGTTGGCCAGGGCTGGGTGCTAGGTTGGCCTGGATGAGCTTGGAGCTCTCTTCCAACCTGGCTGATTCTATGGATTCTAGGTACTAGCTGGACTCCTGAGTGAGATTTACCATGTTATTCTGTTGCTGCTCACAAATCTTTGCAGTAGTGCAGAGATGTCCAGGATGCCTTAAATCAGGAACAGACTTCCTGGAATTCTGCCTTGAAAAGATAAAGCATTGGGTGAAATCAATGGTTTGAAAGTCCAGGCTGTAATAGCTTTTAGGTTTTAAACAATTACATCTAGGAATGTTTGTAAAGTGATGCAGCACCAAAGATGTGTTATTGGACATGAGGAGGAAGTTGTTGAGCAGGAGAGTGGTGAGAGGCTGGAATGGGTTGCCCAGGGAGGTGGTTGAGGCCCCATGGCTGGAGGTGTTTGAGGCCAGGCTGGCTGAGGCTGTGTGCAGCCTGCTCTAGGGTAGGGTGTCCCTGGGCATGGCAGGGGGTTGGAACTGGCTGCTCCTTGTGCTCCCTTCCAGCCCTGACTGAGTCTATGATTCTATGATGGGTTGCTGCCTTAAGTAACTTGTAAATCTAAACCTTGATTCATATGCTTTTGAAATTTAAGGCCTCTATGATCCAAGCCACTGCTGTCCACTTTGAAACCTCAGCACTGACCTCTGCTTTTGGGTAACATTCTAGAAGAAAGAGATCTAGTGATGAAGATTCAAGAGCTGCACACATCCCCAGCTGCCTGAATGTGTGTCTAGCAGTTGGATTCTCTCCTTGTTTTTACAGTCACAAGCACTTGTCTGGTTTCTCCTGCCAGCCTCTCCCTCCCACTTCCCATGATAGCTTCTTGTTCTTTCCTTCCCTGTTATATCAGTGAGTTTCTGGGCATTGAGGCTTCCTCCTCCTCTTCCTCTTCCTCCTCCTCCTCCTCCTCCAGATACCTCCAGGGTTTCTCAGTGCAGTCACAGCATCAGGCCTGCAGGTGAATTTGACAGAACATCAGGGAAGAGTCCTTTGCTTTGTAACTTTCTCAATGGAAGCAATCTTTTGAGCTCTGTCACCTACCAAAATCTTAGTCTCTTTTCCAGATAGTCATTTTTTATTGCTCTTCTGTACCAAGACTCAGCTTTTGAAACATACATCTTTCCATTCCTCCATAGCAACCAATAGTCTTGAACATCCCTGGGGGTGTTCAGGAAAAGCCTGCATGAGGCACTTGCTTCCATGGTCTAGTTGACTGGATAGGGCTGGGTGCTAGGTTGGACTGGATGAGCTTGGAGGTCTCTTCCAACCTGATTGATGCTATGATTCTATGATTCAATAACCCTTTCTGTCTCTGCTTCCTTTGTCCCCATTTTCTTCTACTCAGCCTCTTGCAGCCACCATTTGCATGGCCCAGATGGCAGCCCTTATCTGCAGACAAGGCAGTGAGGAGGAGGGTTGGGAAGAGGGCAGACAGCACTGCATTTCACCCTCAGATCTGGAATCTGTATCAAAAGCACATGGGAAATATGAAAAAGGTAATATCCCATCTGCTTTTAATAGGGGAGATGGGATTTGATGTTTGGCAAACTGATTGTGTGCTCTCTTGATGTTGCATGATGTTACATTGTGATGTTGTGCACTACTGAGCCTTACCCAATCATAAGCATATCCTACCTAAGCAAGGAAGAAATTGCATTTGTCCAGGACTTAATTCTCTAATTAACACCATAGCCTCTGAAATCTGCCACTGGTCCTTCTCTACCATCCTGGTGGCTCTTGGCTGCTAGTGGTGCAAACTACTGTTGAGATGCTTAACTCTTCTGCTAGGCACTGATGGCAATGAAGCACCCACAGAAAGGACACTTCTCTGTGACCAGAACAAGCTTTGCTTTACTGTGTTGTTTGGTTTGGTTTTGTTGAGGTTGGTGGGGGGTTTGAAGTGATGCTGTGTCATTATTTGCAAGATCAAATCTTACACCAGGGCCAGGCTCTGAAGTTATACAATACCATTTGTATTGCTCTTGTCAGTGGGAGATGAGTGCAGAGAAGGGTAATGGAGTTGGGGAAGGTCTGGTGAGGAGCAGGTGAGGGGCCTGGGGTTGTTCAGGAGAAAAGGAGGCTGAGGGGAGTCCTTCTGACTGCCTGTAACTCCCTGAAAGGAGCTTGGAGCCGAGTGGGGGTCAGTCTCTTCTCTCAAGGAACAAGTGATGGGACAAGGGATAGAACAAGAAGAAATGGCCTGAAATTGTACCAGGGAATGTTTGGGCAGGATGTGTTGAGCAATTCCTTGGTAAGGCATTGGAACAGGCTGCCCAGGGAGGTGGTGGAGTCACTGTCCCTGGTGGATGTGGCACTCTGGGACATGGTTTAATGGCCATAGCGGTGATAGGTTAATGGTTAGACTCAATGATCTTAGAGGTCCCTTCCAGCCAAAACAGTTCTGTGATTCTGTGACACCTGTGCTACAATGTAAGGTGCTGCAAAATGAGACAGCTTCAGGTGTTAGAAGAAGTTTTACTTCTTCCTGTCACTACTGTGATAGAAAAGGTTGTCTGCCTTTATGCCATCCCAAGATGGCAAAGTGTGACAGGAATGAGATCCCTCATTCAGTCTGCTCAGTACTGGTGGCCAGAACAAGAGAGGCAAGCACAGAATCATAGCATGGTTTCGGTTGGAAGGGACACTTGGAAGTCACCTAGGATAACCTCACTTCAGTCAGCAGGGACATCTGCAGGATCAGGTTGCTCAGAGCCATATCCAGCCTGATCTGGAATGTTTCCAGGGATGAGGCATCTCCAGCTGCTCTGGGTATCCTCTGCCAGTGTTTCACCACCCTCATAAACAACTTCTTCCTTTTATATAGTTTAGATTTCCCCTGGTTTAGTTTAAAACCATCACCTTTTGCAGCAGGTGCTGCTGAGAAAACTGTCTCCATGTTTCTTATAAGCCCCCTTTAAGGACTGAAACACCACAACAAGGCTCCTTGGGGTCCTCTTCTCCAGGATGAGCATCTCCAACTCACTCAAGTTTCTTCACAGCAGTGGTGCTTCATCCCTCTGATCCATTCTCTAGTTTTCCTTTGGACTCACTCTAAAGCCAGCTGCATGCTTGGAAAGGTACAAGGGGTAGCTGTTTTGGACTCAGTTATTTCCAGAGCCTTATTCCATGCCCATGGGTTCCTGAAGGCATCGGTGATGCAGCACAAAGAGGAAGAAGCAAAGATCATCTGAAGGAGAGGGCTGCCCTCTTCTATGTGTCTGGGAAGAAACCTTGGGGCTGCCTTTTATTCAGGCACAAATGGCAGCACATTGCTGTCTACAACTACCTGAAGGGAGGTTGTAGCCAGGTAGGGTTGGTCTCTTCTGCCAGGCAAACAGCAATAGAACAAGCAGACACAGTCTCAAGCTGTGCCAGAGGAAGCCTAGGCTGGATGTTGTTAGGAAGTTGTTGTCAGAGAGAGTGATTGGCATTGGAATGGGCTGCCCAGGGAGGTGGTGGAGTCACCATCCCCAGAGGTGTTCAAGAGGAGATTGTATTAGGCACTTAGTGCCATGATCTGGTTGACTGTCTAGGGCTGGGTGCTAGGTTGGGCTGGCTGAGCTTGGAGGTCTCTTCCAACCTGGTTGATTCTATGATTGTATGACACTCCACAGTGGGGACTCTGTTGGAAGCTGGGCTTTGGATTCTCAGGCATGCATTCTCTGTCAAACCAGCAGCAAGGGTCAGCAGAGGTCTGTAGACTGCATCATTACAGGGACAAGGGCAGTGATCTCTTAAAGCCATAGTTCCCCCACATCAGTGGAAGACCTGGGATGTGTATTGAAGAGAACACTAACATCAGCAGCTCCCAGCACAGAGCTCATCTGCCCTTAGTGGCTTGGACTCTCCTACAGTGTTATTTATTGCTCCCCATCAGTCACAGCTTTTCTGGAATTACTCATGGCTGACATTTCTGATGCAATAAGGCCACAGATAACTTGTGAAATGAAATCAGAGTTCTCCTGTTGGGACATGTAGTATCCCCTCTGTCTGTCTGTCTCTTCAGGGAGCACATGCTAGCACAGGCAAGGATAATGGGGCCAGGATTACAAGTCAGGCCAAGTATCCCAGTGTATTTTTCTGTGGAAGGAAAAGAAAAATATCTTCACCCCTGAGTCATGCCAAATCCAATCAGGCTGTCAGATACACACAGAACCTGCACTCCTGCTGGGTCAGTCTCCCTGCAGTTTCAGACTAGTGGCTCCTCTTGCATCAAGGCAGCAACAAAAAGATCTTTGATCAGTAGAGACTGAATGTTTGCCTTTGTGGCCCAGGACAGTGAGGCTGCAAGGAGCCCTGGAAGCCTTGTTGTGGTTGGTTAGCTAGGCAGTGAGTCTGGGTATCACATTGCCAAGCCTTTAAAAACCTTCCTGGTCTGTTATGATCTGAAATTCTCTTTTTGCATGATTTTCATTTCACTCCTCTTTTGAGAGGCACTTTAAGCACAGCTCGTTGGTTTGTCAAGGAAAGAGAGCAGAGTTTGCTATGACTGCTACAGTTTTCCACAGCTGGAGTCTCCTCTGCCTGTGAAGGTCTGTGCATGAACATACACTGCAGTGCATTTGCAGGGAGAAATTCCTCTTTTGGCAAGTCTGAGTAACATCAGTGTAAGTGTAAAAGGGAAAGAACAAGAGAGGGAAATCTGGTGTGTGCCTGGAGCACAGCCCTGTGAGGAGAGGCTGAGGGAGCTGGGGGTGTGCAGCCTGCAGCAGAGGAGGCTCAGGGCAGAGCTCATTGCTGTCTGCAGCTGTCTGCAGGGAGGCTGTAGCCAGGTGGGGTTGGGCTCTGCTGCCAGGCAAGCAGCAACAGAACAAGGGGACACAGCCTCAAGTTGTGCCAGGGGAGGTCTAGGCTGGATGTTAGGAGGAAGTTATTGTCAGAGAGAGTGATTGGCATTGGAATGGGCTGCCCAGGGAGGTGGTGGAGTCTGTGTCCCTGGAGGTGTTGAAGCCAAGCCTGGATGAGGCACTTAGTGCCATGGTCTGGTTGATCGTCTAGGGCTGGGTGCTAGGTTGGACTGGCTGAGCTTGGAGCTCTCTTCCAACCTGCTTGATTCTGTGATTGTACAGCAGCCTTTATAGAAAATCAGAAGTATAAAGCTGGACATTCACTCAGAACCTATTTGGTCCACACACCCACACCAGAGCAGGGAATTTTTCTCCTTCCTAATGGAGCTTTAATCTCCTAGAAAGTGAAATATTTGGGTGTCAGTCTTTATTTATTAAGACTTAACTTTGGGACAGCATGTGAAAAACAATGGGTGTGCAGGAAAAAAACAACAACCAACCAATATGTTTGAAACTCAGAGCAAAGAGAAGTGAAGCAAATCATCAAAGAGCTGCTCATTCAGACAGCAATCCCCATGCAGAGCACTGAACGAGGAATTACTGCTAATTCACTATGTCACACTGCATCCACACAGGCAGGAAGGGTTAGAAGTTCAAACTCAATTGATTCTGACACATACTAACCCCAGAGCGTTTGGGCTTGGTAACCTCCTTGTAGGTTTCAGGCAGGCTTCTGGGTGGCTTTGCACTGAGTTTAAAAAAAGCAAAAGCAACCAAAAATAGACTTTTTCCTTGTGTAGGGATCTGAATTTTCCTCCAATAGAATAGAGTCATAGAATCAGGCAGGGCTGGAAGGGAGCACAAGGAGCAGCCAGTTCCAAGCCCCCTGCCATGCCCAGGGACACCCTACCCTAGAGCAGGCTGCACACAGCCTCAGCCAGCCTGGCCTCAAACACCTCCAGCCATGGGGCCTCAACCACCTCCCTGGGCAACCCAGTCCAGCCTCTCACCACTCTCCTGCTCAACAACTTCCTCCTCACCTCCACTCTCAATCTCCCCGTGATAGATAGGCAGAGGCAGGATGCTAAAAGTTATTGACTCAGTCCCCAAAGCTGCAGCAATTCTTGTGCTTGGGGGTCTATCAGAGACTCATAGGATCAGAGTGGTTTGGATTGGCTCAGTCCTATCTTCCTGCAAGCAGGGATATCTTCAAGTACACCAGATTGACCAGAATCCTATCCAACATGTCCCAAGATGTTTCCAGGGCTGTGGTATCTACTATGTCTCCTGGCAAACTGTGTCAGTGTTTCAGAGCCCTCAGTGTGTACAGTGTCTTCCTTCTATCTAGTCTGGAGCTCGCTCTTTTACTTCAAAACCATCATCACCCTTTCACCTGTTGCCATGGGCTTTGCTAAAAAGCCTGTCCCCAGCTTTCTCTTCAGCTCCCTTTAAATACTGGAAGGCCACAAGAATGTCACAGAATCACAGAATGTCAGGGGCTGGAAGGGACCATCCAGGCTGGATGTCAGGAGGAAGTTGTTGGCAGAGAGAGTGATTGGCATTGGAATGGGCTGCCCAGGGAGGTGGTGGAGTCTTTGTGCCTGGAGGTGTTGAAGCCAAGCCTGGCTGGGGCACTTAGTGCCATGGTCTGGTTGATTGTCTAGGTGTGGGTGCTAGGTTGGGCTGGGTGAGCTTGGAGTTCTCTTCCAACCTGCTTGATTCTGTGATTGTATGACACTCCACAGTGGGGACTCTGTTGGAAGCTGGGCTTTGGAAGCTCATGCAGTCCAACCCCTCTGCCATTGCAGGATCATCTACACCAGATCACACAAGAACATGTCTAGAGTGGCAGACTCCAGAACCCCCCTGGGCAGCCTGTGCCAGTGTTCTGTCACCCTCACAGGGAAAAAAATCCTCCTCATGATTAAAGGAAACTTCCACCCATTGTCCCTTGTCCTGTCATCTGGCATCACCAAGAATGTCTCTCCAGTTCTTTCTCTTCTCCAAGCTGAACAGCCCCAACTTTCTCAGCCTGTCCTCAAAGCTGAAGCCACTTAGATCATAGAATCATAGAATCAAGCAGGTTGGAAGAGAACTCCAAACTCATCCAGCCCAACCTAGCACCCAGCCCTAGACAATCAACCAGACCATGGCACTAAGTGCCTCATCCAGGCTTGGCTTCAACACCTCCAGGCACAGAGACTCCACCACCTCCCTGGGCAGCCAATTCCAATGCCAATCACTCTCTCTGCCAGCAACTTCATCCTAACATCCAGCCTAGACCTGCCCTGCCACAACCTGAGGCTGTGTCCCCTTGTTCTGTTGCTGCTTGCCTGGCAGCAGAGCCCAACCCCACCTGGCTACAGCCTCCCTGCAGATAACTGCAGACAGCAATGAGCTCTGCCCTGAGCCTCCTCTGCTGCAGGCTGCACACCCCCAGCTCCCTCAGCCTCTCCTCACAGGGCTCTGCTCCAAGCCCCTCAACAGCTTTGTTGCCCTTCTCTGGACACCTTCCAGCACCTCAACATCTCTCTTAAATTGAGGAGCCCAAAACTGGACACAGCACTCAAAGTGTAGACAGCAATGAGCTCACCCCTGAGCCTCCTTAGGTCACCCTAAGCCTCCATCCCTCAGATCATTTTTGTGGCCCCCTCTGGAGCCATTCCAACATTTCTGTGCCCTGCTGAGGACTCCAAAGCTGGACAAAGTACTTCAGGTGAGTTCTCACCAGAGCAGAGCAAAGGGGCAGAATCCTCTCCCTCAGTCTGCTGGCCCTGGTGCTTGGGGTGCAGTAGCACTGTTGTCTGGTGTGCAACTTTTCATCCGCTGTGGCTGATCTGCCATGCACCCCTGAAATGAAGCTGTGCAAAAGCTGATACTCAGAAACTTAAGCTGTAAACTTGAAACTACTTAGAATTAAGCTTCCATGATTTTACTGCAGATGCTCACAGGGACACTAGGGAGGGCACACTGATTGGCGTATGCTGCTCTGCTTTTTGATGTACAAAGAGGACAAATTCAGTTCAAGTTCATACCAGGGAAGAATAGTGAAGGTAATCATGGAAGTGGAGTTTATTTAAAGATGCAAAGGGGTAGAGTCATAGAATCATTTAGTAAAGAGTTTGGTTTGTTTATCTTGGCCAAGCAAGGCTGAGGGGAGATATCCTGCCTGTAAAAACACTCTGGGAGAATAACTAGCAGAGAGGAAGCTCCAGACACTAATGGACAATGACAGCACAGCAGCAAAGGAGTGCAAAGTACCGAGAGGGAAATTTGCATTTGAAAGAGGAAGAAAGTTCTTCTCAGAGAATAAACTGCAAGAACCTGGCAACAGAACTGGAAGACCTGGGGCTGTGAGCAACCTGATCTAGTGTGAGGTGTCCCTGCCCATGGCAGGGGGGTTGGAACTGTATGAAGTATCTGAAGGGGGCCTACAGGAGGGCTGGGGAGGGACTATTGGCAAGGTCTTGTAATGACAGGAAAGAGGAATGGGTTTAAACTGGCAGAGGGGAGATTGAAACTGGATGTGAGGAAGAAGTTGTTTGCAGTGAGGGTGGTGAGACACTGGCACAGGTTGCCCAGGGAGGTTGTGGAGCACAGAAGCACCCAATGTGAACTTTGATCTTTGATCACATTGGGTGCTTCTGTGCTCCACAACCTCCCTGGATGTGTTGAAGGCCAGGTTGGATGAGGCTTTGAGTGACCAGTTCTAGTGGGAGGTGTCCCTGCCTATGGCTGAGCTTTGGGGTTCCTTCCATCCTAAACTATTCTGTGATTCTCTCTTTAAGGTCAATTCCAGGCTGGACAGTTCAGTGATTCTGGGACCATTCCCTGTTTATGTTGTGGCCATGATTGCCTTTAGCAGTCTAGCAGAACTGTACACATGAATAACCTAGGAGGTCTCTATCAGAGTAGTGGGGTTCTGTAATGGGCTGTTTATGGGAGCTAAGGGATAGGAAGCTCCATGAGAATAAAGCTGAGGCTAACACATGCATGAACAGTACTACATGGTGTAAACCAGTTAGTGAAATCCAGCCTGATTCCTGACGTACAGTGTCAGTGTACATTTTATTCTTAGAGTTTTCAAGCTGGGAAACTGAATTGTTGGAGGATCTTTCAGCAAGAGTTGCATGGTTGTCATGAAATCAGAGGCTCAGACACCTCTTCCTGCACTGAAGATGGGGCAATGGAGGCTTGTACGTGGAAAGGCTTTGCATGGAGTTACTTAGGGTACCAGAGAATCACAGAATCAACCAGGTTTGAAGAGACCTCCAAGATCATCCAGTCCAACCTAGCACCCAGCCCTAGACCATGGCACTAAGTGCCCCAGCCAGGCTTGGCTTCAACACCTCCAGGCACAGAGACTCCACCACCTCCCTGGGCAGCCCATTCCAATGCCAATCACTCTCTCTGACAACAACTTGCTCCCAACATCCAGCCTAGACCTCCCCTGACACAACTTGAGACTGTGTCTCCTTGTTCTGTCTCTGGTTGCCTGGGACAAGAGCCCAACCCCACCTGGCTACAACCTCCCTTCAGGTAGTTGTAGACAGCAGTGAGTTCTGCTCTGAGCCTCCTCTGCTGCAGGCTGCACAACCCCACATGCTTTGCTAGCAGGAGTCTCACGAGCAAAGGGTTAAAGGGCTTGGGGTGCTGGGTCTTTGTGGGCTGCGTGCATGCATATATAGGCTCATAGGATCAGTCAGGGTTGGAAGGGACCACAAGGATCACCTAGTTCCAAGCCCCTGCCATGGGCAGGGACACCCTACCCTAGATCAGGCTGGCCAGAGCCTCATCTATATGCACATGCCTTGTGTGTGTGCGCTGTACGTATAGCCACACGCACACACACCTTGGTGTGGCTGCAGGACCTGGCGCCCGCAGGCCACAGTCACATTACCATCTGGAAATTGGATAAGGACAGCACAATGACAAATCCAGGTTGCTTGCAATAAGGTGCTAATCCCTTTGCTTTAATATCGGAGCAGCGTGTAATGATGTTTGGACATCACTCCAGTTTACTGACGACCCCACTGGGGCCAGCAATAGAAGCGTACAACTGTCTAACAAGCCATCAGGTGACCGCCGTCGTCAAAGCAACGGGGGATGCAATCTAATCTTCCCTCCATCCCTTCCAGCTCCCAATAAGGCCCAGATTATAGAAGTGGCCCATCAAGGCTGGCTAACTCGAATCAATTAGCGTTAATTCGCACGATGCTATGATGTATTGTGATCACTTTCATTTCGGAGCAGGGCGAAGAAATTGCTATAATTCACCTAAAATGAGGTTGTCTATGGGGCTGAGGTATTAATTGGGTGTCCATATTAAATGGGAAAGGAGCACAGTAGTGAAGGAAAAGTGGATGAGTGACTCTCTTGGCTGCTATTGACCTATCAGAAGAAGACAGTGCCCTTTTCCTTTGCTTTTATCTATTACAGTTTTCCCTATTGCGTGTCAAGTTGATGTATTATAAAAAATTCATTTGGTGACCTTTCACCCCCCCAGCAGATTAAACAATTTCACTGGGATGGCATCATTAACAGGGCCTTGCATTTAATGATGATTTCTCTAAAAGGCCACGGAGATTCGATTTTAAGCTAACAGATTTATTGCACTATTATAACATACCGTAAAAAACTCTACCACCTAGGGTCTGGTTTTAGGATAGGAACTGTTTGAGAGTTTATGTGGAGCTTAAAGTGGTATTACCTTGGGATACACAGCAGCAGCAGCAGCAGCGAGGCGCTGACCTCCGGCGGGATGCTGTGTACATTTAATCAGAGATGTTTCTCCAGCAGTAAACTTCAGGAGAGCGTTATGGAGGAGGCAGCTCTGGGAGCAGGGCTCCTCTCGCCTATCCGCAGCACTGGCTGCAGGTCACTGAGCAATTTGGAGCATGTCTTTCTCCTCTTCAACAGGCTGGCTCTGTCCTCCTCATTCTGACCGCTCCTGATGATCCCATTTCGCCCTTCAGTTAGGTCCCTCCTGTCTGCTTTGGTTTTTCTTTCTTTTTTTAAGGTGCCTTTTCACTTGAAACTCCAAAACTTCATTGCTGTCTGCAACTGCCTGAGTCATAGGATCATAGAATCAGACAGGTTGGAAGAGACCTCCAATATCATCCTCTCCAGCCTAGCACCCAGCACTATACAGTCAACCAGATCATGGCACTAAGTTCCTGAAGGGAGGCTGTAGCCAGGTGGGGTTGGACTCTGCTGCCAGGCAAGCAGCAACAGAACAAGGGGACACAGCCTCAAATTGTGCCAGGGAAGGTCTAGGCTGGATGTTGTTAGGAAGTTGTTGTCAGAGAGAGTGATTGGCATTGGAATGGGCTGCCCAGGGAGGTGGTGGAGTCTCTGTGCCTGGAGGTGTTGAAGCCAAGCCTGGCTGGGGCACTTAGTGCCATGGTCTGGTTGATTGTCTAGGGCTGGTTGCTAGGTTGGAGTGGATGAGCTTGGAGGCCTCTTCCAACCTGGTTAAATCTATGATTCTATGATTATTTAGTTTTCTGGTGTAGGGGTATCCATCAAATTTAATGAGCCATTGTTCCAGGCTCAGTCTCATCTCTTTCCCTTGAAGGTAACTGACAATAATAGCTATTTTTCATTATTACTATTATTATGATTACTCTTATTATGGCTTTGTTATTGTTGTTGTCATGATTATAGTTATTGTTATGATTATAATTAAAAATAACAAGTTCTCCCTTATCTCAGGGAGATTTCCTTCCCTCTGCACCAAATTTCTCCATGTAGTTTCTATGTCAGAGAATCATAGAATCACTCAGGGTTGGAAGGGACCACAAGGAACAGCCAGTTCCAACCTCCTTGCTGTGAGCAGGGACACCCTACCCTAGAGCAGGCTGCACGCAGCCTCAGCCAGCCTGGCCTCAAACACCTCCAGCCATGGGGCCTCAGCCACCTCCCTGGGCAACCCATTCCAGCCTCTCACCACTCTCATGCTCAGCAACTCACGTCCAGCCTCACTCTCCCCACCTCCAGCTTTGCTCCATTTCCCCCAGTCCTGGCACTCCTTCACAGCCTCAAAAGTCTTCCCCAGCTTTTTTGTGGCCCCCTGCAGATCCTGGAAGGCCACAAGAAGGTCCCCTGGGAGCCTCCTCTGCTCCAGCCTGCACAGCCCCAACTCTTTCAGTCTGTGCTCACAGCAGAGCTGCTGCAGCCTCTGAGCATCCTCGGAGGCCTTCTCTGGACACGCTCCAGCATCTCTACAGCCCTCTTAGAACAGGGGCTCCAGAAGTCACATCTTAGTACCTGCAGTACATCCTCTGCTTTCTACAATCTCCAATCTCTTGGCCACTAAAGATCAGCACTTGATCTCCCATAGAGCCTTGACATTAGGGTCGACATTCTTTAGGAGGAAGTTCTTCACATTGGAATGTGCTGCTCAGGGAGGCGGTGGAGTCCCCATCCCTGGATGTGTTTAAGAGGGGGCTGGATGAGGCACTTAGTGCCATGGGTCAGTTGATTAGAAGGGTTAGGTGACAGGTTGGACTCGATGATGCTAGAGGTCTTTTTCAACCTGTTTACTTGTGAGATTCTGTGCTCCTGTGACCTGTTCTGCAGATGTGTGTTGGCAGCGGTGGTGAGAGGCTCTGGGAGCCTGACCCCAGCCTCCCTGCTGACTAAGGTATCAGGAGCGGTGCCTTCCTGCCTGCTGTGCCCACATTTAGATGAGCTGCAAGGCATGGAGCAAACGAGCTGCTCCCCATCGTGTGCTGCCAGCAGGGAACTGCAAACCAGACTGCTCCTTCCCAGCAAGAGACTTGAGGGCAGTGACAAAGCAGCCTGCTTTGCGTGCCCAGCAGGAGGAAGGCAGGTCTCACTCCACTCTAGGCACGCTTGCCCATCCCCACCTCCCAGTGGCAAAGCTGTTGTAGGAAAGCCTATTTTCCTTCCAGCACTAATCACCAGGGGAGCGGCAGACTGCTCATCTCTCCTCCACCACGCTGACACTCACCCACAGGAGTGTCACTTGCTGTGTGCAGGATCACGCCCGAAGGCAAAGCTCCCTCTTGCAAAAGGCAGGTTGCACTCTGTGGCCTGTGCACACTATGTCTTGTACTCTGTTGGCTAGATTCAAACCAGCTGCAAACAGAAACGAGTTTTTAAGCATGTGCAGATTTGTTTTGTCCTTCTCTGTCTTGTTTTCTTTGCACTTGCTCACTCTGAGGAGCAGGAATTCTTCCTAGGCTTCTTCCTAGCACCGCAATGTGCAGCAGCCTTCTCTTCAGTGTGAGATGAGCACAGTTTTAGAGCACAGGGCCTGTGGTGTGGAGTCAGAGCATCCCATGTTAACATTAACATGGGCACTAGAGTGCTCCAGGAGAGGGCCACAAAAATGATCCAGGGCCTGGAACCCCTCTGCTGTGAGCACAGGCTGAGGGAGTTGGGGTTGTTCAGCCTGGAGAAGGCTGCAGGGAAGTCTTATTGCAGCTCTTCTGGGGTTGTTTAGCCTGGAGAAAAGAAGGCTCAGGGGTGACCTCATTGCTGTCTACAACTACCTGAAGGGAGGTTGTAGCCAGATTGGGGTTGGTCTGTTCTGCCAGGCAAGCAACACCACCTCCCTGGGCAGCCCATTCCAATGCCAATCACTCTCTCTACCAACAACTTCCTCCTAACATCCAGCCTAGACCTGCCCTGGCACAACTTGAGACTGTGTCCCCTTGTGTGTCCTTGTTCTTATCCATCTCAGCAAACCTATGAGTGCAGCAGACATCAGCACTGTTTGCTTTTCACAGCCTGTAACCTAATTTTTCTCATAACAATATTCCAATTATCCTCAAACCTGCCCAGCACAGGATCAGCTGCTTTCATTTACTGTTTGTTTGTTGTTTTTTTATGACATTCCATTGCCTGTGCAAGAAATGGAAGCAGACAGCAGCCAGGGACGAGCTTGTATGTGAGGCCCTATCACATCGCTCTTCAGGTGCAGCCTTCAGATGGAGAAACTGAGAAGCAGCTTCCCATGCAGCCAAAAATCATTTTCTTGGATAGGAAGGTAAGATTAACCTCTCTGGGGATGGATGCTCCTATTAACTCTGTGTAATTGTGATGTTTCTTGCAATCCAGACGTTATGAGATGGAGCTAGACAGGGAGTGAGACACTCTGTAAATAAATAAGGCAGAGGTTAGGGTTGCAAATAAGCAGTCACAGAATCATAGAATCAAGCAGGTTGGAAGAGAGCTCCAAGCTCAGCCAGCCCAACCTAGCACCCAGCCCTGGCCAGTCAACCAGACCATGGCACTAAGTGCCCCAGCCAGGCTTGGCTTCAACACCTCCAGGGACGGTGCCTCCACCACCTCCCTGGGCAGCCCATTCCAGTGGCAAATCTTATGTCTGGATAATTTGGGCAGCCAAATTATTTTCTTTCATTGATTGTATGAGGAACTTAAAGCTTCAGCCTGACTAAACAGACTGAATCTGCACAGTTTCCTTGAACTTCTGGAGTCATCATCCCTGGAGATATCCAACAGTCATATGGACATAATCCTGAGACACACTATGTATGTGGCCCTGCTTCATCAAAGTTGCCTTCCAACCTCAACCTCAAAGTTGTCTTCCGACCTCAATCTCGAAGTTGTCTTCCAACATCAACCTTGAAGTAGTCTTCCAACCTCAAAGTTATTCTGTGAGCTAAGATGACAAAGAAGCCACAATGTCAAAGCTTAGCTACCTCTCCTAGGTGCTGACAATGTGACCCCAGATAATTCAAATGAAGCAGCAAACCTTGCCCAGACTTATTTGAAACAGCTCTGAAGGTTTCACAACTGATTCCACTGAGCTCATCTTAAAGAGTTAAGGTGAGATGTGTGACATTTGCAATATGGGACATGTAGATGCACACTGCCCTCCCACTGGTCATTAAATAGTGCACTTGTGAAAGCTATCAAACCATCTCCCTTAGAATAGAATAGAATAGAACAGAACAGAATAGAATCAACCAGGTTGGAAGAGACCTCCAAGCTCAGCCAGTCCAACCTAGCACCCAGCCCTATCCAGTCAACCAGACCATGGCACTAAGTGCCCCAGCCAGGCTTGGATTCAACACCTCCAGGCACAGAGACTCCACCACCTCCCTGGGCAGCCCATTCCAATGCCAATCACTCTCTCTGCCAGCAACTTCCTCCTAACATCCAGCCTAGACCTGCCCTGGCACAGCTTGAGAAAACAAGATCCTAATTCTTCTATTTTGTTCTTCCTCCTAGGGTCAAAGAGTTGACCAGTTGGGGCCTCCTTCAGAACCCTGGGTTGTTTCAGCTCACCTCAAAGGCTCCTCTGATGCTGTTTTAACAGGTTTGGTTGTGTTTTCTTGTAGCCAGAGCTATGGCAAGGCAGCCATGCAGAATGATGGTGATAAAAGTAGGAATTCTCCCTGACAAGTACTGGATTTCAAGATTTGTCTTTGGGCTGAATTAAAGAAGGTTACAGAAGGAGATAGGTGAATTGGGCAGTCATATGCTGGAGAAAAAAGAGCTTGTGATAAGTGTTGAAAGGAAGGAATTTGGAAGGAAGGAATTTGGAAAGAAGAATGAATTTGGAAGGAAGGAATTCAAAAGAGATTCAGATGGAAGGAAAGAAGGAATTTAGGAAGAAGGAAGGAATTTGGAAAGAAGGAAGGAAGGAACTTGGAAGGAAGGAATTCAGAAGGGACTCAGAAGGAAGGGCGGAATTTGGAAAGAAGAATGAATTTGGAAGGTAGGAAGGTATTTGGAAGGAAGGAATTTGAAAGGAAGGAATTTGGAAGGAAGGAATTCGAAAGTGATTCAGATGGAAGAAAAGAGGGAATTTGGGAAGAAGGAAGGAATTTGGAAGGAAGGAACTTGGAAGGAAGGAATTCAAAAGGGATTCAATAGGAAGGAAGGAATTTGGAAGGTAGGAAGGAATTTGAAAGGAAGGAATTCAAAAGGGATTCAAAAGGAAGGAAGGAATTTGGAAAGAAGGAAGGAATTTGGAAGGAAGGAATTCAAAAGGGATTCAGAAGGAAGGGAAGAAGGAATTTGGGAAGAAGGAAGGAATTTGGAAGGAAGGAACTTGGAAGGAAGGAAGGGAAGGAAAGAAAGGAGGGAATAAAGGAAAGGCAGTAGTCACTGGAGTGAAATGCACTCCACATCTTTAAGAGATTCATGCATCAAATTAATAGTCACTAAACTGCACGGAGGAAGGCAGAGCAGGGTACAGCTGTTCTGCATGTAATCGTTTGCTGCAGTTTTCCCTGTGACAAACGTCCTTATTGCACTCGTCTGCGCCAGCATCCGAAAGCAGCACTTAATCCAAATGGGTCCCGTCTAGCACACTCAGGCTGCCTCATCTGACAGCAGCCAAACTGCCTCATGCAGAGTAGTTTAGCTCCAAATGAGCTTGCTTCTACGTTAAATACCAGCTTGCCTGAGAGGCCTTTGTGAAGACTCCCATATATATCTGTAATATTCTGAGCTTTGAAGCATATGTGCCTGAAAGCTGAGATGCTCTCTGCTGAGAAGTACAGTAGAGTACTCCAGGCTTCATCAGAGGCTTGAGATGGCAATTAGGAAGCACTTGGACGCAGCTGATGAGACCCTCTATGAAAGCAGCATTACAGTGACTGTCAGAGCCAAGAAAAGCCTTGTTAGTCCAGGCAGATTCTCTCATCAAGAGGATTGTAAGGCATAGCAGATAAATATACGAGCCAGAATCAGGCTGCAGTGATTAGAGGCACCTAGATTGCCCCATCTCCACTAGGTCTATTCACAGTATACATTATTCATACCTTGCAGCAGGTCTCAGAATCATAGGATCAGCCAGGGTGGAAGAGACCTCCAAGCTCAGCCAGCCCAACCTAGCACCCAGCCCTAGACAAGCAACCAGACCATGGCACTAAGTGCCCCAGCCAGGCTTGGCTTCAACACCTCCAGGCACACAGACTCCACCACCTCCCTGGGCAGCCCATTCCTATGCCAATCACTCCCTCTGCCAACAGCTTGCTCCTAACATCCAGCCTAGACCTCCCCTGACACAGCTTGACACTCTGTCCCCTTCTTCTGTTGCTGCTTGCCTGGCAGCAGAGCCCAACCCCACCTGGCTACAGCCTCCCTGCAGGCAGCTGCAGACAGCAATGAGCTCTGCCCTGAGCCTCCTCTGCTGCAGGCTGCACACCCCCAGCTCCCTCAGCCTCTCCTCACAGGGCTGTGCTCCAGGCCCCTCCCCAGCCTTGCTGCCCTTCTCCAAACACTTTCCAGCACCTCAACATCTCTCTTGAATGGAGGAGCCCAGAACTGGACACAGCACTCAAGGGGTGGCCTGAGCAGTGCTGAGCACAGGGGCAGAAGAACCTCCCTTGTCCTGCTGCTCACACTGCTCCTGAGCCAGCCCAGGATGCCATTGGCTCTGCTGCCCACCTGGGCACACTGCTGGCTCCTGTTCAGCTACTCTCTACCTGCACCTCCAGGTCTCTTTTTTCCTGGTGAGCTAACTCAGTGAAAGATTTTCTTTGTCTGGGCTGCCCAAGGGGGGTTGGTGGAGTCACTGTCCCTGAAGGTGTTCACAAGGAGGCTGGATGAGGCTCTTAGTGGCATATTTTAGTTAATTGGAAGGTGTTAGGTACTAGGTTGGACTCAATGATCTCAGAGGTCTTTTCCAACCTGGTTAATTCTGTGGCTCTATCATTTTAGTATAGACAGAAAAAGAAGGGACAAAAAATAGACAGAAACTGTCCTGCAGTCTGACATGCTATAAAAATCCCCCCCACCCAAGTGCTCCAGTACATTTGTGATTGCAGAATGGCTTCCAAAGATGTTTGCTGCTTCAGCAGTTCACTCAGCATTCTGGACACAGGGATGGCAGAGTACCAATGTCCTCACACTCACACTTGATGCAGCTTCGCCGGTGCTGCACAGCAGCAATGAAATGCCAAACCAGCTGCTTCACAGAGCAAACAGTTACTCCATGCTGTCTTTGAGCAGGCAAAGGTCTGTGCTTGTGATCACTGGAGCAGGTCCAGCATCCTAAGAATGTCTGGCTTCTCATTCCCACCTGAACCAACACATTCTGAAACCTGTCAGTCCTTAGGATTTTATCCCTCTCACCCCAAGAGCCTGAGTGAAGCCCAGACCTGGTCAGCATTGCTTAAGGGCCAGGCCTTGGCTGGAGCTCAAAGATAAGCACAATGAAATGGAGATCCATTTGCAAAGTAAATCACAGCTTTCAAAAAGAGCCTACAAAAATAAAATCCCTGGCAAGCCTAAATGTTGGGTCCAAAAGCATTCCCCGAGGGCTTAGAGCTGGGGGCAAAGGGAGAGAGGAGCAGACTTCCCCAGGTTTCATTTTAATGCTCCCCACGGAGCTTTCTCCTGCCAGATTTCTTCTCCACAGTCACAGGGAAGTCACCACAGACATTTTTCGTGGCCAAATAGCTTTCAAAGTGTCTGAGAAGGTTGGAGAACAGTTCAAAATGACTTAAGAGTAGTGCAAAAGGCAATATGACCAAAGGATGGGGGGAAACATCTACAAATCAGGAAGGAGTTGCCCCCATCTGCTCTTTTCCCTTAGTTGCACTGCCTGGCTCCTTGAGACCCTTCTTTTAGAACAGCAAATGCTCAGTCTCTCACTAATGCTTCCCTAAACTTGGTGACACAGCCATCAAGACATGAGTTAGAGCAAAAAGATGAGCATCTGGAACTTGCTGATGCATATTTCCTTTTACCCTTGCTTGGTCCCCTTAACACCTACATTCATGTCACCCTATCATAGAATCATAGAATCAGTCAGGGTTGGAAGGGACCACAAGGAGCAGCCAGTTCCAACCCCCCTGCCATGCCCAGGGACACCCTACCCTAGAGCAGGCTGCACACAGCCTCACACAGCCTGGCCTCAAACACCTCCAGCCATGGGGCCTCAGCCACCTCCCTGGGCAACCCATTCCAGCCTCTCACCACTCTCCTGCTCAACAACTTCCTCCTCACCTCCACTCTGACTCTCTCCGCCTCCAGCTTTGCTCCACTACCCCCAGTCCTGCCACTCCCTCACAGCCTCAAAAGTCCCTCCCCAGCTTTTTTGGAGCCCCCTTTAGATCCTGAAAGGCCACAAGAAGGTCACCTCGGAGCCTCTTCCCCTGCAGCCTGCACAAATATGCACAGTGAATGTCATCTGGGCACTGTTAACTGCAATTCTCACTGCTCTGCAGGGCTCACTGAAGTCCAGGTTGTAGGTGGATGTGCAAGCTTTTCCAACCTGGCCATCTCCAGTTCAGGCACAAACTGGGAGCTTGTCTTCACTGTTACATCACCTCCAGGTAAGCCTCACTGCCTGTATGGGTTCTTATTTGAACTGAACTCAAAACTCTGAAGGCAGTTTGAGTTTGCTTGAATGCATGGAGCAGAGCCTGGCTTCTGTTACACCTCCATGCTGACATCAGCCAGGAACAAGAGAGCTGGGTGATTCTTGTGCTGTGCAGTCAAGGTCATAGCATCATGAATGAGTCTGGGTTGGAAGGGACCACAAGGACCATCCAGCTCCAACCCCCTGCCATGGCCACAGACACCCTACCCTAGAGCAGGCTGCACACAGCCTCAGCCAGCCTGGCCTCAAACACCTCCAGCCATGGGGCCTCAACCACCTCCCTGGGCAACCCATTCCAGCCTCTCACCACTCTCCTGCTCAACAACTTCCTCCTCACCTCCACTCTCACTCTCCCCACCTCCAGCTTTGCTCCATCCCCCCCAGTGCTGGCACTACATGCCAAGATCCCCATGGCAGGGTGAGTTGCTATGGAGCAAGGTGCCTCTTTCTGCCTGGACTCCCACCTGTGTTCTGTGAGAGTTGTGTACTCATGGTCAGCTACACTGCCAGAGCAACCTTTTCCCTGCAAGTTGAGTCCTCTCATTCCCTTTTTCTCCCCTCCTGTTTGTATTCAGAAATGTTCCCTCTGCTCTCCCAGTGATTTTCACAGTGCCTTTCACTGGGTCTTTGCCTTGGTTATCTTTGTGGGAGCCACAGGTTATGCACTCTCGGAGCACACCTCCAGGTCTGAGTTCTGCTAGGGATACCCTTACAGCTTACAGAGAAGATTTTGGCTCCTCCAGCAGCTTGCAGCTTGTACAAGGTCTCTGAGCAACCTATTTCCAGTGAAGAGGCAGGTGTCTGTATGTCTCCTTAGAAATACCAGCTGAAGCAGGGGACGTTGGCACCTCGAGGGTAAGGCACTCTATAAACTCTGGCTTATAGAAGCCTCAGGGCATCTACATAAGGCTTGGATTTATGTCCAAATGTGGCTCTGAATTATGCAGGCATCAAAGTACTGGCAGAGGCCAATGGGATGAGATTTGAACAAGGCCAAGGGCAGGGTTCTGCACTTTGGCCACAACAACCCCAAGCAGCACTACAGGCTGGGGCCAGAGTGGCTGAGAGCAGCCAGGCAGAGAGGGAGCTGGGGGTGCTGGCAGAGAGGAGCTGCAGAGGAGTCAGCAGTGCCCAGGTGGGCAGCAGAGCCAATGGCATCCTGGGCTGGCTCAGGAGCAGTGTGGGCAGCAGGACAAGGGAGGTTCTTCTGCCCCTGTGCTCAGCACTGCTCAGGCCACCCCTGGAGTGCTGTGTCCAGTTCTGGGCCCCTCAGTTCAAGAGAGATGTTGAGGTGCTGGGAGGTGTTTGGAGAAGGGCAGCAAGGCTGGGGAGGGGCCTGGAGCACAGCCCTGTGAGGAGAGGCTGAGGGAGCTGGGGGTGTGCAGCCTGCAGCAGAGGAGGCTCAGGGCAGAGCTCATTGCTGTCTGCAGCTGTCTGCAGGGAGGCTGTAGCCAGGTGGGGTTGGGCTCTGCTGCCAGGCACCCAGCAAGAGAAGAAGGGGACAGAGTGTCAAGTTGTGCCAGGGGAGGTCTAGGCTGGATGTGAGGAGGAAGTTGTTGTCAGAGAGAGTGATTGGCACTGGAATGGGCTGCCCAGGAAGGTGGTGGAGTCTCTGTGGCTGGAGGTGTTGAAGCCAAGCCTGGCTGGGGCACTTAGTGCCATGGTCTGGTTGATTGTCTAGGTGTGGGTGCTAGGTTGGGCTGGATGAGCTTGGAGGTCTCTTCCAACCTGCTTGATTCTATGCCTCTTCCCAAGGGAAGTCACAAAAACCTTTCCTCCTTTGATGAGCATCTACCCAGAGTGTTACAAAAGGCTGTTGGCAGCCAGTGATGAATCTGTGTAGGTATCACCTGTGCAGTTCCGAGTCTTGCACACCTGCAGTCTGCATTGCAAACCTGCACATCCAAGAAGAAAGCAGCTTTGCTTTGCAGCTGGGACCTTGCTGAAGACAGTATAAAGGCTTTTACACTGAAGATATTAATCTCTTGTTTGAGACTAGCAAACAGAATGGAAACAGCCCCAGAGCAGATGTTTGGGATGTCCTTTCAGGTTTCTCTGGGTAGCCTGGCAAAGATTGCTGCTTGGAGACAGCTCAGAAGATGCAGCTGATGTTGAATGCAATAGTCCCAAAAGTTTCAGTGCCAGCTCCTGGGGAGTGTAAAGTACTCACAGCACTGCTGCATAGCCTTGTTGCTCATTTCACAATGATATTCACTGAGCTGATATGGATCCCATTGGGTCTGATCCATTCACTTTCCACTTCAACCAACAGCAGTCTACTTGCAAACCAGCATAGTGCAAGGCACCTTTAAGCACCTTGGTATCTCTGAGATTCCTTTTCTCCTCTCTGCTGAAGTCTGCATGTGTTTGTACCCACAGGCAGATTCTCCCCAAGTGGAACATGATGCCCACACTGTTCTGGCAAAGCTTTGCTTTCTTCCAGTGGACAATAGGGACACAAACCTCATTAGTTTCAGGCAGAAGTACTTAGAGCTATTCCCCACAGTGTCCAGGCCTCCACCTGGCAGCACTTCTGAATCTTGTGATGGTTTTGGTCATGGGTTGATGAAAGAAAGGGCTCCTGGAGTTTCACTAAGGTGGAACTCAAACAGGCAAAAGAAATCTCCATCCACCAAAGTGATTAGAACTGTGGGGATGTGAGGACTCAGGTAGCAAGACAGGTCATGATCTGATGTGCTAATTCTCATCCTGCAAATTGGTTAAGCTCTTGTCCCTTGCCAGGCACACCTCCACTCAAAATGCACTTTGGGATTGCTGAAGGGAACTAAACCCTCTCACTTGCTGCTTTTTAAAAGGGTAACTTTAGTCCAGGCCTTAAAGCTCAGATGCTGAGATCAAATAAACTCTTGACCACAGAAACTACGAACAGAATAACCTGAAGGAAGGCTGTAGCCAGGTAGGGTTGGGCTCTTCTGCCAGACAGGGTTGGGCTCTTCTGCCAGGCAGGGTTGGGCTCTTCTGCCAGGCAACCAGCCACAGAACAAGGGGAAACACCCTCAAGTTGTGCCAGGGGAGGTACAGGCTGGCAGATGAAAGACAAAGCATGGTTAGACCACGATAAGGTAGCACAGCTGCCTTCAGTTCCTGCCTTTTACTCAAACCCTGAGAGTTCATTTGTCCATGGCAATAAGTTGTAAGTCAAGGTAGGGGTTGGGCTCTTCTGCCAGGCAAGCAGCAACAGAACAAGGGGACAGAGTCTGGAGTTGTGCCAGGGCAGCTCTAGGCTGGATGTTGTTAGGAAGTTGTTGGCAGAGAGAGTGATTGGCATTGGAATGGGCTGCCCAGGGAGGTGGTGGAGTCGCTGTGCCTGGAGGTGTTGAAGCCAAGCCTGGCTGGGGCACTTAGTGCCATGGTCTGGTTGACTGGATAGGGCTGGTTGCTAGGTTGGGCTGGCTGAGCTTGGAGCTCTCTTCCAGCCTGGTTGATTCTATGATTCTATGACCTTGAGATGAATCAGGTGTAGCCTTCAAAAAGTGTGTATGATTTAACACCTTGCTGGTTGCCAACAGTTTGTCTTGAGAAATATATGGTCTGGAGAGAGATGAACTGATGGCTTGTTCCTGCATTTGGTGTTAACTCCAGCATCACTGTTGAAAGGCCAACACCTGGTGTTGTAGCTCTGAAACTTATGCCCTTACATTTGTAATAAACTCTGATTGCTTTATTTTCTCAGGGGCTAATTTTACTGTGCAGTCTCGACCATTCACCATCTCCCCTGGCCCCGTGGGAGCAAAGGCCAGCATGATACTTGTCATCATCCTGAGTTCTGCAGCAGCTGCTTTCATCCTCTCTCTTTCAGTCTGCTGGTTCAAGAAGAGCAAAAGCAACAGTAAGTTGGAAATACTACAATTCACACTCACAGACTTTTGTTTGATTTAACAAATCCCCAGACTGGGCACAGAGATAAGGGCACAGATTCAGAACATGGTTCTTGGAGGAAGCTCAGCAGAGGTCAGTAATTAGCAGCAGAGTTTGGAGTTCAGGGTTGCACAGTGTTGTCCAGTAACAACTTCATAGATCCATAGAATGGTTTGGGTTGGAAGGGATCTTGAAGGTCATCTGTCTCCAACTCCCCTGGCATTGACAAGGACACCATCCACTAGGGCAGGTTGCTCAAGGCCTCATCCAACCTTGAACACCTCCAGGGAAGGGGCATCCATGGCCTTCTGGGCAACCTGTTCCAGTGTCTCACCACCCTCACTGTAAAGCATTTTTCTACTGTCCAGTCTGAACAGGTTTTAGCTCTGTGTGAAACATGAGGAAAAGCATGTGTTTGGAATGCAGACAAGGAGCTCAGATGAATGATTTGCTATGATTTAGATCATGCCTTCAGCCACTGCATTTGCCTGATGATGGGTGACGTAACAAAATGCTTCTCTGATGAGATTATGCAAAGCCTTGGTGCTGGCCAAAGACTAGACACAGCTGCAGTGTGAATCAGAGGGTCAAGCAGGTTGGAAGGGATCTCCAAGCTCAGCCAGTCCAACCTAGAACCCAGCCCTAGCCAATCAACCAGACCACGGCACTGAGTGCCTCATCTAGGCTTTGCTTGAGCATCTCCAGGGATGGAGCCTCCACCACCTCCCTGGGCAGCCCATTCCAATGGCACATGCCACAGACATGGCAGCACTGCCATGCTCACATCAGACTCTCAGCATCCTGTAAGTGAAATTGGTAGTGGGAGGGCTACAGCCTCTCTGGAGGTCTCCCCAAACAAATCCACACCTCTAACACCTTAAAGTTGCTTTCTTTTTAGCTTTGATCTTAAAACACACATAGCTAGCCCAAGAGGCTTCCCCACTGCAAAAGGCATGAGACTGTTTTGAATCAGAGAATGCTTTGGGCTGGAAGGGACCTTTAAATATCAACTAGTCTAACCCCTCTGCAGTAAGCAGTGGCATCTTCACCTAGATCAGATGGCTCAGACACCCATTGAGCCTGACCAGGAATGAAGTATCTGCCACCTCTGAACAAACCACTCCAGCATTTCACCACCCTCATCAGAAAACGTTGAGTCCTTGTGTCCAAACTCACCCTGACCTCTTTCAGTTTAAAACCATCACCTCTGGCCCTGCTAAAAAGGTTATCCCAATCTTATAGGTCCCCTTTAAGTACTGAAAGGCCATGATAAGGTCTCCTCAGAGCTTTCTCTTCTCCAGGCTAAACAACTCCATCCATCTCTGCCTTGACATCCATCCCTCTGATGATTTTTGTGGCCTCTCCTGTACCTGGTCTGTCTTTCTTTTGTTGAGGACTCCACTTTATAAGAGAACTGAGGAGAAAACGATGTGGCTGTAAATGTTTAATAGCTTGCCTGCCAAACAGCCTTTCACACTCCTGGGTTTGTTGATGTTCCCAAATAACTTGGCCTTTCACATATGCTAACTGGAGTTAGAAGCTAACCAAGCATACAGGTAACTCACAGTGGAGGGGGAAATGCAGATCCCCACTAATAAAACACCTCCCACTAGTTTTAAGACCTTCTCCCACTTTTCTTCAAACATTTGTTTCCAGGTATCATTGCAAACCCAGGCTAAAAGGCTCTTTCTTCTAAACAGTGTCATGAGCAGGTCTGGGTTTGTGGCATCAATGAACACGGTGACAACACAAAGAAGGCTTCTACTGAAGAGAACAGCTGAGACTGTCAATGCTAGAACACAAGAAGGAATGAACATAAAGCAACTCTTCCTGCTGTGGGGCAGAAAGGACACTTTTAGATGACCTGTTAATTCACCAGCAACATACAGTCTCTTGCATTAATAACTGCTGCTGAGCTGGGGCTGGATTGAGAATGATGTGACTGTACCTTTCATTTCAGAAGTGAGGAGCCAACGAGCTGATGCACCACAGGCCAGTGCCAAGGCACCCCATGAGCAAGCACAGCCTCATGCAGCTCACATCCAACCTTGCCACAGTCAAGGAGCAAATAGAAGTAGCTTGCCTGTAGCAGGTGAGGCAGCAGTTGGACAATAACTCACATTTATAAACCAGTCAAACTTCCAAAGAGTCAGTTTTGGTCTCTTAAATTAAGAGCTTTGTACAGGAGCAATGTCACTGTTCTTCCTAGAAGGTCTATCACTTTATTACCTCGTTTTCCTCCTCCCTAGTATGTTTCTATTTGCTATTTTATCCCCTTTTATAAACTGTGTGTGAAATCCTAGCTCTGCTGAAGGCAGCAACATGATCCCCCTTGTGCTCAGTGAGTCCATGATTTCACCCACTGCTTTTACAGTAAGGTAGGGAATGGGAATTGATATTCCTGAACTGGCCCCAGCACACTGGCAGCAGCAGACCTCCTTCTTGCCCGGGTCTTCAACTGCTGTAGTGCTCTGGGTAAGTTTTCAGGCTGTGGAAGACTGCAGCAGCTTACAGTGGAGGTAGAGAAAACACTCAGGGCTCGTTTGCACAATCTCTGTTACCTCCCAGAGCCTGGGCTGCAGGAGGAGCAGTGCGGCCAGCAGGGCCAGGGAGGGGATTCTGCCCCTCGACTCTGCAGCTGGGTTGAGGCAATCCCAAGCACAAATGCAGGCTGGGCAGTGAGTGGCTGGAGAGCAGCCCTGAGGAGAGGGACTTGGGGGTGCTGCTGGAGGAGAAGCTCAGCAGGAGCCAGCAGTGTGCACTTGCAGCCCAGAAAGCCAAGCAGAGCCTGGGCTGCAGCAGCAGAAGTGTGGCCAGCAGGGCCAGGGAGGGGATTCTCCCCCTCTGCTGTGCTCTGCTGAGACCCCACCTGGAGTACTGCAGCCAGCTCTGGAGCCCCTGGGACAAGAGGGCTGTGGAGATGCTGGAGTGTGTCCAGAGCAGGGCCAGGAGGATGCTCAGAGGCTGCAGCAGCTCTGCTGTGAGCACAGACTGAAAGAGTTGGGGCTGTGCAGGCTGGAGCAGAGGAGGCTCCCAGGTGACCTCCTTGTGGCCTGCCAGGATCTGAAGGGGACCTCCAAAAAAGCTGGGGAGGGACTTCTGAGGCTCTCTTTGAGTGCCAGGACTGGGGGAAATGGAGCAAAGCTGGAGGTGGGGAGAGTGAGAGTGGAGGTGAGGAGGAAGTTGTTGAGCAGGAGAGTGGTGAGAGGCTGGACTGGGTTGCCCAGGGAGGTGGTTGAGGCCCCATGGCTGGAGGTGTTTGAGGCCAGGCTGGCTGAGGCTGCTCTAGAGTAGTGTGTCCCTGCAGGGAAGTTGGAACTGACTGATCCTTGTGGTGCCTTCCAACCCTGACTGATTCTGTGATTCCCACACTTGCTAGACCTTCCTGTTGTCCTTTCTGAGCAGTAAGTCCAAGCCAACACTCCAAAACAGCTCCCTTCCCACCCTCTCCACTCAGTGTCCTCTTTTACTCCCAGGGTCCCTGCCACCAACACTCCCTCTCCTGCACAGCTCCTTGAGACTTGACTTTTCATCATCTGCTGATCAAACATGACTTCTTAGAATCATTAAATCGAGCAGGTTGGAAGAGAGCTCCAAGCTCAGCCAGGCCAACCTAGCACCCAACCCTCAACAATCAACCAGACCATGGCACTAAGTGCCCCAGCCAGGCTTGGCTTCAACACCTCCAGCCACACAGACTCCAGCACCTCCCTGGGCAGCCCATTCCAATGCCAATCACTCTCTCTGACAACAACTTCCTAACAACATCCAGCCTGAACCTCCCCTGGCACAACTGCAGACTGTGTCCCTTTCTTCTGTTGCTGGATGCCTGGCAGCAGAGCCCAACCCCACCTGGCTACAGCCTCCCTTCAGGTCTTCTGAGGTCACAGAAGTGCAGCCAGCCTCGGGGGCCTGTGGCTGGCAGCAGAAGGCACTGGCTTCCCTCCCTGCAACTGTGAAATCTCCTTACAGCAGCCACTTGGCTTTGGGTTCTTTCTGGTCTCACCTGCCAACAGTGCGGATCTGAGGGCACCCTGATAACCCTACTGAACCACCCACTTATTGCTTTGGGAATTTATATTTCCTTCTCCTTCCCAAAGCCTGTGGATTACATAAGAGACAGAAAGACAGGAGCTGGAGTTTTCTCTCTTTTTAATTAACATCTATCACAAAAGCAGAGGGGAGGAGAGAGAGAGAGAGAGGGAGAGGGAGAGAGAAGGCGAGAGGAAATTCTGCAGTTTATGTGTTTTGATATTTGCTGTACTCCTCCAAAGCACAGCGTTCAGCTGTGTGCCTGAGGATACAGATCTGCTGTAAATTCATTTTTTATCTAATTTGTCTGAGATCTAAGCTTCCTGTGGAGGTCTGAGATCAAAGGCTCTGATTCTGTCTGATGTCGGCTCTGACACATAATGCGTGCTGACTTAGTTCTGTCTATAAACTCGCAGTGGGAGGCTGCCACTCTCCCTTGGCACCTTTACATAGTGAACTTTCAGTTGGGCTGGGGAGGCTGACAGGTAGAGAGTTGATTGGAGCCAGCCTGTAAATAATTCATGGGAGGAGGTTTTTTTTTCTCTTCCCTTTCTCTTTTTGTTTGTGTCAGAAAAAGGCATTTCAGCCACTTGAAGTCTTTTAGGAATAGTTGCAAGACAAAAAAAAAGATTTCCCCAATATGTTCAAACCTAAGCAGGGATAACAATAACTTAAGTGAATTTAATGCAGAGAACTTAGAAATGTTTAATGTTTGATTTCCCCTGATTTAAAGGGCTGTTGGTTTTGGAGAGAGAGGGAGAGCAAATCAAAGCTGCAGCCTTTCCGTGGAGTTTCTGCTTTCCATGCCTTCCCCCCACCAAAAAGCCCAACCCTCTAATACAATTAAATGTTCAGAGTGGTTATGATCAATCACCAGTGTGGAGGTTCTGGTGATGCCCCTCCTGGTTTCACTCCATAATTTCATGGTCTCTGGACCCCAGGCAGCCTCCCACCACCACATCCCCCACTAGCCCCCCTCTATTTGTGAGCAGCAGGTCAAGCAGGGCTGCATTCCTGGTAGGCTCACATAACAGCTAAGTAGTTGTCCTCCACACGCTCTAGGAACCTTCTAGGCTGCCTCTTCTCTGCATGTTAGAGTCCCAGCAGATGTCTGGCAGGTTACAGTCACCCACAAGAACAAGGGCAGGTGATCTTGAGGCAGTCTCCAGTTGCTTAAAGAACAATAAAACAACTTCTTTCTGGCTGGGTGGTCTGTAACAGACTCCATCCAGGGTGTCAGCCTTGCTGCCCTTCCCCTTAATTCTCACCCACAGGGACTCAACTTGATCATCCTTAATCTCTACCCCCATGACATCCAGAGCATTCCTAATGTCCAGGGCCACTCCTCCACCCCTTCTGCCTTGCCTGTCCTGAAGAGTCTGTAGCCATTGGTTACAGCACTGCAGTTGTGTGAGTCATCCACCACGTTTCTGTGATGGCAGCAACATCATAGTCTGCCTCCTGCACCAAGGAGCATGCTGGAGAGTGACCAGAAAAAAGCCAGGAGGATGCTGAGAGGGCTGCAGCAGCTCTGCTGTGAGCACAGACTGAAAGAGTTGGGGCTGTGCAGGCTGGAGCAGAGGAGGCTCCCAGGGGACCTTCTTGTGGCCTTCCAGCATCTGAAGGGGGATACAAAAAAGCTGGGGAAGACTTTTGAGGCTGTGAGGGAGTGGCAGGCCTAGGGGAAATGGAGCAAAGCTGGAGGTGGGGAGAGTGAGGCTGGAGGTGAGGAGGAAGTTGTTCATGATGAGAGTGGTGAGAGGCTGGACTGGGTTGCCCAGGGAGGTGGTTGAGGCCCCATGGCTGGAGGTGTTTGAGGCCAGGCTGGCTGAGGCTGTGTGCAGCCTGCTCTAGGGTAGGGTGTCCCTGGGCATGGCAGGGGGGTTGGAACTGGCTGCTTCTTGTGATCCCTTCCAACCCTGACTGATTCTGTGAGCTGATCATCTTATTTATGTGCATGCAGAAGGAAACATGACCTAGCAACGTGTGTGTGCAATTTGTGCTCTGAAACAGCCAACCACCTCCTGTTAAAGCAATCTCTGAAAAGCAAAACTCTTGCACACAGAAACATGTGTGACTACTGAAATTTATTGTTGACCTTCCAGTGGATTTCCAAGAGTTACAATCTTGAAATTGAAAGCTATGAGTGTACAAGCTGGGGGAAAAAAAAGCCAATACTCTTTAACAAAGTGACTACAAGCATGAAGTCATTGAGCTGCCATAGTTCAAAGAGTTCAAGGAGCTGGGCAGTGGTCTTGGTAATATGATTTGTTTTCAAGAAGTGAGGAGTTGGGAGTATTGTGTCCAGTTCTGGTGTGTGTCCCCCCCCCCAAGTCAAGAGGCACAGGGAGCTGCTTGAAAGAGTCCAGTGCTGAGCCACAAAAATGATGAAGGAAGTTGAACATCTTCCTTCTGAGGAGAGCCTGAGGGAGCTGAGATTTGGAGTTTGGAGAGGAGGAGACCAAGGGGTGACTTCATTCACGTTTATCAATATGTGCAGGTGAGTGCCAGGAGGCTGGAGCCAGGCTCTGCTGGGTGATGCCCAGGGACAGGACAAGGGGCAATGGGTGGAAGCTGAAGCACAGGAGGTGTGAACCAGAGGAGGGTGACAGTGCACTGGCACAGGCTGCCCAGGAGGGTTGTGGAGTCTCCCTCTCTGGAGATATTCAAGAACCATCTGGATGCATTCCTGTGTGATCTGTTCTAGGTGATCTTGCTCTGGCAGGGGGGCTGCACCAGATGATCTTTTGAGGTCCCTTCCAGCCCCTCACATTCTACCATTCTGTGTTTATGGGTCCCTTCCAACTTGAGATGTTCACAGACTCACAGAATTAACCAAGTTGGAGGAGACCTATCACCTAACATCTTCTAATTAACTAACCCATGGCACTAAGTGCCTCATCCAGTCTCCTCATAAACATCTCCAGGCATGGCAACTCCACCACCTCCCTGGGCAGCCCATTCCAATGTCAATCACTCTCTCTGCCAACAACTTCCTCCTAACATCCAGCCTAGACCTCCCCTGCCACAACTTTACACTGTGTCCCCTTGTTCTATTGGTGCTTGCCTGGGCAAAGAGCCCAACCCCACCTGGCTACAGCCTCCCTTCAGGCAGTTGTAGACAACAATGTGGTCAGCCCTGAGCCTCCTCATCTCCTGAGCCTCCTCTTCTCTGTGGGAACAACCTATACAATGCACTGAAGAATGGGCTGCAGAAGCCAGTGCAGTCCACAGACTAATTCTGTATTTGGAACAGGAATAAAGGCTTGGTTCTGGGCTGGCTTCATTTTATTTTCAGGGCAGAAGGGAGAGGATTGAAAGAATCTTACAACTGCTTAGCATCCAAATGAAGCAGGCTGACAATCTCTCACTGATGTGATAACCTACTGTGATGGTTTGGGGGTTACCCCGCCCCCCCACACTTTTGAATTTGCCCCAGCTAACTCAGACGGACCCTGGGAATATAGATGAAGCAATTTATTTACAGCTAGCAGAATTTACAAGCAGCTATTTACAATATATACACTTATATACAGTTATATACAGAAATATACAAAGGATAAACAATACAAAAGCACAACTCCCCTCCCAGAAACCTGAGTCCCCAGGAGGGGCTCTCAAACCACCCCAACACCTCCCCCCGACCCTCTCAACCTTACCCCAGTTCTCAGGAAGAAAAGAGGTGCAGCCAAGAGGTTAGGGAGCAGGGTTAGTAGGAGCAGGGTTAATGAGATGTGACCAGGTCTAAGGCAAAAGCAAGAGTGAGTAACAAAATGGAGAAAAAGTCTTTCTTCTTCCCAGAGTTCTCAGCGTGACTGTGAGAGAAGTAGACACAATTGTTTTTTCATTTCACTGCCTGTTATCTAGTTCTTTTACCAAAACATTCCAGCTTGCTTCAAACTAGCACACCTACCCTGTCAACTCAGAAGCCATCTGCTGTACTGTTGCAAGTGATTCTGCCTTGATGAGCACTTGGTTCATTAAGATGTAAATATTGGTTAATTTCCACATGAAAAATATATTTGGTTTTCTTTTTTTCCTCCCTGCATCTTTCAAGGGCACTTTAAAAATAGCAGTGCAGGTTGCACTCTCTGCCTTGAGGAGCAGTCAAAGGTTGGAAACTAGTTCCACCCCACCTGCTATTAAAGCCCCATGCATATAGAGGTGAGGCAGTGCAGAGAGCCACAGCATGGCTTGGATAGGAGTGAACCTTGAGGCCTTCCTCAGCTGCAATGTTTCCAGGAATGGAGCATCTTGAGCACTGTGTCCAGTTCTGGGCTCCTCAGTTCAAGAGAGATGTTGAGGTGCTGGAAGGTGTTTGGAGAAGGGCAGCAAGGCTGGGGAGGGGCCTGGAGCACAGCCCTGTGAGGAGAGGCTGAGGGAGCTGGGGGTGTGCAGCCTGCAGCAGAGGAGGCTCAGGGCAGAGCTCATTGCTGTCTGCAGCTATCTGTAGCCAGGTGAGGTTTGTCTCTGCCAGGCAAGCAGCAACAGAAGAAGGGGACAGAGTGTCAAGTTGTGGCAGGGGAGGTCTAGGCTGGATGTTGTTAGGAAGTTGTTGTCAGAGAGAGTGATTGACATTGGAATGGGCTGCCCAGGGAGGTGGTGGAGTCTCTGTGGCTGGAGGTGTTGAAGCCAAGCCTGGCTGGGGCACCTAGTACCATGGTCTGGTTGACTGGCTAGGGCTGGGTGCTAGGTTGGGCTGGATGATCTTAGAGGTGATGATCTTAGAGGTCTCTTCCAACCTGCTTGATTCTATCATCTACCTCACTGCAGTTTCTTCCTTAGATCTAGCCTGAATCTCCCTTCTTAGTATAAAACCTTCATCTTTGTCCTGTAGAAATACACCCTGCCAACAGGACTGTCTGCATCTTCCTTTTAGGCCCCCTTCTAAGTACTAAAGGCCACAATAAGATCACCTCCATGTCTTCTCCTGGCTGAGCCCCAACTCTTTCAACCTGTCCTCATAGAGGTGTTGCAGCCTTCTCATTTGTTGTGGCTTTCCTTCTTATAGGTGCATAGGATTGAAGTGATTATCAGTCTTAGCAATACACAGCTTGCTAACCAGTTGTGTTCTATCTACCTTAGCATTAAGCATTTATTGAGCTATTTGATAATCACTGGAACGTGCTGTGGGAGTTAGCAGTGGTTCAAATGTTTTACCTGCTAACTATTTACTTGGATATTTCTGTCCAGCCACAATTGGAGTCCAGTTAAAAGTTATTTGACAACCAGCAACAGAAGAAGGGGACACAGTTTCAAGTCGTGTCAGGGGAGGTCTAGGCTGGATGTTGTTAGGAAGTTGTTGTCAGAGAGAGTGATTGGCATTGGAATGGGCTGCCCAGGGAGGTGGTGGAGTCTGTGTGGCTGGAGGTGTTGCAGCCAAGCCTGGCTGGGGCACTTAGTGCCATGGTCTGGTTGGTTGGGCAGGGCTGGGTGCTAGGTTGGGCTGAGTGAGCTTGGAGATCTCTCCCAACCTGGTTGATGCTATGATTCTATGATTTATGACTAAGGAGTTAAGACATAGCCAAGGCATCAAAGGGAAAGGATCATGAAGGTAGGGTCTTACAATAATTATAAAGCACCAAGTAAAATCTTTATTTTACAGATATGGAAGAAAGAGGAAGAGTGGCACATGCTGCAGAGCAGCTGGGGAAGGTGAATCTGCAGCCTTGTGAAGCCAAGTCAGGGAGGAAGATGAGGACTACCCAACGTGAGATGGGTAACAGAGACACCTTTCCTCCATCTGGGAACAGCAACAGTCACCAAGAGTTACATGAAGCACTATCTCCTGCTGACTCGCTGCAGCTTGAGCAGCCAACTGCTCTGGGATGCTCCAGTCAGAAGGATGTCCCCCAGCCCTCAGCTGATTACAAGAAGGAAAGAGAGAAGCCTGAAATGGTGCTCAAACCTCAGAGTGACAGCAAAGAACATATTGGTGTGGTAGCAGCAGAGGTATGAGAGAAGTGATGCAAGGTGGAGGACCACTGACAGGGTGAGCTTTGCCTGGCTTGCAGCCAGCATGGAACTGAGTCCTTTGTCTCTGGACAAAGAAAAAGTCAGAAGATTAACATGAGGAGCCAGATTGCCACACTGCAGATGTACAAACCAACCTGTCACCTGCAGACAGCTTGGAGACTCTGGTCCTGAACTTTCTTAGCTTCCAAAAGAGAGCAGGTTGTGTTCAAACTGCCTCTTGAGGAGAGTTCCTCTGACCCCTCTAAAAGTCTCTGCAGGAACTGCTGGGGGTAGTGCTGGCTGAGTAGAGATGTTCCAAAGCTTTCAGCCTGACAATTCAGCTGTGCAGGTGACTGCATTTCCATGGCTTTAAAGTTCTGGCACTGGGCAGAATCTCCATGGCCAGAGCAATGCTGACTGACATGCATGCAGACATGCACAGGAGAACTCCCACTTCCTCCATTCAAAGACCCTCAGTCTGAGCAGAGATCTTTTCCTTTGTCTGAGGAAGACCAAATATGTATTCCAACTCCATTTTGTTGTGACTTGAGTAACTGCTTCTGTCCCTCACTAGTTGGATCTGTGTTGTTTGGGGGTTGGGTTTTTTCCTGGTGTCGTTTGGGTTTTTCTAGTTCAAGTGTTTTGCTGAGCTAAGCCTTCACCATGCCACTGCTTTCTAAACACCTTTTAAATCACTGGCTTGTTACAAACACTACTCCTTGTGAATGATAAAAATAATGCTGATGCTCTTTGGTTGCTCAGAGAGCTCCTTTGTGTTTTGCTTTACTGAGCTGGAAGATGAGGGACTTTATTACACCCTCTCTGTGCCATAAAATCCTTAGTTGCAAAGTGTCCTGGTGGCACAAGAGAAAATTTATACTCCTCTGCAGAAAAAAACCTACTTAGGCAGGAAGATGAAGGGTTTTTTACCCAGATCAGCAGTGGAAGAGAAGGTAAGAAACGTTGCTTTTCAAGAGCCTCCGAGCAGCCACAAACCAGTTCACTCCAAGCTGAAGGAGCCAAGGTGCAGATAATGGTCAGTAAATCACATAGGTCTGTATGCACAAAACTGGACCCATGGACATTGGCTTCTGCACTATATTGTGCCTATAAACATGGTTGATGCCATGGTGAGCTTCTGGCTGAAACCAGATTGAATCCATGGTGAGCTTCTGGTTAAGAACACAGGAGCCTTCCTGGCTGAAACTAGGTTGATTCTGTGGTGAGCTTCTGGCTTAAGGCATTTGCAGATGGAGGTCTTATGTTAAGTGCAATAGGGCAGCCTTGTGAAGAGGAAGGGAACCAGCTCTTTTCAGAGGCACCCTGTAACAGGACAAGGAATAATGGTTATAAGCTAGAGCACAAGGAGCTCCCCCTCAACATGAGCAGAAACTTACTGTGAAAGTGACAGAGCACTGGCACAGGCTGCCCAGAGAGGTTGTGGAGTCTCCTTCTCTGGAGGCACTCAAACCAACCTGGAGATGTTCCTGTGTAGCCTGCCTTGGATGATCCTAACTGCCTCCAGAAAGCAGAAGCCAAAATATTCTCTTACCTGAATCAACATGGTAGAGCCTTAAGCCTCACGAGTCCAGGGCTGGGTAAGATGCAGGCTGCAGAGGCACCCAGGTCAGGTGAAGAGACTTGGAGAACCTCCTGTGCCCTTCTTTTCTTTCTCCACAGCTAAGAACTTAAAGGATTAATTCCAAGTTCCTTCAACAGTCTTACAAGGGAGCAGAAAGCAGCAGCAAAGCACAGAGGAGCTCAGCCTGAGGAAGGAGGTGCAGCCAGAACCCGTGGGTGGTGTTCCAAGCACTGTCAAACCTATCCCTACCTGACCAGGGGGCCAGCAGGGCCCCCCGGCCTTTAGATCCCCTCCACCAGTCACCCAGTGAGCACCAGGGGCACTCACCAGTGAGGATCCCAGGAGGATCTTCTGCCCAGATGGGCAAGCTTGGGGCTTGCCTCTCCTGGGGCCATTAAATAGGGGAGTGGGCAGGGAGGGCAAAGTGGTCACACCTGGGGTGGGAGGAGACTGCAACAGCACCCAGGTGCTCCTGGTTTGGGGGGAAAGGGGAAAGTGTGGAGAAGGATGGGAAAGGGGCAGCTATGGTGGGAAATGGAAAGCAGAGATGGTGCTGAAAGGAAGGAGTTGGGAAGGAAAATTATGGAGATGAAATGAAGAAGGGGGAAAAGGAAGGAGATGGAGAGGAAAGAAGGAAGATAAGGGGGAAATAGAAGATGGAGAGGAAAGGAGACAGATGGGGGAGAATAGATATAAAAACCCAGTTCCATCAGCCATGCAGAAGTCAGGACAGGAAGACCTCCCTTCCCTCATGCCAGTTTGCCAAATAGGTTGACTCAGAGGCTGGAGATAAGTGGAGCAAATTCCTGCCAAGAGTGGCAGGTGTGACACCCCAATGGCCACTGAACCCCCTCCAGTGCCCCTGAAGAGCAGATTTGCTCACCTGAGTGAACCTGTTTCCACCAAGAGCCATGATGCCCTGCAAGTGAAGCCAGCCAACAGCTGCTAGGAAAGCTTATCTGGTTTGTCATTCAGAGAGGTTCAGAGGGGCAAGTCCCTGCCTGTGCCAAGAGATTGGAACTAGAAGGTCTTTGAGGTCCCTTCCAACCTACACCAGTCTATGATTGTAAAACATCCACATTTAAGAAGAGACAGGAGCTTGTCACCAGGGACTGCCTTCTAAAGGGTGGTGAGGGTCCAATCTGGAGCAGATCCACTCTCTAGGGATCTCTGTTACCTGTCTGGAGCCAGGGTTAAGGACTCAGTGAGAGAACTTCCTGTCCTGGTCCACCCAACAGACTACTACCCACTGAGGGTTTCCCAAAGGGGCAGTGGTGACATCTCCAAGAGAAGTTTGAGAGCAATGAAGACTTCAGACCCTTGGGGGGAATGGTGAAGGGGTTAGGTGCACAAGCAGCTTTTACCCCTGTCACACCACTGGCTAGGCCTGATGGGGGCATGGATGTGAAAACAGATTCATGACTGGCTGCAGGACTGGTGCCAAGGGCAACATTTTGGGTTCTTTGATCACAGGCTGCTCTGCAAGAGCCCAGGCTTGCTGACTACAGATAGGAAATGCTTGTCCTAAGGGAAAAAAAGCCCTGGGATGGGAGTCAGAGAATCACAGAATCAGTCAGGATTGGAAGGGAGCACAAGGAGCAGCCAATCCCAACCCCCCTGCCATGCCCAGGGACACCCTACCCTAGAGCAGGCTGCACACAGCCTCAGCCAGCCTGGCCTCAAACACCTCCAGCCATGGGGCCTCAACCACCTCCCTGGGCAACCCATTCCAGCCTCTCACCACTCTCCTGCTCAACAACTTCCTCCTCACAAGCTTAACCCAAAGGAAGGTGATGAAAGTGTTGAAAGCTTATGGGCAAGAGCCAAGGGCCACACAAACATGAATGCAATGTTTGTGAGTGTTTACTACCAGCCAAGGAACCAAGAAGAAGCTGTTGATGAGGTTTTCTACAGGCAACTGGAAGTAGCCTCAAGATCAAGTGCTGTGGTGCTCGTGGGTGACTTCAGTCGCCCAGGTATTAGTTGGCAAGTGTTGTGGAGGCAGGGAATTGGTGTGGCCAGGGCAGGAATGATAAAGATCCAATTATTTTGTTTCCCTGAAGCCCAGCACCCAAGCTCTGTACCAAAGTAGCTTAGGTGTATTTACAGTTTCAGTGGCACAGAGCCAAGCTGGAGGCCTGCAGCCAGTGGTGTTCCCCAGGAATTGGTACTGGGTCCAGTTGTGTGCAATGTCTTTATCTACCACCTGGATGAGGGCATTGAGTGCAGCCTCAGTCTGCTGATGAGACAAGAGTGGGGGGGATGGCTGAGAGCCTGTCAGGCTGTGCTGCCATCCTGTGAGATCTGGACAGGCTGAGAGCTGGGTGGAGGCAAACATTGTGAAGTTGGATAAGGACAAGGTCCTCCATCTGGGGAAGAATAACAGCAGGCACCAGTGCAAGCTGGGGGCTGCCCTGCTTGAAAGCAGCTCCGTGGAAAAAGCCCTTGGAGTGCTGCAAGATCTGCATGGGCCAGCAGTGTGCCCTTGTGACCAAGAGAGCCAATGGCATCCTGGGGTGCATCAGGAAAAGTTTGGCCAGCAGGGCTAGGGAGGTTCTGTTCCCCATCTACTCTGCCCTACTGAGACCACACCTGCAATACTGTGCCCAGTTTTGGGCTCCCCAGTTCTAGGGAGACAGGGATCTGCTGGAAGAGGCCAGCAGAGAGCCACAAAGATGACTGGGGCACTTGAGCATCTCCCCCATGAAGAGAGGCTGAGAGCTCTGGGGCTGTTTAGTCTGCAGAAGAGATCTGATCAATGCACACAAATACCTGAGGGGTGAGTGTCAAGTGTCTGGGGCCAAGCTCTTTTTGGTGGCCAGCAGCAATTAGACATGGAGCAACAGCTACTAACTGGAACAGAGAAGGTTTTGCCTCAACACAAGGAGAAACTTCTTCATGGTGAGAGTGATGAAGCACTGGAGCAAGCTCTTCTTTCCCCCCATCTTCCTCCTTCCCTCTCCATCTTTTTCCCCCATCTTCTTCTTTTCATCTCTATCCTTTTACTCTGCAGCTCCCTTCTTTCAGCACCACCTCCCCTTTCCCACCATAGCTGCCCCTTTCCCATCCCTCTCCACACTTTCCCCTTTCCCCCCAAACCAGGAGCACCTGGGTGCTGTTGCAGTCTCCTCCCACCCCAGGTGTGACCACTTTGCCCTCCCTGCCCACTCCCCTATTTAATGGCCCCAGGAAAGGCAAGCCCCAAGCTTGCCCATCTGGGCAGAAGATCCTCCTGGGATCCTCACTGGTGAGTGCCCCTGGTGCTCACTGGGTGACTGGTGGAGGGGATCTAAAGGCCGGGGGGCCCTGCTGGCCCCCCGGTCAGGTAGGGATAGGTTTGACAGTGCTTGGAACACCACCCAGGGGTTCTGGCTGCACCTCCTTCCTCAGGCTGAGCTCCTCTGTGCTTTGCTGCTGCTTTCTGCTCCCTTGTAAGACTGTTGAAGGAACTTGGAATTAATCCTTTAAGTTCTTAGCTGTGGAGAAAGAAAAGAAGGGCACAGGAGGGTCTCCAAGTCTCTTCACCTGACCTGGGTGCCTTTACAGCCTGCATCTTACCCAGCCCTGGACTCATGAGGCTTAAGGCTCTACCATGTTGATTCAGGTAAGAGAATATTTTGGCTTCTGCTTTCTGGAGGCAGTCAGAACCATAGAATCACAGAAAGTTGGACGTTGGAAGGGGCCTCCTGGAATTAACAGGTCCAATCCCTTGGCCAAAGCAGGATCCTCCAAGGCAGGCTGCACCTCCTTCCTCAGGCTGAGCTCCTTTGTGCTTTGCTGCTGCTTTCTGCTCACTTGGAGGACTGTGAAAAGGACTTTTAACTAATCCTTTAGCTCCTTGCATTTATCCATGCTTGGCTTACAGAACCACTGATGTCCTGCATGTCTACAGCTCCAGTGGTATAACAGAGCTAAAAACATTCCTTCAGCTGCAGCATTTTTGGCCTTGATTTCCTGCAGTGCTGCACCTTAATTGACCAAATGTTCTAGTATGGGGAAGAATTGGGGAGCAAGGGAAATAAAGAGGGTGCAGAATTAGCCCAAACGAAGGAATCTTGACTAAATAAGGAACTTAGGGGCTCCTGTGTGATGTATCAGGTGAGAAAGATGGTGTGGAAGCCAGAAAGAAAGGTATGACTGAGGTTAAACAAGTGACATAGAATTGGGTTTAGACCAAATGCAGCAGCACTTGGGTGATATTGGACTCGGTGATCTCAAAGGTCCTTTCCAACCTGGTGAATTCAGCATGGTGGTTTGGGTGTTACCTGCTCTCCCCTTAGGAAATCACTCAGGCTCGACTCAGCTGGCTCTGGAAATTGAGTGAAGCTTGCATTTACAGCTCTACACAATATACAAGCAGATAGTTACAGTATATACAGATATAGACAAGGTAAAAGGTAATACAGAAATGCAGCAGCCCTCCCAGAAACCTGAGTCCCCAGGAGGGGCTCCCAACTGCCCTTCCACCTTCTCCTTACCCCTTTCCCAAGGAAGAATGGAAGTTTGGCCAGGGGGTTAGGAAACCAAGTGGATTAATCAGAGAGGTGATAGAGAAATGCAGCTCAGGCAGTGCCCCCAGCAGAAGTGCCTTATCTATGTTTGGATTCTTGTTCTCATGCCTCTCAGCAAGCCTATGAGTGAAGTAGCCATCACCCTGTTTCTCTTTCACAGACTGTAATCTAGTTCTTCTCACCAACACATTCTAGCTAGCTCAAACTAGCCCCTTCTGCAATGCTGTGAAATGAGATCCTGCTGCTTTGTGGCTGATGGAAGTGTTCAAAATGAATCCAGATCCCAGATCAGACATTGGAACAAGCTGCCCAGGGAGGTAGCAGAGACTCCATCCCTGCAGGTGTTCAGGAAGTGTGTATATGTGGTTTAGTGGTCATGGTAGTTGAGTTATTGTTGGACACAATGACCCTAAAGGTCTTTCCAGCTTTAGTGGTTCTGTGACTCTCTTCTAAGGACCCACAGTGTGATGCATAGGATATCCATGAGGGCTGGGGTCCCTTGACAGACTTGAGGTTTATCAAGGGTTCTGGCCCATCTATGGGAGGTTGAGTGAGAAGAGTTCACTGGTTTGTACTGCCATAGTCCAGCATGTATAAAGCCAGGAGTAGGAGTTTGGCTCAGCTTTCCAAAGAAGCCTCTAGGCATGTTGTGGCAGGCTCCTCCTGCAGCACAGACTACCCAGGCCAGCTCTGAAGGACCTAAATCTTTTCAGCAGACCTCCTAGGGCTTGGCAAAGTGCTTAGCTTCCAGCATTAAACACCAAGGAAGCCTTCAAAGTGCAGGCAAAATGAATGCAGAGATCTGTCTGCCTGTGCCACCTCATCCACTGAAACTGGAAGTCTTTCCTGGCAGTCAGGTTAAATATCAGTGACTGTAACAACATTGGCTCCTCTGCAGCCAATGGCAAAAACTCCACCAAGTTGGATGCATTTTGGGTTTCCACCTGCTAAGGTTTTCCTATTAGTCCCAATTCCCATAGAATCAACCAGGTTGGAAGAGAGCTCCAAGCTCAGCCAGCCCAACCTAGCACCCAGCCCTGGCCAAGCAACCAGACCATGGCACTTACTGCCTCATCCAGGCTTTGCTTCAACACTTCCAGGGACAGCAACTCCACCACCTCCTTGGGCAGCCCATTCCAATGCCAATCACTCTCTCTGCCAACAACTTCCTCCTGACATCCAGCCTAGAGTCTTTGGCACAACTTGATACTGTGCAGTTGGGTTCCTGCATTGCCATACATGAGAGAGTAGCTGCAAGGATGCCTTACTGCTATCCAAGCTCTCCAGATATGTCTGAAGTCACAGACAATGCAGGCCAGAATTATTTTTCTGCTTTCTTTGTGGGTTTTTCCTCCATTTTGTGGAAGTGCATTCCCCCCTCACCCCCCTTATATCTGAAGTAGAGTGTGTTAGAGCTAAATTTGCCTAAGGCTTTGGGCCAGAGCTGATGAGACTTCAGGAAGATACAGGAACAGGCACATGGGCTGGGGGGGAAAGAAAGCCTGTGAAAAATTAAAATGACAAGGCTGGTTAGGGAGCAGAGATAACTGCTGATGTAGTGAAATTAATTACAGCCTGGGTTGGAGGAATTCTGTGCCTAAGACAAAATTAAAAAAATAAAAGGGGAGGGGGGAAGGGACCCCAAATAACAGCAATGAGATTATAAACCCTTTCATCTTCTCTGTGTGGCAGAAATTCCAGTCCCTATTTATTGTGACATTTATCATGGCATTTATTTGCCATTTGTACCTCTTGCCGTGTGGAAATAGAGGAGGCAAGGGGGACCTAAGGTCCCTCAGACTAGCACATGGGTCAGAAGGCTCTCCTCTGCTTCTGCAGTGAACAGCCTGGCTAAGAGTGAACTTATCCTAGAGATCAGCTTATCTATTTGCCAGCACCCAAAGGGATTCCAGTTTTGTGCCTCCTAACATGTAGGCAACGTTGGGTGATTGGGATTTTGAGTGTTGTGGTGCTGAGAGGTCCACTCTTATCTCCCAGGCAACAAACAGTAGGACAAGAGGAAATGATCTCTGTTTGTACAGGGGGAGGTTTAAGTTGGACATGAAGGAAATTATCTTCACCAAGAGCCCTGAAACACTACCCAGGGCAGTGACAGTGACCATCCCTGGAAGCCCTCAGAGCCTGGAATAGGTTGCCCAGGGAGGTGGCTGAAGTCCCACACCTGGAGGTGTTTGAGGCCAGGCTGGCTGAGGCTGTGTGCAGCCTGCTCTAGGGTAGGGTGTCCCTGGGCATGGCAGGGAGGTTGGAACTGGTTGTTCTTACCTGAGATCAAATATTTCACAGGATAAGTGACATAGCAGATCACAACTGGGATTTGAAGCTGCCCAGGGAGGTGGTGGAGTTGCCATCCCTGAAAGTGTTCAACAAGGGACTGGATGGGGCACTCAGTGCCATGGTCTGGTTGATTGGGTAGGGCTGGGGGGTAGCTTAAATTGGATGGGCTTGGAGGTCTCCTCCAACCTGGTTGATTCTATGATCATTCAGTTCCAAGCCCCACCACAGACAGGGACACCTCCCACTAGAACAGGTCACTCAAGGCCTCTTCCAAACTGGCCTTGAACACCTCCAGGGAGGGAGCAGCCACAACCTCCCTGGGCAACCTGTGTCAGGATCTCACCACATCTTTCCTCACTGGGAAGAACTTCTTCCTAAATCCACTTTCAATCTCCCCTCTGCCAGTCCAAACCCACTCCTCCTCCTCCTGTCATTCCCAGACCTTGTCAATAGTCCCTCCCCAGCCCTCCTGTAACCCTCTTCAGATCCTGGAAGGCCACTGCAAGGTCTCCTGGAAGCCTTCTCCAGGCTGCAGAGCCCCAACTCTCTCAGCCTGTCCTCATAGAGCTGCTGCAGCCCTCTCAGCATCTTTGTGGCCTCCTCCAGACTTGCTTCAACAGTTCCATGTCCTGCTTGTGCAAAGGGCTCCAGAGCTGCACCCAGGACTCCCATGTATGGCCTTGTGAGAACAGAGTAAAGGAGAGAATCCCATTCCTTGCCCTGCTGCCCACACTGCTCTTGCTGCAGCCCAGGGCACATTGGAGAGAGAGGCCTCCAGCAGAAGCCTCTGGATTTGTGCAATTCAGACTTAGCACAGAGTCACAAAATAGTAGGGGTAGGAAGGGACCTCTGGGCATTATTTAATCCAGCTCCTTGATGAAGCAGGTTCTCCTTAGGCAGGTTGCACAGGAGTGTGTCTAGGTGGATCACAGGATCTTAGGGTTTGGAAGGGACCCAAGGAGATCAGCCAGTCCAACCCCCCTGCCAGAGCAGGACCACACAACCTAGCTCAGACCACACAGGAACACATCCAGACAGGCCTGGAAAGGCTCCAGAGAAGAGACTCCACAACCTCTCTGGGCAGCCTGTGCCAGGGCTCTGGGACCCTTCCAGTCAAGAAGTTCCCCCTTGTGCTGGGCTGGAACCTCCTGTGCTGCAGCTTCCATCCATTGCTCCTTGTCCTATCCCAGGGAGCAGTGAGCAGAGCCTGTCCCCCCCTCCTGACCCCCAGCCCTCAGATAGTTATAAGCATTGATTAAATCCCCTCTCTGTCGTCTCTTCTGTAGACTAAGCAGCCCCAGATCCATATCCCTCTCCTTACCAAGCAGAGCTCCAGTCCCCTCATCATCCTCTTATCCCTCCTCTGGATCCTCCCCAGCAGATCCCTGCCCCTCTGAAACTGAGGCTTGAGTATCTCCAGAGAAGAAGGTGCATGTGTGCAGCCGCTCAGAGCTCAGCCACCCTGTGCTTGCTTCGTGTTCAGCAGTGGCAAGGATCTCAAATATGTTCAGAGTGGGATTCAATTTTCTTTTGGAGCAAAGTATTTTCTCTGCTGTGTTGGGCTGTCTTGGATCCTGGTCTTGGGTCCTAGAATAGAAACCTAAATTCCTAAGGAAAAAAGTAATGGATGAAAGGGTTTAGTACTAAACCAAACTGCTTTAATTTGGGCTTGGTAGGAAAGAACAACAGAAACAGATGACACAGCCAGGAGAGTGCTGCGATAAAGAATCTCTGCAGCAGCACTGTGGAAGGTGGACTCAAGAGAGAATTGCAGAAGCATCAGGTTGGAAAGCCCCTCTGGACCACCAAGTCCAACCTAGAACCCCATGAGATTCACCTTAAACCACATCTCCACACACCACATCCAAACCACCCTTAAACACAGCCAGGGTGGGTGACTGCGCTACCTCCCTGGGCAGCTCATTCTGGTCCCTGACCACTCTCTCCCTGAAAAACTTCCTCCTAATGGCCACTCTAACCCTCTCCATCCTCAGCTTGAGGCCATTCCCCCTTGTTCTGTCTCCAGTTGCCTGTGAGCAGAGCCCAGCAGCAGCCTCTCTGCAATGTCCCTTCAGGTAGCTGTAGACAGCAATGAGGTCTCCCCTCAGCCTCTTCCTCACACTACCCATCCCCAGCTCCCTCAGTCTGTCCTCATCACGTTTATCCTCCAGGCCCTTCCCCAGCTTTGTTGCTCTCCTCTGGACCCACTCCAGCACCTCCACATCTCTTGTTTTGCGGTGCCCCAAAGTGAGCACAACACTCAAGCTGTGGCCTTGCCAAAGCAGAGTCCAAGGGGACAATCATCTCCCTGCCTCTGCTGGCCACAGCACTTCTAATCCAAGCCAGGATGCCTTTGGCCTTCTTGGCCACCTGGGCACACTGCTGGCTCACATTCAGCTGGCTGTCTCTTAGAACCCTTTCTGCTGGGCAGCTCTGCAGCCACAGCTCCCCAGGACAGAGAAGGCTGTTTGAAGAGGTGGGAGCTGTGTGTGAGCTGAAGGTGGAGCATGCGCCGACAGCCTCTGCTGCTTTTTGGTGTAGGTCACCTCCTTCATTTCCCACCAGGTCATTTGTACATCCCAAGGGCTGAGTTTTGTGTGCTTGGATTAATTTGTGCTTTCCCTCTTGGTACACTTCTCCCTTACAAGATGCATTAAGGATGGAACTGGTGCTCAAAACACGCCAAAGCTCGTAGCCCTCCGAGGGAATGATGCTATAAATACCCCAGCCTTGCTCTCCCTCCCCCCCAGCTCAAACTGTCTCTCTGTGCCTAGGTGCTGACAAAAGTTATTTGTTGTATTCCCTCCATTCAGTGAGTGACAGGAGACTGGTGTCAAGTAAGAAAATGAAATGTAAATTTTATTAAACACCTTCTCATCTCTGTGTATCAGTCCAGATTCCAGCCTAACACAGCAAATCAAATCCTGTCTTCAGCAGGCCCCAGGGCACACAAAGAATCATTTCTCCTTAATGCCATTCCCTCCTAGTAAAATATTTTTCTGTTTAGTAAATGAAAATTTAAAATGCAAACCCTATTTTAATCCCAGAGAAGGGAGGAGAGGAAAAAAAACCACAACCCAGTGCATTGCAGGGAGAAGGATGCTACATTTTGTTCTGTTGTGTCTCCTGCTTGCTTCTTGTTTTCAGAGCCAGCACTGCTGATTAGCTGAAGCATAAATTGCAGCTCCTTTTTAAGACTTGCCTGTTGGGACTTTTTATCTCCATGTCCACCACTGGGCTTAATAGCTTCCTAGTCCAGAGATGATTCAGTGCTCACTTGTTCAGTGGGAGATGGCATGGTAAACTACGTGATGTGTGGAGGTCTGAAACGCTGCTGACAAGTGAATGGCATCAGAAGCTCTGGGCAGTGGCTGCTAATGCCTTTGTTCCTCTCAAGATCAGAGCCCTGGACTGCTGCGAGGAGTTAAATCACCAGCAAAGGCTTATCATAGAATCAACCAGGCTGGAAGAGACCTCCAAGCTCAGCCAGCCCAACCTAGCACCCAGCCCTCAACAGTCAACCAGACCATGGCACTAAGTGCCCCAGCCAGGCTTGGCTTCAACACCTCCAGCCACAGACTCCACCTGGGCAGCCCATTCCAATGCCAATCACTCTCTCTGCCAGGAACTTCCTAACAACATCCAGCCTAGACCTCCCCTGGCACAGCTTGACACTCTGTCCCCTTCTTCTGTTGCTGGGTGCCTGGCAGCAGAGCCCAACCCCACCTGGCTACAGCCTCCCTGCAGGCAGCTGCAGACAGCAATGAGCTCTGCCCTGAGCCTCCTCTGCTGCAGGCTGCACACCCCCAGCTCCCTCAGCCTCTCCTCACAGGGCTCTGCTCCAGGTCCCTCCCCAGCCTCCCCAGGCACCCAGCAACAGAAGAAGGGGACAGTGTCAAGGGATAGCTGACATGAAATGGGTGTGCTAGTTTGAGGCTAGCTGGAATATTTTGGTGAGAAGAATTAGGCTGTGAAAAGGAAATGGTGGTGATGTCTGCTGCACTCATAGACTTGCTGAGATGGATGAAAAGAAGAACACTAACATAGGTAATGTAGTGTCCTCTGTCATAGCTGGTGCCTGCACTTTTCTCCCTACCCTGCTCTCGGTGTAACTTCTACTTCCCAGCCCCCCTGGCTGACCCTTCAAACTCACCTTGCACATAAGGCAAAGTCTGGGATAAGGTAGAGAGATGGAAAGGAGGTGGAAGGGAGGTTGGGAGCCCCTCCTGGGCACTCTGGTGTCTGTGAGGGCTGCTGTGTTTCTGTGTTCCTTTTGAAGCTGAATATTTCTGCCTATGCCTGGATTGTGTATGGTATTATTGGATGGCTAGCAAATATCTGACTGTATACTGTGCTACACTGTAGATAGAAAGCTTCATTCCTTAATTCCTAGCTTGGCTGAGTCTAGTCTGGGTGATTTTAGAGGTGGGGGTCAGTAACACCCAAACCATCACAAGAGGGAAGAGTTGGGTGACTCACTGGAGCTTGCAGTGGGAACAGGTGGGAAAGAAATCAGGCAAAGCAGCTGTTTCCCTGGGCTGTCTGTCCTTGGAAAAATGCATTACATGGCTTTGTTATCTGAGGTTGTTTCAGAGAGGGAAATGGGGACAGGTAAGGGATGCAGGGCAAGACTGGCAGCTTATGTGTGAGGCTGGCTATCAGTTGTCCTCAGTTCAAGTCTGCATCTTGCCTCCAATTCCCCTCTCTGACCTCAGGCCACGCTTTTAATGTCTCAGCCCCTCAGCTGCTGGCGTGCGGAATGAGAATGCTAATGCAGCTTTTCCTCCACGCTTCTGCCCACTCTGCTCACTCAGGCTCCAGGGAACCTCCTCACTAAGAGTTTCTAATTAATGAATTTTCCAAGTGAAGTTTGATCCTGGCACCCCCAGATGCCACCAAAACCACCCCTGAGACAGCAGAGTGGTGACAATAGGAACAGAGAAACGTGTGAGTATTTCAGCTGGGAAAAATGTGCCTACTATCAAACTAAACCATGTCCCTCATACCACATCTGCCTCTGCTAGGCACCTCCAGGTATGTGGTTCAACCTCTACCATAGATAACCTGCACCAGTATTTGATAACCCAGTGCAAAGTTACTTCTAATATCCAGCTTAAACCTCCCTTGGTGCCACCTGAGGCCATTTCCTCTCCTCCTATTGGTTGTTACTAGGGAGAAGAGACCAACACCCACCTTGCTCTTACTACAACCTCCTTTCAGGTAGTTGTAGACAGCTTCTTTTTCTCCACACCTCAATTCTTTCAATTGGTTCTCCCAAGACCTGTTCTCCAGACCCTTTACCATCCTCTCTCCCTTCTCTGGACCCACTCCAGCACCTCAGTATCTCCCTTGTAGTGAGGGGCCCAAAGCCGAACACAGTGGTCAGGCTGTGGTCTCACCAGTGCTGAGGATCACTTCCCTGGCCCTACTGGCCACACTATTCCTGATCCAGGCCAGAGTCAGGATGCTGTTGGCTTCCTTGGCCATCTGAGCACACTGCTGGCTCCTGTTAAGCTGGCTCTAGGTCAACACCCCCAGGTCTTTCTCTACTGGGCAGCTCTCCAGCCACTCTGCCTTGCGCTTTTAGTGTTACGTTGGGTTGTTGTGACTCAAGTGCAAGATCCAGCACTTGCACTTGTTGAACTGACAACTGCCTTCAACCTATTGATCTAGCCTGTCCAGGTCTGCTCTGTAGACCCTTCCTACCCTCAGGCAGATCCACACTCCCTCCCTGTCAGTGACAACTGCAAACTTACTTGAGGGTGCAGTCGATCTCCTTGTCCAGACTGCTGATCAAGACATTAAAGAGAAAAGTGCCCTGAGATTGAGCCTTGCAGAACACCATCTGTGACCAGCCCCCAGCTGGATTTAACTCCTTTCACCACCACTCTTCAACTCCTGCCATCCAGACAGTTTGTGACTCAGTGTGTCCACCCACTCAAGCCATGAGCAGCCAGTTTCTTCAGGAGGATGTTGTGTGAGGCAGTGTCAGATGCTTCACTAAAATGCAGGCAGACAACACAGAGCCCTTCCCTCATCCACTAAGCAGCTCATCCTACCTTACAAGGAGATCAGGTCCATTGAACAGGACCTGCCCTTCATGAACCCATGCTGACTAGGGATGATCAGCTGGTTGCCCTACATGTTCTGTGTGCTAAGACTGAAGACCATTTGCTCCATTATGCTCCCCAGCACTGAAGCTGGACTGACAGGTCTGTTGCTCTCCAGATCCTACTTCTAGCCCTTCTTGCAGATGGACATCAACCTGCAGATGGACATTGAGGTGCTGGAGTGGGTGCAGAGAAGGGTGATGAGGCTGGGGAGAGATCTGGCAAACATGACCTGTGAGGAGCAGCTGAGGGAGCTGGGGGTGTTTAGTCTGGAGAAGAGGAGGCTGAAAGGGGACCTTATTGCCATCTACAACTACATAGAAAGAGGTTGTAGTGAAGCTGGAGCTGGTCTCTTCTCCTGAATTACTAATGATAGGACAAGAGGAAATGGCCTCAAGTTGCATCAGGGGAGGTTTAGGTTGGCTGTTGGGAGGAAGTTCTTTCCTGAGCAGGTGGTCAGGCACTGGAACAGGCTGCCCAGGGAGGTGGTGGAGTCTCCATCCCTGGAGGTGTTTAAGAGGAGAGTGGATGTGGTGCTTGAGGCCATGGTCTGGTGATGAAGGATGCTGGGATGAAGGTTGGACTGGATGATCCTGGTGGTCCTTTCCAATCTTAGTGATGAGATGTTGTGCTGAGGGCTTTGGGTTAGTCAGGGACCTGCCAGTGTGAAACTGGTGCTTAGACTTGAGGAGCTTGAGGGGCTTTGCCAATCTCAGCAAGTCTGTGATTTGGCAGTCTCTAACCAGCTGGAATTTTCCCAGTTAGCCAGGACTGCTGGCAAACAATGAGAAGGGGCTTGGTAATCCTCATTCTAAATAAAAATAAACAGAAATGAATGGAAAAAGAGGAAGAGAAATAAAGTGATAGGAATGACAAGAGAAAAATGCATCTCAACTGCTTCACTGGTGAGGTGCTGAGGGCTACAGTGAAAAAAGGACAAGTGCAACCTGTGCAGAAGAGCTGCCACGTGACACACCTTGTCAGCTGCCCTGACATCACCAATCCTTCCTCTACCTCACCAACTTGAGTTCTGCCACGCCTGAAGGTGGGTGGCAGCTGGGTCTCAGCTCTCCAGACACATCCACACAGGAGATCAGTCATTTCACGCTGCCAGTGGGCTGCTTTACTCCTCTAATGCAGAACCCATTGCACACTATGACTAATAATGTTGGCTGTATGAAAGAACTGTTTATGTAGAGACTGAGAAAGGCCTCCTTGGATTTCTAGACAGGACAGTCTTGATTTGGAGAGGGCAAAGCATAAAATAACTTCGGGGCTCTTTCAGATTGCTGTGGTCTCCCGGAGACAAGCCGACAATTGGTGCTGGAATTGGAGCTGCAGTTTTGTGTGTTGTGGCAAGACTTCTTCCCTTGTACCCTAGAATCCTTGTGAGAGTCTAAATCCTCTCTCTTCTTCATCAACAAAGATGAAGATTGCATCATCTCTCCCTAATCAACAAAGGTAAGGATTGCCTTTGTTACCTTCCAGGACCCAGACCAGGTACTTGGCCGAAAGCTCAGGGATGCAAACCAACAGACAACGCCTTGCAAACTCCTGGACCTCAGCCTGGCTGGAATGCCCAGGATGCCTACATCCTAGCTACCCCGAAGAGAAAAGGCTTCTGTGTATTCAGGGTATGGACAGGTACAGCCAGGGAGGGGGCAGAGGCCCTCCCCCCGTGGCACTGGACCCCTGCGAATGCATCAGGATGCACAGGAAGACTTCCTGGGAGCTGCACCTGGACACGGAGCAGAAAACTGCATGAAAGGCAGGAGGAATGCCTGCCAAAGGGGGACACTCCCACCAGACCACCAACTGCACCTCCACCAGACTACCAGGTGTGCACTTCTACCAGACTACCAAGGCTGGACCTCCACCAGAGCTGCACCACCACCAGAAGAACCCCTGACAAACTCCTCCGAAGACCATCCCTGGGCCATGCACCTCTCTCTCTCTCTCTCCACACACCCCCTCCCTCCCCCGTTTTGTCCAACCTTATCCATTAATAAATAGTTCTGTGGTGCTATCTTGTCTTGTTTGCACCTTAATTTCACAACACAGAGCTCCGTAAGAACAGATCTTGCTCCTCTGGGCAGAGGTAGTGTTAATCTGTTCTCAGGACCTTGGCAATCCTCCATCCTCAGAAGTGAGAGCTGGCACAGCTAGTGAATGCCAGTCAAGGCAGGCTTCTGGGAAAAGGTCCTGTCAACCTAAATTGGCAGCAAGTTGAACTGGATGATCTTTGGGGTCTGTTCCAACCAGATCATAGGAGGTTAGGGGTTGGAAGAGACTCCCATAAGTCACTGAGTCCAACCCCTCTGCCAGAGCAGCACCATAGAATGTAGCACAGGTCTCACAGGAGTGCATTCAGGCAGGGTTTGGAAGTCTCCAGAGAAGGAGACTCCACAACCTCTCTGGGCAGCCTCTGTCAGTGCTCTGTGACCCTTACAGTAAAGAAGTTCTTCCTCGTGTTGAGGTGGAAGTTCCTGTGCTGTAGTTTATACCTGTTACCCCTTGGTCTATCACAGGGTGCAACTGAGAAGAGTCTGTCCCCTTCCTCTTGACCTTCATTCCCTAAAATATTTATAAACATAGATTAGATTCCCTCTAAGTCTTCTCTTTGCCAGACCAAAAACCCTCAAGTCCCTCAGCCTCTCCTCACAGGGCAGTGCTCCAGCCCCTTCATCACCTTCATAACCCTCTCTTGGACCCTCTCCAGTAGATCCCCGTCCCTCTTGAACTGGGGAGCCCAAAACAGAATGCAATATTCCAGGTATATCTCACCAGGGCAGAGTGGAGGCAGAGGAGAACTTGCCTTGCTCTGCTGGCCATGCTCTCCCTAATGCACCCCAAGGTCCCATTGACCTTCTTGGTGACAAGAGCACACTGCTGTTGTCCACCAGCACTCCCAGCTCCTTCTCCAGAGGGCTGCTTTCCAGCAGATCACCTCCCAGCCTCTTCTGGTGCAGTTTGTTGTTCCTTCAGAGATAAAGTCTGTGGTTCTCTTTCTGATGAGGTTCAGCCAATAGAGATGGCAGTACCCAAGAAAGAGGCACCTTTGGGGCACTTTGGACATTTTGATTAACTTCACAGACTTTTACATGATTTTTTTTAATGGTGATGCACCTGAAGAGAGTTAAAATTAGGCTGACAGGCTCAAAATGTGCTCCTGAAAGTCACTGTGAGGGAGGCTGTTTCTAGCCCGGCCACACAAAGATCCTGATGCTATTTTAGCAACCCTTTGTCTCTAAACACAAAGATGATCAACAGTTGGTATTCAGCCAGTTGGATAACGAGATGGGCTGCTCAGCGGGTGATGAATAAAGCAAGAGGGCAGATCCTTTGTGCTGTGTGAGTAGTGGATCAACTGTGTTCAGGCAAGTGAGGTGCATTTGTTAGATTGGAAAATATGAGGGAAATTATACTTCAGGATAGGGCATTATTTATTGGGCAGAGCTCCTCTTCTGACAGCTGGTGACTGGAAGCAGCTTGTCCTCATCAGAGATAAGAGCTAAAGATGATTTTTTTTTCAGGATAAAGATCTCACAAAGGAGTTAATGATGTTTTACTGCATAGACACAAAGCTTTTAAGTAAGAAGAGGTTGCTTTCGTTCTAGGGCTGATATTGCTTCTGGGTTTGATGTCCATGATTCAAGAAGTGTTTATAACTTCATAGAGGCTTCACAAAGGAAACACAGATGTGGGGAAACAAACAGCAAATAAAAACCTAGAACTGTTTCAACCCTCTAACATTAAAAGAAATCTCTTACAATGAAGCCTTTATTACTTGATTTCATAGAACCAACCAGGTTGGAAGAGACTTCCAAGCTCATCTACTCCAACCTGTCACCCAGCCCTATGCAGTCAACTAGACCATGGCACCAAGTGCCTCATCCAGTCTTTTATTGAACACCTCCAGGGACGGTGACTCCACTACCTCCCTGGGCAGCCCATTCCAATGCCAATCACTCTCTCTGCCAAAGTACAAGCACCAACTGTGTCAGAGAGCCACTGCAACTGTGTTATCTATGTTTGTGTTCTTGTTCTTATCCTTCTCAGCAAGCCTATGAGTGCAGCAGCCATCACCATTGTTTCCTTTTTGCAGCCTGGCATCTAATTCTTCTCACCAAAATACTCCAGCTAGCCTCAAACCAGCACACAAAGTTTATTTATTGGTTCATAATATCCCTGAGTTGCATAATAGGGAGGTGGCTGCTCATACTCTAGAGAAAACAGGGGGTCTCATGAATTTCATACACATCATTTCCTCTGGGAAGTGCTGAGTATGATACCTTCTGAAAGACTCTGTGGAAAATCCATGTCAGGAAGGCAAAATAGATTCATGGATCCAGCCTGTACTTGCCTTGTGAATAGTGTTTAGTAAAAGGAAAGCACTGAGGGATTAAAATGTGGATGTTCTCTTTGCACACAATGGGCCCTTAAAAGGACTTTCTGCTGTCTGCTTAGAAGGTGTCTGATCAAGGTACTCACAGAGACAATTTTGCCTTGCTGGCATCACATGAAAGACTCCTCTGCACTTCACAATGGAGATTCAGTTTGGACTAATGAGGCCTTTCATGATTTTAATCTTTCAACTGTGTAAAACCCTTCTGCTGCCAGTTAACACACAGCCTCTTCTCAGTGGTGCCCAGTGACAGCATGAGGGACAATGGCTACAGACTGGAACACAGGAGGTTCCCCCAGGGACCACTCCTGAGCAGGTGGTCAGGCACTGGATCAGGCTGCCCAGGGAGGTGGTGGAGTCACCATCCCTGGAGGTGTGTCAAAGGAGAGTGGATGTGGTGCTTGAGGCTATGGTCTGGTGATGAAGGATGCTGGGGTGAAGGTTGGACTGGATGATCCTGGTGGTCCTCTCCAACCATAGTGATTCATAGTGATGAGATGCTGTGCTGAGGGGTTTGGCTTAGTCAAGGACTTGTCAGTGTGAAACTGATGATTGGACTCAAGGAGCTTGAAGGGCTTTGCCAGTCTAAGCAATTCTGTGATTCTGTGACCTGATTGCTGACTACAACTCCCTGAAGGGAGGCTGTAGCCAGGTGGGGTTGGGCTCTTCTGCCAGGCAAGCAGCAACAGAGGAAGGGGACAGAGTGTCAAGTTGTGCCAGGGGAGGTCTAGGCTGGATATTAGGAGGAAGTTGTTGTCAGAGAGAGTGATTGGCATTGGAATGGGCTGCCCAGGGAGGTGGTGGAGTCTCTGTGCCTGGAGGTGTTCAAGAAAAGACTGGACGAAGCTTCCACCACCTCCCTGGGCAACCCATTCCAGGGTCTCACCATCCTCATGCTGAAGAACTTTTTCCTATCATGTAGTCTGAATCTACCCATTTCCAGCTTTGTTCCATTCCCCCCAGTCCTATCACTCCATGACAGCCTAAAAAGTCCCTCCCCAGCTTTCTTGTAGTCCCTTTAAGACACTGAAAGGTCACAATAAGGTCACCTCAGAGCCTTCTCTTCTCCGGACTGAACAGCCCCAGCTGCCTCAGTCTCTCCTCACAGCAGAGCAACTCCAGCCCTCTGCTCATCCCCATGGCCCTTCTCTGGACACCTTCCAGCACATCCACATCCCTCTTGTAACAGTGACTCCAGAACTGGATGCAGTGTTCCAGGTGGAGTCTCAGCAGTGCGAAGCAGAGGAGCAGGATCACTTCCCTCGCCCTGCTCTTGCTGCAGCCCAGGCTCTGGTTGCTCTCTGGGCTGCCACAGCACACTGACAGCTCAGATTGAGCTTCTCATTCACCAACACCCTTAAGTCCCTCTCCTCAGGGCTGGTTTCAAGCCAGTCACTGCCCAGCCTGTATTGGTGCTTGGGATTGCCTCAGCACTGGGAATTTTGGGGTTTAGGCTGTAGCAGGACCCTGCATCCCTACATTTCACCTGCTGCTGGGCAAGCTGAATCAAAAGGCAAGATTTCCCCCTCAACATCTTCAAGGCAGCAGATGTACCCTGAGTTTTGTTCTGTTTAACAAAATATCTTCTCATGGCTTAAATTCTTGTTCTCAAAATGCTGTCTGGAGACCAATGCAGTGGAGAAAAATGAAATAGAATAATGTAGAAATCCATATTCAGGACAAATAAGTGACTCCTCAGAGGGGGTAAGCAGGCACAGAGGAGCTCTTCTGATTTCCACCAGCTGAGCATCTGATGCCAAATATCACTAATGAAGTCACCAAGCCAAATAATGCACCCAGCCTATAATCATTGCAATGCCCCTTACAGCTGTTTCCAACTGTGCCTCTGATCTCCTTGCTAAGACACTTAAATCTCCTGTTTCATTTGCATGGTTATCCAGTGAAATAGCTCCTAGTGTTGCTTTTCTTGTTTGCAAAACTGAAGAGAAGGAGGGGGAGGGGAGTGAGATACAGAAATGTGAGGATTTATCCACATGCAGGGAAATTATTCAAATCTGACAACTTCTGTTCCATGAGAGCCTAGCTTGGAGGCTTGGACTCTCATGGGGGCAGATGGCTCTTCTTGTAAAGTCTTGCCATAATTAGTGCTTCATCCCATCTCCTTTGGCATCCAAGTGTTGCACTGCATCCTCCTGTGATTGGCTGCACTGGAAGGACCATGGTTTTCTTCTCTTGACAGTGTGAGGTTGCTTTGGTTTGGTTTTGTTCCTAGCCCATGAGTAGGTTCTCAGGTCAGCAGATGATGAACTCTGCAGGAATATTATCTGCAGGACCACTGGGTTGTGGAAGGAAGGTTAAGACCCAGCAGAGAACAGGAAAGAAAGTTCTTGTGATCTGGCTGGCTGGTCCACATCAAAGGTTTCTTTAGCCTAGTGAGTGACAGGGGATTGAGTCCAGCATCGGTAAATTTGCAAATGACACCAAGCTAGGAGCAGATGTTGATCTGTTGGAGGGTAGCAGAGCCCTGCAGAGGGACCTGGCCAGGCTGGATGGGTGGGCAGAGGCCAATGGGATGAGACTGAACAAGGCCAAGGGCAGGGTTCTGCACTTTAGCCACAACAACCCCAAGCAGCACTGCAGGCTGGGGCCAGAGTGGCTGAGAGCAGCCAGGCAGAGAGGGCCCTGGGGGTGCTGGGAGAGAGGAGCTGAAGCTGAGGCAGCAGTGCCCAGGTGGGCAGCAGAGCCAATGGCATCCTGGGCTGGCTCAGGAGCAGTGTGGGCAGCAGGACAAGGGAGGTTCTTCTGGCCCTGTGCTCAGCACTGCTCAGGCCACCCCTTGAGTGCTGTGTCCAGTTCTGGGCTCCTCAATTCAAGAGAGATGTTGAGGTGCTGGAAGGTGTTGAGAGAAGGGCAGCAAGGCTGGGGAGGGTCCTGGAGCAGAGCCCTGTGAGGAGAGGCTGAGGGAGCTGGGGGTGTGCAGCCTGCAGCAGAGGAGGCTCAGGGCAGAGCTCATTGCTGTCTGCAGCTGCCTGCAGGGAGGCTTTAGCCAGGTGGGGTTGGGCTCTGCTGCCAGGAAAGCAGCAAGAGAACAAGGGGACAGAGTGTCAAGATGTGCCAGGGCAGGTCTCGGCTGGATGTGAGGAGGAAGTTGTTGTCAGAGAGAGTGATTGGCATTGGAATGGGCTGCCCAGGGAGGTGGTGGAGTATCTGTGGCTGGAGGTGTTGAAGCCAAGCCTGGCTGGGGCACTTAGTGCCATGGTTTAGTTGACTGGATAGGGCTGGGTGATAGGTTGTACTGGATGAGCTTGGAGCTCTCTTCCAACCTGGTTGGTTCTATTGTATGTGTCTATGATTCTATGACAGTGGCCAGGCTGCCAAGAGGATAACAGAAGCTGCAGGACAGCAAAGAATGATATTTCTCAGTCATATTCCCCTGCTCTCCTGTGATTTGGGACTCAGAAGCAGCCCATTTCTGTTTGACATTCCTTGATGGTCTCTTGCCAATTGTTTGTCCCAGTGGTTCTTTCACCCAGTCTAAGTTTTCAGTGCTGTCCTGTCTTCACACAGCCATAAATACCTCAGCTTACTGATGCATTATTTGAAGAAATAGCCCTTTGGAGGTTTCAGATCTGTCTCTTCAGCTGTTTGCTCCATACGTTCCAGTTCTTCTGGAAGAGAGAGTGAAGAGTCACTCACTAGGAGAAAGTGAAGAGTCATTTGCTTGTTCCCTCTTCAGCCTCCAGGCTACTTTGGTCTACTCAGTTTGCAGTTCTGCACTGAAGAAAAAGGGACTGTGTACTAGAAGCAAGACACCTTGTAGGACTCAGAGATAAAGTTTTACTGGGGGTTAATTGCCTCTGAGGGTTGTGTACTCATTGTTTTTAATATAGACTCTCCAGATTTATTTATTTTTGTTGTTGGAAGGAACCTTTAAAGGTCTATGCTTACCTCAGGGTGCTTGGACTAGATAACATCTTAGTATCATAGAATCAGTCTGTGTTGGAAGGGACCACAAGGATCATCCAGTTCCAACCCCCCTGCCATGGGCAGGGACACCTCACACCAGATCAGGCTGCACACAGCCTCATCCAGCCTGGCCTGAAACACCTCCAGGGGTGAGGCTTCCACCACCTCCCTGGGCAACATGTTCCAAGCTCTCACCACTCTCATGCTGAACAACTTCTTCCTAACATCCTGTCTGAATCTACCCACTTCTAGTTTTGCTTCATCCCCCACCCCCCCAGTCCTATCACTACCTTACAGCCTCAAAAGTCCCTCCCCAGTTTTCTTGCAGCACCCCTTAAGACACTGGGTACCACAACAGGGGCTCATCAGAGCCTTCCCTTCTCCAGACTGAATAACTCCTCCTCTCTGCCTCTGTCTGGGTGCTCCAGCCCTCTGATCATCCTTCATGTTTTAGGTCCCTGAGAGCATCTCATAAGACCCTGAACTGTGATGTAGTGTGGGTTAGATCAGTTTTGAGACCCTGTATGTAAGCACAAGCCTCTCTTGGGCTACTTGGCCTCAAAACCAGAGGTCACTCCTTTGTGCTTCCTTCTTTGGCACTGCAAATATGGTTTATATGCTTGCAACCAGAATAGATGTTTTTGCTTAGCCCAGTGATGGTGGATTGTGATTTTGGAGAGGAAAAAAACAAAGTTTTCTTCTGGATGTGCTGCTTTGTTGCAGCAGAGAAATTGCAGCCAGCCTTGAGCGGATGCATTGCTTCTGTTCAGCATGGACTAAAGAGCATTGAGCTTTGTCTGCAAGTCTCCAGCAGGTGAGGAATGGAGGTGCTGCCGATGCACACATTGCTAACTGGACCTGGACAGTCCATCCTCCTCCCTTGCCCTTGTTTTCAGCCTTCTGAAGAAGCAAACACTAACCACACAGTGATTACAAAGGGATGAACTGCTACAAGGGAAAGGAAAGCAGAAGAAGTCAGAGGAAGGGATGTGCACTCTTTACTCCCTCAGCTACAAATCAGCGTTGAATTGCAGCCTAAGAAGTCTGTATTAACATTCAGCTGGCTGCTACTGAAAGCCATAATAGACATGAGCATTGACTAGACCCAATATTAGTGATGGTACTGGGAAACCATCCTTGCTTTTGGCTGCCTGAAGGCAGCAGTGATCCCCTGCTTGTCCTATCTGTCAGTCTATTTGATCTCCAAATGAATTGCTTTTGATAACAGCTATATAAATGCAGAACTATTCCGCTGGGCCTTCTTAAATGAGACTCCTCTCTTTCATCTCTCAGTCATTTCAAAAAGCAGATAGACTTGTTAGAGGTTTTTAATGCAATGATTTATGTTTTATCTTGCCTGGTTGGAGGCAGCATTTATTTAGCACTAAATTCTTCCCAAGCCTATACGAGAGGGAGAAATGCTCCAACACAGTATTTGGGACTTAAAATAGAGGGTGCATGTGCATATGTGTGTGTGTGTGTACTCTGTCTCATCAGAGAGGAGTCAGTGATGTTCCTGTTAGGAATTCAGTGCTCTGGTTCACTTGGATCATTGCACCTCCAGCCAACCTAAGAGAAACAGGAAAAGAAACAACATTTGAGGACCACCTCACTGGTTGAGTTCTGTCTATGGCAAATAACCAATGCTTTGGAGAGGAAGAGAGTGAGAGGAGTGATGTGTCTTTATTAGAGTCAATAAGAAGAAAATGTTTGTCTTCCTTTAAATTATTACCATTTGCTAACAGTGCAGGAGTAGGTTGTTTAGCATTAATCATCTCCCTCTTGCTGCTGGATGGGGAGGTGCTGTCATTTGGAACCGAAGAGCAGGAACTGAGAGCTCAATTTTAGGGTTCCCAAATTCATTCATAAAGAAATGTGTGAGGGTTTGGGTGTCACCCAGCCCCCACACTCTAATGAAATCACCCAGACTAGAATCAGACAAGCTGGAAATGAAAGAATGGAGCTTTCTACTTACAGCTTAGCACAAGATCCAAGCAGGTATTTGCAGTCTATACAGCTACAGACAGTAATAGACAAGGTAAAGGTAATACAGAAATGCAGCAGCCCTCCCAGAGACCAGAGTCCCCAAGAGGGGCTTCCAACCACCCTGACACCTCCTTTCCATCCCTCTACCTTATCCCAGACTTTGCCTTATGTTAAAGGTGAGTCTGGGAGATGGGCCAGGGGGATTAGGAAGCAGAAGGATTAGTTACACAGATAGCAGGGTAGGGACAAAAACACAGGCAGACAGAGGCACAGAGACCTCCAAGCTCATCCAGTCCAACCTAGAACCCAACTCTAGACAATCAACCAGACCATGGCACTTAGTACCATAGTCTAGTTGATTGGCCAGGGCTGGGTGCTAGGTTGGACTGGATGAGCTTGGAGGTCTCTTCCGACCTGCTTGATTCTATGATTCTATATACTCATCTTCCCAGCCTAAAACATTTCCAGACATGGAAAACAAACAGGGGAAGGAGCAGAAAATTGTGTTTCTTTGGGTTATCATAAATCTAGCAATTCATCATGAATATTAAACAGGAGTTCCCTGCCAAAGGATAGTTGCAAATGCTGTCAGAGCTCTATTTGTATTTACGTTTGTATTGACATACAGAGATGTTATGAAAGGAAAAAACAAATGAACTCAGAAGATTCAGGAGGCATTTTTTTATCTCCATCCATTATAAATGGCATGAATTGACCAAACAGAACAGTAATTCTGGATGAAAGACCTGTTCTTAGCCAGTCCTTTTTTTTCCCCCCTTCCAGAGCCATGGAGGTGGTTACATTAAAAGAGTTCCATTATGTTTCAGTAGCCTGCTTCTGCTCCTGTCAAAGGGAGCATAACTTCTTGGTTCATTTCAGAAGAAGTAGCATTACTGGAGGCTCTTAAGTTAATTTTAATCCAGATTTATGCATACCTGGATACTGAATATTTTCCTGTCTTAAAAACTCCACCAAATAATCCAATCAACTGATGTTGCCTCTGCCAGTTTAAACCCATTATTCCTGATCCTGGCATTGTAAGGCCTTGTCAATAGTCCCTCCCCAGCCCTCCTGTAGGCTTGCTTCAGATGCTGGAAGGCCACTCCAAAGTCTCCTGTGCTCAGCTGCTCCAGCCCTCTGATTATCTTCGTGGCCTCCTCTGGACTGGCTCCAACAGCTCAATGTGTTGGAGGCTCCATTCATAGGATACCAGGTGGGAAGGACCTCAAAGCTCATCTGGTCCTGCCATTGGAATGGGCTGCCCAAGGAGGCAGTGGAGTTACCATCCCTGGAGGTGTTCAAGAGAAGCCTGGCTGGGGCACTTCGTGCCATGGTCTGGTTGATTGGCCAGGGCTGGGTGCTAGGTTGGACTGGCAGCTCCAGATCATCAATAAAGATGTTGAACAGGCCTGTGCCCAGCACTGATACCTGGGGCACACCACTAGTGCCAGCTGCCAACTGGCTGTGGCACCATTCACCACCACTCTCTGGGCCCAACATTGCAGCCAGTTCTTGATCCATACCAGAGTGACTCTGTCCCAGCCATGAACTGCCAGCTGTGCCAGGAGCTTGTTGTGGCAGATGCTGTCAAAGGCTTTGCTGCAGTCCAGGCAGGCTCCATCCACAGCCTGCCCCACATGCACCAGGCAGAAACCTGATCATTAAAAGGAGCTCAGGTTGGTCAGGCAGGACCTGTCCTGCCATAACCCTGCCATGCTGGCTGGGCCTGATCCCTTGGCCATGACTGCAGAATAATGAAGTGGAAACTTTATGAATCACTCTTGCCAGAAGAGAAATAGCAATGCAGGGGGACTAAAGCTAGGATTGTAATTCCTAGCCACAGACAGGTATATATGCTTAAGTTAACTTCTGTATGGAAACTCCTGCTGCTAGGGAAGACTCAGTGTAACTGGGCAAGTTCCTGAAGAGCACAGTATGCTGAAAACATGGCCTGGAGCATCACAATAAAAGCTGAGTGCTGCTGATGGCAGTAGAAAAACAGGAAAATGCTCCATTTGAAATGTCTGCTGGTTGAAGAATGCTTCTTCAACTGGAATTTTCTATAGGAGATGTTTCTTGTGAGAACAAAACATTTGCGTTTTGGGCAGCTGAACATTGGACAGGATTCAGTTGGGTTGGTTGTGTTTTTTTTTCTCCCAATGTTTGGCTTCCTGACAAAATGTTAAACACTTTCCCAGGCAAGGCTGTCTGCAAATGCAGAATTCCAAGTTTTTCCTTAGGTGTTGTTTCAGAAGGAAATACCTCTTCTGCCTCTTGATAACTGGGGATTCAGGAAAGGACAAAGAAAGTAGGGGAGTTCGTTTGCTTTCAGGCTGTGCTGAAAAGGAGATGGGAACTTCAAGACCTGTCCTTAAACTACACAGCCAAGGTGCCTGAAAAAATGGTGGCAGAGGCATGAACAGAAAGTCAACACATTTTTCTTGGTGGGTACTATCCACCTGTCCCTTGACACAGATATTCTCATTTGCCATTGGAATGGGCTGCCCAGGGAGGTGGTGGAGTCGCTGTGCCTGGAGGTGTTCAAGCAAAGCCTGGATTAGACACTTACCATTGAATCATACAATCAACCAGGCTGGAAGAGACCTCCAAGCTCATCCAGCCCAACCTAGCACCCAGCCCTGGCCAATCAAACAGACCATGGCACTAAGTGCCCCAGCCAGGCTTTGCCTCAACACCTCCAGCCACAGAGACTCCACCACCTCCCTGGGCAGCCCATTCCAATGCCAATCACTCTCTCTGACAACAACTTCCTCCTAACATCCAGCCTAGACCTGCCCTGGCACAACTTGACACTCTGTCCCCTTGTTCTGTTGCTACTTGCTTGGCAGAAGAGCCCAACCCCACCTGAAGTGCCATGGTCTGCTTGATTGGCCAGGGCTGGGTGCTAGGTTGGGCTGGCTGAGCTTGGAGGTCTCTTCCAACCTGCTTGATTCTATGATTCTATGATTCATGCAATTTTGAGTGGATATGGGGTGAAAACCCAGGATTAATAATTTGCTTTCTTCTGTTGCCCAGTTCAATACCTCAAGGTACCTTTGCAGCGAGAGAGAGCTACATATGCCACAAGTGAATGGCTTCTTTTACCAACCAGGAGAGCACAGCCCATTTTGATGGTGATTTGGTTTGCTTCATTTTCAGTCTGTAAAAGATTCAGGTGGCTAATTTTTGGGTTGGGAGGTGATCTGCTGGAGAGCAGCCCTGTGGAGAGGGACCTGGGGGTGCTGGTGGCTAACAAGTGCACAGCAATGTGCCAAGAAGTCCAAGAAGGCCAATGGGATCCTGGGGTGTATTAGGAGTGTGTCCAGCAGATCAAGGGAGGATCTCCTCCCCCTCTACTCTGCTCTGCTGAGACCTCATCTTGAATACTGCCTTCAGTTTTGGGCTCCCCAGTTGCAGAGGGACAGGGATCTGCTGGAGAGGGTCCAGAGGAGGGCTATGAGGATGATGAGGGGACTGGAGGGCATACCTTATGGGGAGAGGCTGAGGGACCTGGGGCTGCTTAGTCTGGAGAAGAGAAGACTGAGAGGGGATTTGATCAATGTTTCTAAGTATCTGAGGGCTGCCAAGAGGGGGGAACAGGCTCTGCTCACTGCTCCGTGGGACAGGACAAGCAGCAACGGATGGAAGCTGCAGCACAGGAGGTTCCAGCTCAACACAAGGGGGAACTTCTTTGCTGTAAGGGTCCCAGAGCCCTGGCACAGGCTGCCCAGAGAGGCTGTGGAGTCTCCTTCTCTGGAGCCTTTTGAAGCCTATCTGGATTCATCCCTCTGTAACCTGGGCTGTATTATGGTCCTGCTCTGGCAGGGGGGTTGGACTCGGTGATCTCTTTGGGTCCCTTCCAAGCCCTGTGATCCTGTGGAACAGGGGGAAAGGGGGAAGAAGAAGAGATGCAGCACTCCCATATTTCCCCCTGTATAGCATCACTTATTAAAATCCCGTTGTCCTGACCATTGTTGTTGCCATTGAAGTCTGGTTTATTTACTTGAAAATCTGATTTGTTTCATTTTATTACTGTGTTTGTGAAGTAACTGATATCAGATTCTGCAGGAAAGAGCTCCCATTTACCAGCAGGCTGCGATGGCTCTGACGCGGTCTGCAGGACCGGCTCCGAGGCTTGCTCTGCCCTGGGGGCTCTCGCAGAAATAAGATTACTGGCAATAACTGCTTCAACTGCTTTGAATAACAGACACAACTCAGAGAGCATAAAATTAGCATAAACACAGCATCAGTGTGTTCCCTCGGCGGCGAGCAGACAGGCAGGCTATGGAAAACCGACCGAAACGGGGTCAGGCGCTGCTCAAAGCCGCCAAGCAGGATGCGCTGCCGAGCAGGGAAGGCGCTCTGCCTGCTACCAAAGAAAGGAAGGAAGGAATCGATCCACTTACAGCCAGGAAGCTTTGATGACACCCCCTTCAGAACGCTGGGTGTGAAATGTGCAGCACCCGTGCCAGAGCACCCTAAATGCTGTCTTCCCAGGCAGCTTACGCTTCACCGTCGGCTTTAGCTTTGCACTCCTGGCTGAGTGGAGGGAAGGGAAAGGTGTAGCAATGATAATCATAGAATCAAGCAGGTTGGAAGAGACCTCCAAGCTCAGCCAGCCCAACCTAGCACCCAGCCCTGGCCAATCAACCAGACCATGGCACTAAGTGCCCCAGCCAGGCTTGGCTTCAACACCTCCAGGGATGGTGACTCCACCACCTCCCTGGGCAAATAATAAGGATGATAACATTAATCACAACGATTTCCTCCATCAAATTTCCTGCTTTGGTGGTGGTGTAGAGGGTGGAAAGAGTAAAAGGTGGAGGGAGGATGCCCTAGATTTGTCAATGAGTGGTAGCAAGTATTCTGCAGTACTCCTGTCTCTTTATATTTATCAAATACTAAACTGGGAGATACTTACTAACACGTTCAGTAGAGAAGTGCACTGAGAGGGGAAGGCAGAGCAGCTCTCATTTTGCAGCTCTATGCTTACTAACATGTTCAGCAAAGAAGTACACTGAGAGGGAAGGCAGAGCAGCTCTCATTTTGCACTTCCATACTTATTGTGCAGTTCTGTACTTACTGCCACGTTCAGTAGAGTACTTTAAGAGGGGAAGGCAGAGCAGCTCTCGTTTCGCAGTTCTAATAATAAGAGGTTGCAGATAGCAACAGATTCAGCCATGATGCTCTGGATACTCAAACCCTCAGATCTCTTCATACAGAGAGAGAGCAAGGAACTAGCACAAGCCTAAAATCAGAAGGTCTTCTGAAACCCACACGACTGCAGAAGACCCACAGAGAGCACGTTTGTCTCACAACCAGCGTGAGATGTGGGAGACTGTTTTCAAAGCAGCCTCCCTTCCTTTGAAGGGAAGATGCCAGCGGAGGGTAATCCACATCAGCCGAGCATAGGTTGTTTTCATTCCAGAAAGAAAACGTTTACGACTCTCTTCCTGCTTCCCACTGTTGGGAGTTTGTCCTTCAGATGAAATGGTGACTCTCTCAAAGTCTCAGGATGAAAGCTGTTTATCAAGCCAAGTTAGAAAGTGGAGTCTGGGACCCACTTTCACAAGAGTGCTTTAATCCGTAGGTACTTCAGACTTTTATGTCTTTCAACCTCCTTTACAAAGTGAGCAAGAAAATTAACCAAAAATTACTTTTATGCTGATATTCATCAAAGGCGATTCGGGAAGTTTATTTATCCTTCTCATCCTCTTCCTTCTTCCCTTTGCTTTCTCTCTTTCTCCAGCCTTGCTCTCTCCCTCCCTCTCTCTCTCTCAAAGGTTTTTCAAAGCTTGATAGGTAAAAATGGGTGGCATCAAATATTAATCTTGGCCTGAAAAATTAGGTATTGAAGGTTAGGGATGTTAGATGAGGTTTCTGCTGTGACAAGTGCTAGAGAGGATGAAGGCAAACACACAGAAGTGGGTAGCTTTCAAAACAGGTAGTTAACTATGCAGAAAAGCAAAGGGGAGAACAGAATCGGAGCAAAGCACAGCACAGAAGCATTTTTTGACTAAGGTCTGAAGTCATTTGTGAGAGGAAGTGAGAGCTAGAGGGAGGCCTGCAGTGAGTTTGAACATTTTTTATACTATTATTAGCAATAATATTTTTATTAATATTTTTATTCTAGAATCAGAGAATATTTGGGATTGGAAGGGACCTTTCAGGGTCATAGAATCATAGAATCAAGCAGGGTGGAAGAGACCTCCAAGCTCAGCCAGTCCAACCCAGCCCTGGCCAGCCAACCAGACCATGGCACTAAGTGCCCCAGCCAGGCTTGGCTGCAACACCTCCAGCCACACAGACTCCACCACCTCCCTGGGCAGCCCATTCCAATGCCAATCACTCTCTCTGCCAGGAACTTCCTAACAACATCCAGCCTAGACCTCCCCTGGCACAGCTTGAGACTCTGTCCCCTTCTTTTATTGCTGCTTGCCTGGCAGCAGAGCCCAACCCCACCTGGCTACAGCCTCCCTGCAGGCAGCTGCAGACAGCAATGAGCTCTGCCCTGAGCCTCCTCTGCTGCAGGCTGCACACCCGCAGCTCCCTCAGCCTCTCCTCACAGGGCTGTGCTCCAGGCCCCTCCCCAGCCTTGCTGCCCTTCTCCAAACACCTTCCAGCACCTCCACATCTCTCTTGAATTCAGGAGCCCAGAACTGGACACAGCACTCAAGGTGGTTCCTGAGCAGTACTGAGCACAGGGCCAGAAGAACCTCCCTTGTCCTGCTGCCCACACTGCTCCTGAGCCAGCCCAGGATGCCATTGGCTCTGCTGCCCACCTGGGCACTGCTGCCTCATCTTCAGCTTCTCTCTCCCAGCACTCCCAGCTCCCTCTCTGCCTGGCTGCTCTCAGACACTCTGGGTTATCTAGTCCCACCTACCCTGCATTCAGTAAGGACATCTTCAACTACATCATATCATTTCAAGCCCCATCCAACTTAAAGTATTTCTAGGGACAGATCATCTACCACTTCTCTGAGCAACCTGTGCCAGTGTTCCACCACCCTCATGAGAAAAGAAGTTCTTCCTTGCATGTAGTCTACATATCCTCTCTTCTGTTTTAGAACCATCACCTCTTGCTCTGTTGCAAGAGACCCTGATAAAGATTGTCCCCATCTTTCTTACAGGCCTCTGTTATATACTGAATGGCATCAGTGAGCTCTCCCAGAAGGCTTCTCTTCTCCAGGCTGAGCAACTCCAACCCTCTCAGCCTCTCCTCACAGCAGAGATGCTTGAGTCCCCTGGTCATTTCTGTGACCCTCACGAGCTTTTTAACTTTGTGACTTGAAAGGTCAGGGAAAACTCTGAGAAAAGCAGTACTGCTGATCACAGGGTGTTAGGGGTTGGAAGGGGCCTCTGGAGATCATCAAGTAACAGAATCACAGAACCTTAGAGATTGGAAGGGACCTCCAGAGATGGAGTCCAACCTTCCTGCCAAAGCAGCATCACCCAGAGCAGTCCACACAGGAATGCATCCAGGTGGCTTTTGAAAGGCTCCAGAGAGGAAGCTCCACAACCCCCCTGAGCAGCCTATTCCAGGGCTCTGTCACTCTCACTGTAAAGAAGCTTTTCCTCATGTTGAGATGAAACCTTCTCTCTTCCAGTTTGCAGCTGCTGCTCCAGTTTGCAGCTGTTGCTGCTGACCACCAAAAAGAGCTTGGCCCCAATCCACTTGGCACCCACCCCTCAGATATTTGCACACATTGATGAGATCTCCTCTCAGTCTTCTCCAGACTAAACAACCTCAGGTGTCTCAATGTCTCTTTATAGGGGAGATGCTCAAGTCACCCTCGTGGCTCCCCACTGAGCTCTTTCCAGCAAGTCCCTGTCTCTCTTGAACTGGGGAGCCCAAAATTGGACACAGTATTCCAGGTGTGGTCCATCCCTCCTGTCAAAGCACAACTATAACCTTGCCTACACAACCCCCCCCAAGCTTGATACAGTGAGATTTCAAGGGCAACAAAATCTATGACCAAGCCTTGGATGTGAAATGAAACTCTTGACAGTGTGGCCTTGTCTATAAAAATAAGCACTAATGACCCTCTGTAGGTCCAGAGGAAAAAGAAAGTTAAAGAAGGCTTTTTCACCCTTAAAGGTGGTCCTTTCAGGCCAGAGAGAAGACATGTCATTATGGAGCTTGGGTCTAGCATGCCTGGGGACAAAGAAAAGCCCTTGCCCTCCCCAAGGCATCAATCTAGCATCACTCACCAGCACCACATCCCTTAAACAAATAAGCAAATGCTTGGACCAGGAGAACATGTGAGGAAAAGCAAATCAGACTCATCAAATGTGCTGGAGTCCAGCCACAATTCTCCTATGGAAAGGAAAAAAAACAAACTTAGTTCCAGTCTCCAGCTCACAATGGACCTTTTTCTTTCTTTCTGTTGAGGTTAATCAGCAGTTAATTGATTTATTCAGGAGTTTAATTGGTTCTGATGACAGTGGCAGGCTCAGCCCTTAAAGAGTGTAGCTTACTGGCACGCAAGCTATGGTGGATCTCACTCCTTTAGCCTCACTGTAACTCCTGTGTTAGAGATGCACAGCTGCCCCAGGCTCCCTCAGTAATCCATGGAAAGAGAGAGACTCTTCCAGAGAGTGATGCATAAAATCATAGAATCAGCCAGGTTGGAAGAGACCTCCAAGCTCATCCAGCCCAACCTATCCCCCAGCCCTATCCAGTCAACCAGACCATGGCACCAAGTGCCTTATCCAAGTGTTTTTTCTTGAACACCTCCAGGGATGGTGACTCCACCACTTCCCTGGGCAGAATCTAGACTAGGCTGAGTTGTTTTGTGACAGCACTTTTCTCAGGGACTATAACAGGAGTCTGAGATGTGGGATCCCAGCCAAGCACCTAAAATCTGCTTTACTAGTGGGAACATCGCCTTAGCAGCAAAAGCTCTCTCATGGTCACTTGCTACTTGTCCACTCAATGCTCCCTTGTACTAAATATGGATCAAAATCTTGGCATTTCAGGCCTTTGCTTTTAGGGGAAGGTTTTTTTTATGACTGATAGCTCCTGAAAGGATGTTGGGGCAAGATGGGCATCAGTCTGATTGCCCATGTATCAAAAGGTAGCACAAGAGGAAATGGTCTCAATCTGAGCCAGAGGAGGTTTACACTGGACATGAGGAAAATCATCTGTGTTCAGTTTAGTGCCCCCCAGCTGCAGAGGGACAAGGATCTGCTGGAGAGGGTCCAGCAGAGGGCTAGGAGGATGATGAGGGGACTGGAGCACTGCCTGGTGAGGAGAGGCTGAGGGACTTGGGGCTGCTTAGTCTGGAGAAGAGAAGACTGAGAGGGGATTTGATCAATGTTTCTAAGTGTCTGAGGGCTGCCAGGAGGGGGGGGGACAGGCTCTGCTCACTGCTCCCTGGGATAGGACAAGGAGCAATGGGTGTAAGTTGCAGCAAAAGAGATTCTGCCCTGACACAAGGGGGAACTTCTTGAGTGTAAGGGTCCTATAGCCCTGGCACGGGCTGCCCAGAGAGGTTGTGGAGTCTCCTTCTCTGGAGCCTTTCCAGGCCTGTCTGGATGTGTTCCTGTGTGATCTGTGTTAGATAGGATTGTCCTACTCTGGCAGGGTGTTGGACTCAATGATCTCCTTGGGTCCCTTCCAACCCCTAGCACCCTGTGAGCCTGTGATATTTCTGACACAGGTGAAACAGGGCAGCTACTACAAAAGGGGAAAAAAAGGCAATTCAAATAACCTTGTGACTGGAGGTAGTTGGAGCAGCAGAGAGAAACTCTTGATGTATGAAGTTGTTTTTTTCTGCTTAAATCATACTTTTATGGGTGTGTCATAGTTAGCAATTCAAGTGCCTGTTGGGTCTGGAGGCTGGTGAGAGGCTAGATTAGGGTACTGAGGAGCCCAGACAGCAGCTGCTAGGCATCAGTACATCAGTATGCTTTAGTAAAGCAATGCAGTGGTTTATATAGCCCCCAGAGGGGGTGTGCACAACCAGCCTGGGGCTGGCAGAAGTAGACAGTACAGATTGACCCCAAGCCACGTGCAGGGTGCAGATAGGTCACCTTGTGATAAACAACCTGTGGTTGCCACCCAGGGGGCTGGCAGGGGTCAGCCCCCTGGAGCTGTGTCTGCCTCAGGGGTGGGCAGATTCCACCCCCTGGCAGCTGTGCGTGCATTGCTCATAGTTCTCAGCCTAGCTCCTTGGGACCTTGCAAGGCTCCAAGGACATCTCCCATCACAGGGCCTGATGCTTACATACCATACCTCGTTGCAGGAGAAATTCTCCCACAGATGCCTACCAGCTTTTGAGGGGAAACAGAAGACTGAACCTCAATTAAAGCTGAATTCACACTTTTGGAGTTCTATCAGGGGCTTTCAAGGTAGAAAGAAGCAGTTAAGTCATAAAGAGAACCATCAGTTGGGATTCATCTGCCCACAGGTATGTTTCTGCAGATTGGACATCTGTGCCTGAGTGCAGCTATATCCCAAACGCCTTGAGAGTCAGTCGAGAGATGGAAGAGCTTTCATTTCCTTCTGTGCTAAAGTGCTGCTGAAATACATCCCATGAACAACACACTTTTCTCTAGGAGTATGAGAAGAACCTTTGCTCAGCCATAGCTGTTTGCAGTGTAAAGTGATGGGAGGTGGATGAGACCTGGTCTAGAGCAAAGTGTCCCTGCCCTTGACAGGGGGGTTGGAATTAGATGATTGGAGGTGGCTGAGACCTGGTCTAGTGCAAAGTGTCCCTGCCCATGGCAGGAGTGTTGGTATTAGATGATATTTATGGTGGTAAGTGGATGAGACCTGGTCTAGTGCAAAGTGTCCCTGCCCTTGGCAGGGGGGCTGGAATTAGATGATAGAGATGATGGTAGGTGGCTGAGACCTGGTCTAGTGCAAAGTGTCCCTGCCCTTGGCAGGGGGGTTGGAATTAGGATATTTATGATGGTAGGTGGCTGAGACCTGGTCTAGTGGAAAGTGTCCCTGCCCTTGGCAGGGGGGTTGGAACTAGATGATATCTAAAGATCCATCCAATCCAAACTGTTCTATGAATCTATTCATTCCACTGTTTCAGACTCTAATGGGTCTCCTCCTTAAATTCTGGGCACATGGATTGCTTAGTATGCAAACTTTCAGTTGTGTTAAGTTAGACTTCTGATCTCCAGGGTTTTGTCTAAAATCAATCACCAAAGGTAAAGGTACATGGAGATGATTACTGGTCCCCTCTTCAAGTAAGTATCAAAGATAGGTATCAAATTGCTCTCAGTGCCTGTTTCTTTCCATCGACCTTCAAGGGGGTGCTGGAGGATAAATTTGGTCTAACAGCTTGGTTTTAAACAAAGACTAAAAGGAGACAAGTTGAGTGCTATGTGTGGTTGTTTGAGCTGATTTCTAGCTCAGACATGAAAAAAAAATTGGAACAGAGAAAGTTAGAAGTGGAAGGTCTGAGTGGAGAGGTGACCATTGTAGGCATAGGCCATATAATGGCAACAATGGATAAGTTACTATATGATTTTGTTGGAGCATCAAGAGCTTTGTGGCTGGAAGCACAGCTTGGACCTTCCCCTTGCTGCTTCTGCTGCACCTGCTGCTATCTTCCCCTGCCTCTGTTTTGGCTGCTGCTGCATTTCACAGGATCACAGGATATTAGGGGTTGGAAGGGACCCAAGGAGACCATCAAGTCCAATCCCCCTGCCAGAGTAGGGCCACACAATTTAGCACAGATCAAAGAGGAACACATCCAGACAGGCCTTGAAAGGCTCCGCAGAAGGAGACTCCACAGCCTCTCTGGGCAGCCTGTGCCAGGGCTCTGGGACTCTTACAGGTAAGAAGTTCCCCCTTGTGTTGAGCTGGAACCTCCTGTGCTGCAGCTTCCATCCATTGCTCCTTATCCTATCACAGAGAGCAAGTGAGCAGAGCCTGTCCCTCCCCTCCTGGCCCCCAGCCTTCACTGGATGGGGCACTTCTGCTGCTGTTTGCCTGGCAGAAGAGACCAACACCACCTGAAGTGCCATGGTCTAGTTGATTGGACAGGGCTGGGTGATAGGCTGGACTGGATGATCTTGGAAGTTTCTTCCAACCTGGTTGATTCAATCATTCTATGATTCTCCAGACTAAACAGCCCCAGGTCTCTCTTTCTGGCTCTGGCTGCCTGCACTTCTCTAACTTGCTGCCTGACTAATCCGTCTGCTTCAACCCCCCTGGCCAACCCTCCAAACTCACCTTGAATGGAAGGCAAAGTCTGGGATAAGGCAGAGGGGTGGGAAGAAGGTGGAAGGGTGATTGAAAGCCCCTCCTGGGGACTCTGGTTTCTGGGAGGGCTGCTGTGTTCCTGTATGACTTTTTAACTTGTATGCCCTCTTTAACCAGGGAGCCCAGAACTTTACACAGCTTTTGCTGCTCTGCTGCTGCTTTACTCCTTCCCCATCTTCCTTGAGGTTATTCTATTTCTCTAGCAGTCTATTCTCCTTGTGCTGTTATATTTAAACTACATGAAGTACAATTTCATTTTCTCCTGACTTTCCAAAAACCATACTGTAGTGACTTTACTGGGGGGGGAGTATCCACCCTCACCCAGGACACTATTGCTCAATTCAGTGGGGAAAACTTTGGTTCTTCTTCCACCATCACAGCAAATATTCTCTCCCTTGTGGAAGAAACAAGACACAAAGGCCAAGGCTGCATGCCAACCACCACCCTGTGTGCTTTGAAACTGAAGGTGGTAACTGCCAGGATATCCACACATTGATCAAGTGACCAGAAACAGAGCAAATTTGAGTGTGTTTTTGTTGTCCTCCTTCTTCCCTTGGTGGGTAAATTTCCTGGCTCTGGGGCTAGTTTGCTTCAGATCTGAACTGGTTCCTGGGGTGGTTTTTTTTGGTGTGTATGCAAAGAGATTCACTCCTGCTGAGGCTCTTACATGTTTTATTATTTATTTTCTTGTAATTAGTCTGAACCAGTGACTCAAACAGAACTAGCCAAGTGAAAAAGAAAATATAACCGAGTCCCCCAATATGTTGTCTTTGCCTAGGGCAAGAAGCAGCTGACAGCTAATGGGACAGATGATGCTCCTCTTCTCAGTTCATCCATTTAGCTGCTTGTTTAAGGCACAAGAAGGCCTCTGTGCCTTGACCCACACTTGGCCATTTGAAACTTTCCCAGGTGTTCTTGGCAAAGCTGGACAAATGCTTTTCCTGACTCTTGGAAAACACAGAGTTATCAGCAAAGGTTTGAAAGCTGCAATGCTGTGCTTTGCAAATGCAGCTGTGCTACTTTTCTACGCTAAGGTAGAAATCTCTACCTCTCTTTCTCTGGCAGTTACAGGGTTAGCTGCGTCTCTAAACGTGCTGCAGGCTTCTCTCCCGATAAAGAAGTGGCAAATGTCAGTCTGGCGTCAGCAAATGTTGCGGGAGATGTAGCACGGAGTTGGAGAGGAAGGAGAGAGAAATCTCGGTGCTGTGAGGGATGATGACATGTATTAATGAGGCTATGCAAAGCGAAGTAGCTGGGGGTGGTGGTGAGCAGAGAGAACAGCACCCTGCAGCCAGGTGGAAAACAGATAACAGCAATTGTTTTTGCTTCTGGTACCAAGTTTCTTCTCCTGAGACGGATGTCAACTACAGGTGATGTGAGCTGCCTACTGCACATACCTCTGCACTCCTTGGGAACCAGCCTAGATCAGATGCCAGGGTTTAAATAGATGAACTTTAATGATATTCATCTTTTTCTTCTGTTTAAGTCAGGCAATAACTTGCAGTCTTAGGGCATAGATGTTGCTTAGCCTGCAGAAGAGGAGGCTCAGGGCAGAGCTCATTGCTGTCTGCAGCTACCTGAAGGGAGGCTGCAGCCAGGTGGGGTTGGGCTCTGCTGCCAGGCAAGCAGCAACAGAACAAGGGGACAGAGTCCCAAGTTGTGTCAGAGGAGGTCTAGGCTGGCTGTTAGGAGGAAGTTGTTGTCAGAGAGAGTGATTGGCATTGGAATGGGCTGCCCAGGGAGGTGGTGGAGTTTCTGTGCCTGCAGGTGTTGAAGCCAAGCCTGGCTGGGGCACTTAGTGCCATGGTCTGGTTGGTTGGGCAGGGCTGGGTGCTAGGTTGGGCTGGGTGAGCTTGGAGCTCTCTTCCAACCTGGCTGATTCTATGATTCAATGATTCTATGTCTAGTAGTTTAGCAGGGTGGAGGTGAAGTTACTGAGTGGAAATGTGCAGATACTCTCTTAAGCTCTTGATTTACCAAAGACTTTACACTCAGGGTGGAATTCCACTACTATTGCTTATCTAAATAGTAGCTAAGTATAACTACTAGAAGGCGGTTTATATTAACAGCTTCAAAGCACAGCACATCTGTTGTCCTTGCTGCACAAGTCACATGGCCTACCTTCTTTTCCTACTCCCTGCCCTCTGGTCCATGTCAGTGCTGTTCCTGAAGTCAAACTGAGTGAGAATCTGATGGCAGGAATCAACACTGATTTCCACATTGACTGTGTTTATTTCTATTCATTCTCGTGGGGGCTTTGAGGCTTGTCTGTTGTGTTTTCTTTTCTCATTTGCTTCCAAGGAACTTTACTGCTGCCTGCAAGGGAGACAATCCAACTTTGCTAGCTGGTGATGGGAGCTCAGGGGCTCCCTCAAAATGTTGAAAGCTCCTGCTTTCCAGAAGGCTTGCTTAGGAAAAAATTGCACAGCTTGTGCTGAGTGCTTGTGACACAAAAGGATGTGAAGCTCACAGGTACAAAATACCTTTTCAGTCTCTCTTCCAGAGCTCCAGTATACTTCCCACCATGCAAACTCTTACCCCTACAAGGCAGAAACTGGCATCATTGACTCATAGGATCAAGCAGGTTGGAAGAGAGCTCCAAGCTCATTCAGCACAACCTAGCACCCAGCCCTGGCCAATCAACTAGACCATGGCACTAAGTGCCCCAGCCAGGCTTGGCTTCAACACCTCCAGGGACAGAGACTCCACCACCTCCCTGGGCAGCCCATTCCAATGCTTGCCTTCCTTCCTTCCTTCCTTCCTTCCTTCCTTCCTTCCTTCCTTCCTTCCTTCCTTCCTTCCTTCCTTCCTTCCCTCCCTCCTTCCTTCCCCCCCTTCCTTCCTTCCTTCCTTCCTTCCTTCCTTCCTTCCTTCCTTCCTTCCTTCCTTCCTTCCTTCCTTCCTTCCTTCCTTCCTTCCTTCCTTCCTTCCTTCCTTCCTTCTTTCCTTCCTTCCTTCCTTCCTTCCTTCCTTCCTTCCTTCCTTCCTTCCTTCCTTCCTTCCTTCCTTCCTTCCTTCCTTCCTTCCTTCCCCCTTCCTTCCTTCCTTCCTTCCTTCCTTCCTTCCTTCCTTCCTTCCTTCCTTCCTTCCTTCCTTCCTTCCTTCCTTCCTTCCTTCCTTCCTTCCTTCCTTCCTTCCTTCCTTCCTTCCCTTCCTTCCCTTCCTTCCCTTCCCTCCCTTCCCTCCCTTCCCTCCCTTCCCTCCCTTCCCTCCCTTTCTTCCCTTCCTTCCTTCCTTCCTTCCTTCCTTCCTTCCTTCCTTCCTTCCTTCCTTCCTTCCTTCCTTCCTTCCTTCCTTCCTTCCTTCCTTCCCCTGGTTGATTTGTTTTGGTTTGGGTTTCTTTTGTGTGTTGTTGGGTTTTTTTTGGGAAGAGCTCTTGGTGTTTCATTTTGGGTTTTTTGTTGTGTTTGGTTGTTTGGGTTTTGAGGGGTTTTTAGGGGTGGTTTGGGTTTGGTTTGGGTTTTTTTTTGTTTGGGTTTTTGGCTTGGTTTGGTTTTGGGGTTTGATTTTTTTGCTGTTTGAGTTTGGTTTCTTTTGGGGTGGGGTTGGGGTTTGGATTGGGTTTTTCTTATTTAGGTTTTTGGCTTGAGTTTGGTTTGGGTTTTTTTTGATTTTTTTTCTTTTTGGGGGGTTGGGGTTTGGTTTGAGAGTTTTTTGTTTGGGTTTTTGGTTTGGTTTGAGGTTTTTGTTTGTTTGTTTGTTTTGTTTTTTGTTTGGCTTGAGGTTTTTTTGTTTGTGGTTTTTTTTTTGGTTTGAGGTTTTTTGTTTGTGGTTTTGGTTTGCTTTGAGGTTTTTTTTGTTTGTGTTTTTGGTTTGGTTTGGGATTTGGGTTTTGGGGTTTTTTGATGCTTGGGGTTTTTTTTGGGGGGGTGGGGTTGGGGTTTGGATTTTTTTTGTATGTTTGTTTGGGGTTTTGGCTTGGATTTGGTTTGAGTTTAGGATTTTTTTTTGCTGTTTGGGTTTTTTGGGGGTGAGGGGGCAGGGGGTTGTTTTTGTTTTGTTTAGTCATTTGGAGGGGTTTTTTTGTTGTTGTTTCTTTGTTAAAGCTGAGCTGCTGAAGGCACAGCAAAGTCACCAGCTTTAGGGACACAATCACCTGAAATCACATCTCTGCCTGCAGCATAAGTGCTACCTGATCAGAGCAGGCTTTTCCTTTAGCTGATGCATGAAATGCACTGTAACTGCTGCCACCAACAGGGCATTCAACAAACCCGAGAGACCTTTTTCTACCCCCTGCTTTAGCAGCCAGGGCTTGAAAAGCCCCAATGAATGCTGTAGAAGAATCGACATCCTAATATCAGTTAATTGTCTGTAATGTGTATAAGGCCAGGAGGATGCTCAGAGGCTGCAGCAGCTCTGCTGTGAGCACAGACTGAAAGAGTTGGGGCTGTGCAGGCTGGAGCAGAGGAGGCTCCCAGGGGACCTTCTTGTGGCCTTCCAGCATCAGAAGTGGGCTACAAAAAAGCTGGGGAGGGACTTTTCAGGATATCAAGCAGTGACAGGACTGGGGGGTATGGAGCAAAGCTGGAGGTGAGGAGAGTCAGAGTGGAGGTGAGGAGGAAGTTGTTGAGCAGGAGAGTGGTGAGAGGCTGGAATGGGTTGCCCAGGGAGGTGGTTGAGACCCCATGGCTGGAGGTGTTTGAGGCCAGGCTGGCTGAGGCTGTGTGCAGCCTGCTCTAGGGTAGGGTGTCCCTGGGCATGGCAGGGGGCTTGGAACTGGCTGATCCTTTTTTGTATCCCCCTTCAGATCCTGAGGGAACACAAGGCAAGTTTGTTTTTCATTTGGGAAGGAATGCCTCCCATAAGAATAACTCTGACAACAGGAACCTAAACTGCTATTTCCATACTGCTCTTTAAAGTTTGTGGGTGAGAATTTAGGATGGGATTTAGATGGTTTGGTTCTCATCTCGTTGGGATTAAGGAACTGATTGTGAGGGAATCATAGAATCATAGAATCACAGAATCATAGAATCAGCCAGGCTGGAAGAGAGCTCCAAGCTCAGCCAGCCCAACCTAGCACCCAGCCCTGGCCAAGCAACCAGACCATGGCACTAAGTGCCCCAGCCAGGCTTTTCTTGAACAGCTCCAGGGACAGAGACTCCACCACCTCCCTGGGCAAGGCAGGATGAGGGTATGGAGCAGAACAGACAATCTGCAATGATCCTCTCTTTGATTCTGGAGGAACAGTGCTCGCACAAGGCACTATTGTGGAGTTGCCCTTGGACTGGAGCCTGTTTTGTTCAATTTCCACGGGCAGGGAGATTGCTCCCAACTCCCTCAGGCAGCTTTGCAGATCTGCACAGGGATACTGAGGAAAATTAATCTGAATTATTTTTTTCTTTTTTGAAGTGAATTAGTTCAACTAAATTAAAACACTGTATGGACTCTCTCACTCAGAATTAAAGTGGTTTTAATTGAGTTTTGCTTTGTTCAGTTTAATGTTGGACGAAGCAAGGAGGAGTTTCGTCTCTTTCAGAGCTGTGTGCAACTGAATGCAGTTTAAATTCCCACTTCCAATTGATTTGGAGTCATTTGGCTGCCTGTGCCTGTACAAATGTCATGTCTAGGAAGGACAGAACCTGGGATACAAATAAATTTGAACCTCTGTCTGCAGATGGGATCGGGTAGGAGAGTCCTGCTGAGGGACCTGGCCAGGTTGGATGGGTGGGCAGAGGCCAATGGGATGAGACTGAACAAGGCCAAGGGCAGGGTTCTGCACTTTGGCCACAACAACCCCAAGCAGCACTACAGGCTGAGGCCAGAGTGGCTGAGAGCAGCCAGGCAGAGAGGGCCCTGGGGGTGCTGGGAGAGAGGAGCTGAAGAGGAGGCAGCAGTGCCCAGGTGGGCAGCAGAGCCAATGGCATCCTGGGCTGGCTCAGGAGCAGTGTGGGCAGCAGGACAAGGGAGGTTCTTGTGCCCCTGTGCTCAGCACTGCTCAGGCCACCCCTTGGGTGCTGTGTCCAGTTCTGGGCTCCTCCATTCAAGAGAGATGCTGAGGTGCTGGAAGGTGTTGAGAGAAGGGCAGCAAGGCTGGGGAGGGTCCTGGAGCAGAGCCCTGTGAGGAGAGGCTGAGGGAGCTGGGGGTGTGCAGCCTGCAGCAGAGGAGGCTCAGGGCAGAGCTCATTGCTGTCTGCAGCTGCCTGCAGGGAAGCTGTAGCCAGGTGGGGTTGGGCTCTGCTGCCAGGCAAGCAGCACCAGAAGAAGGGGACAGAGTGTCAAGCTGTGCCAGGGGAGGTCTAGGCTGGGTGTTAGGAGGAAGTTGCTGTCAGAGAGAGTGATTGGCATTGGAATGGGCTGCCCAGGGAGGTGGTGGAGTCTGTGTGCCTAGAGGTGTTGAAGTAAAGCCTGGCTGGGTGCTAGGTTGGACTGGCTGATCTCTTCCAACCTGCTTGATTCCATGATTGTTGGTAGATTATTTCCTGCTCCAGTTTCTCTCAGTCTCTGCTCAGGAGGAACTTGCAAGAAGGACATCTCAGCTTTCACAGAATCACAGAATGTCAGGGGCTGGAAGGGACCTCAAAAGCTCATCTAGTGCAACTCCCCTGCCAGAGCAGGCTCACCTATAGCAAATCACACAGGAATGCATCCAGGTGGGTCTTGGATATCTCCAGAGAGGAGGACTCTACAGTCCTCCTGGGCAGCCTGTCCCAGTGCTCTGTCACCCTCACAGGGAAGAAATTTTAATTCATGCTTCCATGGAGCTTGCTATGCCTCATCTTCCACCCATTGCCCCTTGTCCTGTCCTTGGGCATCTCTGACAAGCACCTGGCTCCCTCCTCTTGGCACTCACTCCTTGCATATTCATATACCCTGCTGTCCATTGAGTCCCAGACTCCCTTCTCAGCCTGGCCAATGTGAGGGTCTGCAGAATGTACAAGTGTGCAATGGATTCCTTTTCAAGCCATTTTTAGTCAAAGGATAGCTATGACTGGAACATCTCTCTTATGAGGAGAGCCTGAGGGAACTGGGGCTTGTTAGCTTGGAGAGGAGGAGACTGAGAGGTGACCTCAGCAATGCTTATCAGTATGTGCAGGTGAGTGCCAGCAGGCTGGAGCCAGGCTCTGCTGGGTGATGCCCAGGGACAGGACAAGGGGCAGTGGGTGGAAGCTGAGGCATAGGAAGTTTCATCTAAACATGAGGAGGAATTTTTCCCTGTGAGGGTGCCAGAGCCCTGGCACAGGCTGCCCAGGGGGGGCTGTGGAGTCTCCCTCTCTGGAGAGATTCAACACCTGCCTGGATGCATTCTTGTGTGATCTGGTCTGGGTGATGTTGCTCTGGCAGGGGGTTGGACTAGATGGGCTTTGGGGGTCCCTTCCAGCCTCTGACATTCTGTGATTCTGTGATACAGCTTCTAAGTCTCTGGGGGTGCCTTTCTTTCCCACCACAATTCTTCAGAGCCTTCTGCTTCTCTCACCTCCCAAAACGAATCATGTTTAAACCAAAAATGGGTTTAAGCATAGAAGGCAGCTGCTCAGCAGGAGTGGGATGAGCAACCTAGGCCTTATGCAAGTACCTTGAGAACATACACAGACCCATTTTCTCCTGGGCACATTTTACAGGTATGAGAGGCCATGTTGGTGTTGATGGTGGGATATTGCTGATACACATCTAGAAGAAACTATGGCATATCAACTAAAACAATGATGACTCACATTAAATCAATCAAAGGTATTCTCCATCTGGTTCTACCCAAGGGGTTTGTTGTGATTTAACTAAATTGGTTTCTAAACTGATTTAGTTAAATTGGTGAATAAACTGTGTGTGCAACAGCCAAAAGTAAATACAAAAGAGTCTAAGTCAGTCAGACAAATCCAACTGAGCATGAGAAATGCAGTGAAAGAGCTGGGAAGGAGATTGGAGCAGCACCATAACCTTTGGAGGTTATGCAGAGTGGTTCTGAGTACAGCTGAAGGTCTAACATTAACATCTGTCTCTGCCCACACCAACTTTTGGCCTCAAAAGCATTGGGAGGTGCAGCACTGAGCCTGGAAATCTAAATGAATGTGTTCAGAAAGGTCCAAAGTGGTGGCACTGAAGCTGCCTGCAGCACTTGGAGCTTCAGTCAGCTGTTGCTGCCCTGCAGAAAACCAGCCAAAAGAGTGGCAGAGGAGTGTAAATGGCTGCACTTAGGAAGGGTGGTGAAGAAGTGCCTAGTTGCAGATGCCAAGTGCAACAGAGAAGAGGTGAAGAGCTATGCAGGGCTGAACACTGGTACGAGCAGGTAGTCTTGTACCTAACCAGTCAGATTTTAGCTGTGAGAGCTGGTGTTGATTCTTCCTACCTAGCAGTGAATAAATCACCTCACACACCTGTTTCAGAGCGTCTGCAGTACTGGACACCTGTTCCTAGACAATTCCTGGGTGTGATTCAGGAGCTAGCACAAGCCATGGACCATTCCCAGTGGCCCATTTGGAATGTGATTCCCTTACTGTGGAGGCTGAAAGTTTAATCGCAGTCACACCCAGACAACGCCAAATGGCTCCAGGGAAGAAGGCATCCTCCAAAGGTTGAATTTGCTAGTAGAGATACAGCTTTTGCACCTGAATTCCCCAACTCTAAAGGCAGTACATATTATTTAGTACAAGGTTTGTGTACATATGCACAATGAGGTGGGATAGGGAACTGCAGACATTAGGGATGTCAGAGCTAATGTAACGCATGAACTTTGGCTCCCTATCCTCTCATGGACCAAGGGAAGAAGCAGTCAAGGATCATGTGTCTAAGAATAAGTTTTTGTAGGGCATTATTCATCTAACTTGAGCTAGACAAGAGATGAAGAAGTCATTAGCAGTAGCATGTGTCATTAACTCCCACAACTACTTCACTAAAGCACCCTTGGGTTTTGAGTTGGCATTGCACTTGCGCTACGTGCCAGCATTCTCTCTTCTCATGGCTCTTCTAATTATAGCCTCCTTGGGCACATGCCCAGTTTTCATCCAACTCTTAGACAACACTGAGGACATTATCAGTAAGGAGAGGAATTATGCACAGCATGAAGCTTCCTGATGCTTCTTGATGTTTTGACGTTGCATTCACATGACCAGTGCTGCTTCTTTTCTGTTCAACTCCCTTAAAGCCTTTAGTTGGCACACTGCAAATGCCCACAAACATGTTTGTGGGGCGTTTTTTCAGCTTCCCTCCATTTACTCCTGTATGGCACATACACAGTGCTAAGTCCATTTGAAGATGATGGACAGAGATGAAAGCATTCACTGTTTGGCCATTCAGCTGTTTCCTACAGCTGGCAGGTAACCAAAAGCTCTCAGATAGCTTAATAAAAGTCTGAGAGGTGCTCAGATAGAATCATAGAATCATAGAATCAACCAAGTTGGAGGAGACCTCCAAGCTCAGCCAGGCCAACCTAGCACCCAGCCCTGGCCAGTCAACCAGACCATGGCACTAAGTGCCCCAGCCAGGCTTGGCTTCAACACCTCCAGGCACACAGACTCCACCACCTCCCTGGGCAGCCCATTCCAATGCCAATCACTCTCTCTGACAACAACTTCCTCCTAACATCCAGCCTAGACCTCCCCTGGCACAGCTTGAGACTGTGTCCAAGTGTAATAATGTAATTGTAATACTGAATATTACAAGTTCAGCTTACACTTCATTCTGGCTATCTCAGATGTAGGTGACTCACAGCTGGGAGGAGACACAGCTGAGACATCTGGCCCCAACTAACCAAAGGGATAATCTGGACCATATGAACATATGAACAAAATCCTCAGAGTCAGTAAATGTAGTTTAAATAAAGCTTTCCTGTTTTCTGGGCTACTGTGCCCACCTAAAATAAGTACAAACAGTCTAAGAATAAAGAATATTAGTTGACTGGATAGGGCTGGGTGCTAGGTTGGACTGGATGAGCTTGGATGTCTCTTCCAACCTGCTTGGTTCTATGATTCTATTGACAAGCAGCATCCTGAAAGAACAAAGTTTAACCCTACTGCAGATAAAATCCATGGCTGGGAGTTAAGACATTTTGGGTTGTATCTCAGTTCCAATTAGGCTTGATTTGGATCCAGGTACATGAGGTACCCAAAGAGAAAGTGCTGATAGGAGCACTAGAGCCCAGATCTAGATGTACAGTACTGTCCCTGAAGGCTAATAGATCTATAAGATGTCCTGGCTTGCCCCACCCTTCTGCTGATGGGGGACGAAAGGGTGAGGGGGAAACAAAGGCTTGGGCCATTATGTCTCTTCCCAAAGTGATAAAGAGGTACCCACAGGTGTTTGGGTAATTGTTGGTGCCCTGCCCAAATAAGGGTGAGCAAGCCCTAGGGTCCCCTAAGATGGTCAGTTTGCAAATGCCATTTTGATTGGTGAATCTCTGTGGCCAAAGGAGCCTTTGCTCTTGGGCACTCATGGCAAGGGAGGTGATTCTCCCCCTCTACTCTGCTCTCCAGCTACAGCCCAGCTGGAGTATTCTGAGGTATCCCAAATGGCCTAGAAAAAGGGACAAGTGACATGACTGTGCTCTCGTTACAGCCAGTGGGGAGGCAAACTAGGAGGCTAAGAGAGCAGTTCAACTTATCTCAAAATAGCCCTCTACTTTTGGGAAGCTGAATAACCCTCTTGTCTCCGTTGTACTTCCAGCTGGGAGGGCATGGTTATTCCCCAAGTCCTGTATTCTGCCTGCCAGGCCCATAAGGAAGTCTCTTAGACATTTTCAATGGCACTAAGTATCTATATTTTAGCCTGCAGCAGAGGAGGCTCAGGGGGGACCTCATTGCTGTCTGCAGCGCCCTGAAGGGAGGCTGTAGCCAGGTGGGGTTGGGCTCTGCTGCCAGGCAAGCAGCAACAGAAGAAGGGCACAGAGTGTCAAGCTGTGCCAGGGGAGGTCTACGCTGGGTGCCACTTGCTGTGTGATAACTTGGGAATCAGTTAGCATCTCTGAGTTTCTGTTGCCCATGAATAACGTGGAGATGCTACCTGCACACATTCACACCTACCCAAGGTTGTCAAGAACCAAATCTGTTTTCTCAGAACACTGCCCAAGAAAGCCTGAGGCAACCTCTCTGTCATTTTGATGAACTCTTTTTTAACATGGTGGTGTGGAAAAAAAAACCCTCATGGCCCAGTCCTAGAGCTAGGGCTTCATCAGAGACTGTGCCACCCAGACATAGGCTAAACCAGGCTTACACTCAACAGATCTTAGGGACAGAGGAGTTGGGGGATGAGATCATCTGAGTGGTGATTAAAATATAGAGTTGCTCCTGGAGAGATCACAGGATCACAGCTCACAGGATGTTAGGGGTTGGAAGGGACCTAAAGAGGTCATCCAGTCCAACCCCCCTGCCAGAGCAGGACCATAAAATATAGTACAGATCACACAGGAACACATCCAGACAGGCCTGGAAAGGCTCCAGAGAAGGACACTCCACAACCTCTCTGGGCAGCCTGTGCCAGGGCTCTGGGACCCTTATAGTAAAGAAGTTCCCCCTTGTGTTGAGCTGGAACCTCTTTTGCTGCAACTTACATCCATTGCTCCTTGTCCTATCCCAGGCAGCAGTGAGCAGAGCCTGTCCCAACCCTCCTGGCAGCCTTCAGATCCTTATAAACATTTATCAAATCCCCTCTCAGTCTTCTCTTCTCCAGACTAAGCAGCCCCAGGTCCCTCAGCCTCTCCTCACCAGCCATGCCCTCCAGTCCCCTCATCATCCTTGCAGCCCTCCACTGGACCCTCTCCAGCAGATCCCTGTGCCTCTGCAGCTGAGGAGCCCAAAACTGAAGGCAGTATTCAAGATGAGGTCTCAGCAGGGCAGAGTAGAGGTGGAGGAGATCCTCCCTTGATCTGCTGGACACACTCCTCCTAATACACCCCAGGATCCCATTGGCCTTCTTGGCACATTGCTGTGCCATGGGTAACTTGTTAGCCACCAGCACCCCCAGGTCCCTCTCCACAGGGCTGCTCTCCAGATCTGGAGGGCAATAATTCCTGGGGAGAAAAAAGAAGCTTGCATTCAGTTCCAGCAGTGCTTTGTGTCACTGCAGTTTCTGCTGGGCAGGTTGCATGGCATACGAAGGTGATAATATGCAGCATCCATAGGCCAGGGCACTAAAGCTTAGTCACAGCAGCAGACCCCCACCAGCAGCAGCTCCTTCCAGCCTCCTCATCTTTGGCACTGACAGAGGGCTCTGCTTTCTGTCAGTGTGTTTGTGCAGTGACACATATTCTCTAGTGATTAGATTAACGCTGGCAAAGGCAATCTGAAGAACCCACACAGATTACCACTGTCACCCGCAGTAATTACATTTATTCATTTCCATTTAGCCAAGTTTTTACAAGCTGAGCAAGGGGCCAAATAAGCAATAAACACAGAGGCAAGGAATTAAAATGCTGATCCCTTCGCTGTGAAAACAATCAAACCATCATCTTTCTTTAGGCAGCTCATTCATCATCCAAGAGGGCCACAGTGTGCTGATATGGAGGGCTGGAAATCTAATGTTATTACATGTAAATTCACTAACATGAAATTACTGCCCCTGATGTGATTTTACTAATAAATTAGTTCATTTCTACCTTTTCACAAGAGACTTTAGGGACTGTGGAGAATTGTACATGAGTCTTGTAGTCTTGCCTGCTTCATTTCAAGTGAGCAGGCAGTTTAGTTCCTCCCTCCACTATCATCCCCTCCTTCTCCTTGTGGCTCTTACCCTCACTCAGTTTCATTAGGGGATAAACAGTCATATTTTTGCTGCCTTGTAGCCAGTTTTGTTGCCTCGTGTCCATGGGAGGTGTAAGAAACCAAAGTGGGCTTGGCTTTGTGTTTCCCTGCAGTGGCAACCACTGCAACAGCCAAATATCTGAACCTTGTCTTGAAGCTTTCTGAACTGTAAAATCTATGCAAGTTGAGTTGCAGGAGCCTAAACTTCTCTGTTACACCAAAACTAGGGGGATAGGAAGAGCCAGGTCCCAAACTGACAGCAGAGTCACAGTTGTGTAGTGGGATTGGACAGAAGTTCTGGGCTCCTGAATCGAAGAGAAATGTTGAGGTGCTGGAAGGTGTCCAGAGAAGGGCAGCAAGGCTGGGGAGGGGCCTGGAGCAGAGCCCTGTGAGGAGAGGCTGAGGGAGCTGGGGGGGTGCAGCCTGCAGCAGAGGAGGCTCAGGGCAGAGCTCATTGCTGCCTGCAGCTGCCTGCAGGGAGGCTGTAGCCAGGTGGGGTTGGGCTCTGCTGCCAGGCAAGCAGCAACAGAAGAAGGGGACACAGTCTCAAGTTGTGACAGGGGAGGTCTAGGCTGGATGTTGTTAGGAAGTTGTTGTCAGAGAGAGTGATTGGCATTGGAATGGGCTGCCCAGGGAGGTGGTGGAGTCTCTGTGGCTGGAGGTGTTGAAGCCAAGCCTGGTTGAGGCACTTAGTGCCATGGTCTGGTTGGTTGGCCAGGGCTGGGTGTTAGGTTGGGCTGGCTGAGCTTGGAGGTCTCTTCCACCCTGGCTGATTCTACGATTCTCTGATCACAACTGATTCACTCCTCTGGCCTCAGGGTGAGCAGGAATACTGCCCAACGAAATGAAACCAGAAGATAAACTCTAGGGTTGTATTTGATACTTTCCAACCATGGCAGGCAGTGGGGTCAAACTAGGACCCAAGTGCAATCCTTCTGAAGTGGCTACAGGATGGATGATGCTAGAACTGCAACATGGACTGGTTCAACCCACAAATCCAACCCTGTTTGTCCAGACTATATGGTATGACAGAGCTTGGTATGACAGAGCTTGTCTGTGTTTCCCTCCTGCCTCAGAAATTTGTCTACAGCTTGCTCTTAATTTTGAGACACCTGAGTAACGTCATCTGAACCTCAGTTTAGGAAAGAATGGTCTTGACATAACATTGGCTGGTGGAAAGCAGTCAGAGGACAAAGACAATCATAGTATTTCATCCTTATTACTAGGAGTGTGGCCACTGTAAATAACTTCTGACTGAGGAGATGTTATTTCATTAAGGAAACAACTCAAATTCCCAGTGGTCTTTCTACCCAATAAGCTGCTTGTCTGTAAATCAGCCAAACTTGCTGTCAATATGGACAAGCTGTTGACAAGTTTAGTAGTTTGTCTTATCTTGAATGTCATTAAACAATGAAATTATACAGTCAGGGGGACCTCAATATGTCAGGAGTTGCTATCTGGATCACTAAGATTTACCTACCAGTCATGTCTGAATGGGGCTGGGATGACAGAAGGGGGAGCAGTGATCAGGGCAAAGGCTGTGCTGAAGCAAGGCAGGCTTTTTTTCTGTCCTCACCTACTCAGAAGTAAATTAGGAGGTTGTTCCAACCGAGTCTTTAGACTTTCATCAGAACTGAACTAGCACAGGAAAAGATTTCAGGCTTACAAAATCCCACTGCATCCAATTAGCACCAAAGTGAGACACAAATTCAAGCAGCAGGTCACAAGACCCATCCACTGCTGCTGGAGTTCCTCTGTAGTCATCACAGCCAGAGTGACTGTGGCACACTGCTCTCATGTTTCAAAGATTCATAGGTGTTAGGGACAACTCAATTATCATCAAACCAGTCTGCAGTCCAGTGGAATTCAGACACGGGGCTTGGACTGGGCTGATGCTGGCACACTTTCCTCTTGCAAAACTTCAGCTGGGGTTGTTTAGCCTGCAGAAGAGGAGGCAGGGTGGAAGAGAGCTCCAAGCTCAGCCAGCCCAACCTAGCACCCAGCCCTGCCCAACCAACCAGACCATGGCACCAAGTGCCCCAGCCAGGCTTGGCTTCAACACCTCCAGGCACACAGACTCCACCACCTCCCTGGGCAGCCCATTCCAATGCCAATCACTCTCTCTGACAACAACTTCCTAACAACATCCAGACTAGACCTCCCCTGCCACAACTGCAGACTGTGTCCCCTTGTTCTGTTGCTGCTTGCCTGGCAGCAGAGCCCAACCCCACCTGGCTACAGCCTCCCTGCAGGCAGCTGCAGACAGCAATGAGCTCTGCCCTGAGCCTCCTCTGCTGCAGGCTGCACACCCCCAGCTCCCTCAGCCTCTCCTCACAGGGCTCTGCTCCAGGACCCTCCCCAGCCTTGCTGCCCTGCTCTCAACACCTTCCAGCACCTCAACATCTCTCTTGAATGGAGGAGCCCAGAACTGGACACAGCACTCAAGGTGTGGCCTGAGCAATGCTGAGCACAGGGGCAGAAGAACCTCCCTTGCCCTCCTGGCCATGCTGTTTCTGAGCCAGGCTACAGATGTTAGGTTATTGCTGGATTTGCTGTGGATCTCCATCTTATCCCACTTGTCCTACCCCTTCTGCCCCACGCTTGCCTCGGCTCTAGAGCTCCATATCAAACCAAGGCCTAGAAGCATGAGTGAGTTTGAAGTCTCTCTGTTTTAAACCCAGAATGAGGCAGCCTTACTCCCAAATACCTGACCCTCACTCTAGGTAGCTGAGGGAGCTTGCAAAGATACAGGAGGTTGAGCCACTTAGTCCTGAAGTCAAAATTGACTCCAAGCTCTCTGACATCCTATTCTTTGCTGCACTCATCAGATCCCAGCTCCTTGATGGGGAAAGAGAACCTCACCATGCACATCAGGCTGCTTTGGCCCAAAGTGATCAAACATCACTCAATGCCAATCAAGCCTTGTGAGGAATGAAGAAGCAGCTCTGTGAAAGTATCGAGAGAGGCTGTGTGTGCTTTGCTTTGTCCCTGGGATGAATGCAGGAGCCTCTGCTTTGCTGGTTTTGTGCTCTGCATTTGAAAGTGTTGCTGGAGCAGATCAAAACCCCGGGAAGCGAGAGGGGTATTGTTTTGCACAAGGGTGTTTTAAAGCCTCGGGTTGCTTATACAGCAAAATAAAGTGGTGCTGGCTCCTCTCTTTTCTTGCAAAGATCCTTTAGGAATTAGCCTGGCAATTTCAGCAGCAGAGAAGGGCTCTTCCTTTGCTAACCACCTGGCTTTATTCGGCTCCAGAACTCACTCAGAAGCTCCCTGCGTGGGCATTAAGCAAAGGTACAGGATTATGTTTGTTTAATAATACAGTGGTGTCTTGCTGAACAACTGTAATTTCCATGTACTTATTGATCTTAATTTATAATGCCATTAGCTTTCTAAACTGCCATTAACTAATGATGGGCTCTGTAGGCTTAACAGCTCTTTCAAATCAGTTGCTGACAAGTGGGCCCCAGAAGCATTTGTCAAAAGGGTAATGGATCCCTATCAGAGTGGCAATAAATTAGGTTATAGTCTTATCAAATTAAACAATGGATGAAGGAAAATTAGCTATCAATAAAAATCTATAAAGCTGCCCTGATTATTCCCAGTCAATTATATCAATTAGAGATCAAACAGTGAACCCCCTGCAGTACGTTAAATAGAACTAACCGGGGCCAAAGGCAGCCAAATTGTGTTACAAAATGCAACACCACGGGCAGCTGTAGGAGATAATCATTGCTGTCATTGACAAAGGAGCTGCTTTATTAGAAAGCTGGATGTTGCCTGCAGGCAGGCTTCTGGCGAGAGGACAAAGGCTCTGCAGCAAGGAAAGGAGCAGAGGCTTGGACCTGGCTGCCAGTGTGAGGAGTGTGCTTCTGGCTGATAGCCCCCCCCCAACTTTTGTCATTTAAAGCAAGCATCGGGTTCTGCTGAGTCCTCGGAGAAGGGACTTTGTCAGGAGACTCTTTTCCCCCTATCCCTTTGTTTTGTGAAGCTGTGCTGCTGATCTTTTCACTGAACACATACCCTGCTTTAGAGATGTGCATTACTTGTAGTGCTGCTGTGCTCCATGCTGCAGCTTTAGAGATGTGCATTACTTCATTACTTGTAGTGCTGCTGTGCTCCATGCTGCAGCTTTAGAGATGTGCATTACTTGTAGTGCTGCTGTGCTCCATGCTGCAGCTTTAGAGATGTGCATTACTTGTAGTGCTGCTGTGCTCCATGCTGCAGCTTTAGAGATGTGAATTACTTGTAGTGTTGCTGTGCTCCATGCTGCAGCTTTAAAGATGTGCATTACTTGTAGTGTTGCTGTGCTCCATGCTGCAGCTTTAGAGATGTGCATTACTTGTAGTGCTGCTGTGCTCCATGCTGCAGCTTTAAAGATGTGCATTACTTGTAGTGCTGCTGTGCTCCATGCTGCAGCTTTAGAGATGTGCATTACTTGTAGTGCTGCTGTGCTCCATGCTGTAGCTTTAAAGATGTGCATTACTTGTAGTGCTGCTGTGCTCCATGCTGCAGCTTTAGAGATGTGCATTACTTGTAGTGCTGCTGTGCTCCATGCTGTAGCTTTAAAGATGTGCATTACTTGTAGTGCTGCTGTGCTCCATGCTGCAGCTTTAGAGATGTGCACTACTTGTAGTGCTGCTGAGCTGATTCTATGAACTTAGTCTTGAAACAAGGCTGGTTACTCAGTATGTAGACTCTGGCATTCAACTTTGGGCTGCTGTGCTGGACCCAGGAGAGAATTTGATGACTATCAACTTCCTGGACCAAGACTTCATCAGCAATATACTGTCAGTAGGAGCAGCTGAGTAGAGAAATGTTTGATTCGGACTTGGGAGAAAATAGGCTTCTCTTAAAAATCAAACACTGTTCTGCTCTCCTCCTCCCCTAACCATAGAATCATAATCATAAAATCAATCAGGCTGGCAGAGAGCTCCAAGCTCATCCAGCCCAACCTAGCACCCAGCCCTCAACAACCAACCAGACCATGGCACTAAGTGCCCCAGCCAGGCTTGGCTTCAACATCTCCAGCCACAGAGACTCCACCACCTCCCTGGGCAGCCCATTCCAATGCCAATCACTCTCTCTGACAACAACTTCCTCCTAACATCCAGCCTAGACCTCCCCTGCCACAACTTCACACTCTGTCCCCTGCTTCTGTTGCTGCTTGCCTGGCAGTAGAGCCCAACCCCACCTGGCTACAGCCTCCCTGCAGGTAGTTGTTTATTCTCTCAGATTCTTCCTTTCCATCTTAGAGATCTGCTCATCCTCATTGCTTGCTCTGACACTGTGCCAGTTTGAGCCTAGCTAGAATATTTTGCTGAGTAGAATTAGATGACAGGCTGTGAAAGGGAAACAATGCTGATGTCTACTTCACTCATAGGCTTGCTGAGATGGATAAGAACAAGAACACAAACAAATAACAGAGTTGCTGCCTGGGCTTTGTGGGCTGCACCTCTTTCTCTAACCTAACCTGCTGTCTGTGTGGCTAATTCACCTGCTCTCTAACCCCCCTGGCTGACCCTCTATCCCACCTGAAACATAAGGCAAGGTCTTGGGTAAGGTTGAGGGGTGAGAGGAGAGGTGGAAGGGTGGTTGAGAACCCCTCCTGGGGACTCAGGTTTCTAGGAGGGATGCTGTGTTTCTGTGTTACCTTTTAACTCTTCTATGTCTGTCTATAGCTGTACAGATTGTAACTCTCTGCTTGTCTCTTGTGCTAAGCTGTACATTCATTGAATTTCCAGAGCTGCTGAGTGTGGTCTGGGTGATCTTCTGAAGTGTGGGGGGGCATGGAACACCCAAACCATCACAGACAGCATCAGCCAGAAGACTAATGGGAAGCCAGAAAGCAGATAATGATGCACAGTCTTCTGGAAAGAAAAACCCAAACAAGTTTTCAGAACAGCTCAAGGCCTAGCAGATTGGGAGGCAGGCAGGCATGCTCTGGTGCAGAAGCCTGGGTCACTACTCTTGCCTTTTAACAGAGCACCTCTGCAATTTGATTCAAGGAGTCTTTTCCAAGCAGTGAGGCTCTGCATTAGGCACCAGACACAGAGAAACGGGGGTGGGTGCATGGAGAGGGAGGGGGGAAGGGAGAGAAAGTAATTTAGCATCTGGCCAAATGGATTGTGAGCATACAGAAGATGTTCTGCTGCTAAGACTTCTCTCTGTCTCCCTTCCCCTCTCTCTCTCTCTTTTATTAAAGGCCTAGGCAATTTAGAAGAGGAGGCTGCATACCCCACTTAATAGCATGGCTGTTAATCTTCTCGCCAGTCAGCTCCCAGCTCCAAGTATGGAGCAACACAAAAACCCCTCCTCCTGTCCTCAGCTGCAGTGAGGGAGTGACTGTCCTCAGGGGCTCCCAGCCTTCAAAAAAGCAAACCACACACCCCAACAAACAACCCAGCACAGCCCCACCACTGAAATAAATGCAGAACTGACTGGAGCTCCACCGCTGAGCAAAGGCAATAACAGGAGTCTGCTGCTGTCTAACCTGCCACAGAAATGAAACAATCAAAGCAGACAACAAAGGAAACTCCAGCAACATCCAGAGGCAAAAGCAGTTTGCTGTAATATATCCTGGCTTGGGGAACTATTTATAGCCAAACCCTTCTTCTTCTTCTGGTCTTTTTTTGAACAGGCACACACAATCTCTTTCTAATTTTGATTAAGAGAGGAGAAGGGGGAAAGGAAAAACCAGAAAAAAAAAAACCCAAAACAGCAGTCAAAGGCAGGCAAGGAAGAATGTGAAGAAGCAGCCTAAGCACACCTGGGCTGCCCAGGGAGGTGATGGAGTCACTGTCCCTGGAGGTCTTCAAGAAAAGACTGGATGAGACACTCAGTGCCATGGTCTGGTTGATTGGACAGGGCTGGGTGCTAGGTTGGACTGGCTGACCTTGGAGCTCTCTTCCAGCCTGGTTGATTCTATGATTATGGCTGGCACCCACACCAACACCAGAATGTCAGGCCACAGTTAGAGCATTCAGCTGGTAGGAATGACCCTATAGTTCTGCCCTGCAGACTATATGCAGTTTTAAGGCTAACACAACATGTCTGAGCTGCAGCAGCAGCATCACATCTAGCTCTGTTTCTGTATAAATGTCACCACATCTAACTTCAGAGAAGACATCTGAATTGCAGCTAGTTGCTTAGAATGCCTTTGTAAGCAAGTGGCTAATTCTTAGAATTGTAGAGTCAAGCAGATTGGAAGAGAGCTCCAAGCTCAGCCAGCCCAACCTAGCACCCAGCCCTCAACAAGCAACCAGACCATGGCACTAAGTGCCCCAGCCAGGCTTGGCTTGAACACCTCCAGGCACACAGACTCCACCACCTCCCTGGGCAGCCCATTCCAATGCCAATCACTCTGACAACAACTTCCTCCTAACATCCAGCCTAGACCTGCCCTGGCACAACTTGACACTCTGTGTCCCCTTGTTCTGTTGCTGCTTGCCTGGCAGCAGAGCCCAACCCCACCTGGCTACAGCCTCCCTGCAGGCAGCTGCAGACAGCAATGAGCTCTGCCCTGAGCCTCCTCTGCTGCAGGCTGCACACCCCCAGCTCCCTCAGCCTCTTCTCACAGGGTTTGTGTTCCAGGCCTCTCACCCCCTTAGGTGCAGTGTTTTCCTCTTCAGACTGCCATAGCCCAGGTTCATTACTGCTCTCCACAGCTGCTATGTGGTGACCTGCCTGCACCGAGCTCAGCTGTACAAATGCCATCCACTGTGGTTTGGCTGTTATTTGGTCCAGTTTCAGTAAGTGACATGGTTTGTATACTCTAGAACGACTATTCAAGAGGCTACAGCACTATCACAGATGTGATTTGAATCTTCTCCCAGGCCACCAGTGACAGAGTAAGATGACACAGATACTTCAGTTGATGCTGAGTTGCTGGAAGGTGTTTGGAGAAGGGCAGCAAGGCTGGGGAGGGGCCTGGAGCACAGCCCTGTGAGGAGAGGCTGAGGGAGCTGGGGGTGTGCAGCCTGCAGCAGAGGAGGCTCAGGGCAGAGCTCATTGCTGCCTGCAGCTGCCTGCAGGGAGGCTGTAGCCAGGTGGGGTTGGGCTCTGCTGCCAGGCAAGCAGCAATGGAAGAAGGGGACAGAGTGTCAAGCTGTGCCAGGGCAGGTCTAGGCTGGATGTTGTTAGGAAGTTGTTGTCAGAGAGAGTGATTGGCATTGGAATGGGCTGCCCAGGGGGGTGGTGGTGTTACTGTCCATGGAGGTGTTAAAAGGAAGCTGGGTGAGGCTCTTAGTGCCAAGGTTTAGTCAATTAGAAGGTGTTAGGTGCTAGGGTGGACTTGATCTCAAAGTTCTTTTCCAACCTGCTAAATTCTGTGATTCTGTGAATAATGCCAATCTGGATCTGACCAAAGAAATCTTCTTACCAAAAGAAAAATCTAAAATTCACTCATTACTGTCTCTACCCTGAGCACAAAGTTCCTGGACCAGAAAGGTTGGTGCTATCTAACCTGTATCCCTCACCTGGCCTCTACTCTCTAGAGAAGAACTTGCCTGTAGCTGCTGTTAGCATCTCCCACACTAAGCACACCTGCTTCTGGATTGCCATGCAGAGCTGTTTGACCACCTTCACTGAACAGATGAAGCACAGGGCCATAGAAGCAGTCAGGGTTGGAAGGGACCACAAGGAGCAGCCAGTTCCAAGCCCCCTGCCATGCCCAGGGACACCCTACCCTAGAGCAGGCTGCACACAGCCTCACACAGCCTGGCCTCAAACACCTCCAGGGATGAGGATTCCACCACCTCCCTGGGCAACCTGTTCCAGGCTCTCACCACCCCCATGGTGAAGGACTTCTTCCTAATATCCAACCTAAATCTATCCACTGGTCCTTCCTAATCCTAAATATAATCCTGCATGTACCCACTGTCCTTCCATATTCCTTCCTTCCTTCTGAATTCCTTCCTTCCCAACTCCTTCTTTCCCACACAATACTCTACCTGTAAAAGGAAGCTTCACTTCTCAGTGTGCACAGTTCTTACATTTAAAGCCTGCAGCAGTGAAAATTAGGATATTTTATAATCAACACCTTTTCCATTTTCTAGTACTATCACTCCCTGACAGCCTAAAATGTCCCTCCCCAGCTTTCTTGTAGTCCCCTTAAGATACTGAAAGGCCACAATAAAGTCACCTGGGAGCCTTCTCCTCTCCAGATTGCACAGCCCCAACTCCCTCAGTCTGTCTTAATAGCAGAGCAGCTCCAGCCTCATGGCCCTTCTCTGAACACCATCCAGCACATCCATATCCCTCTTGTAATAGGGGCTCCAGATCTGGGAGCATACATCTCTAAAGCAGGCACACTAGTTTTGCCTCCAGAATCAAAACCTGAAGTTCTGTCCTCTTCTGCCCTTAGGTGCAGAGGTCATAGGCTCACTAGCATGTAGTGGCTGCCAGCATAGTCACTACACAGTGAACCTTCAGTATAAATTCCTGTTAATTGGATAACAGCCCTGAGCAAAGCACACAGTTATTAAGGAACCTTAAAAGTAAGTTGGCAGCTTGGAGCCATCAGCCTCTTAAAATCTACCAGTCATCTCCTGGAAAGTTAGTTAAAGAAGAGAGAGCTTTCAGAAAAAGAAAAGAGGGGGGAAAAGACATTCCTGTTGTTGCTGGAAGCCTTGGCTGAGAGCCAAAGCACTGCAGTGCTTCCCTTGCTGCTGGGTGTAAAAATTGCTAGCCACAACTGTGTCACTCCTTGGGAGAGCTGTGTCTGTCAGAGGGTTCCAGAGAGTAACTGCACAGGCTTTCTAAGGTACACAGTCATGGTAGTTCAACAAGGACAAGTGCAGAGTCCTGCACCTGGGGAGGAGGAATAAACTGCACCGGCACAGGCTGAGAGGTGATCTGCTGGAGAGCAGCTCTGTGGAGAGGGACCTGGGAGTGCTGGTGGCTAACAAGTTACCCATGGCACAGCAATGTGCCCTTGTGGCCAAGAAGGCCAATGGGATCCTGGGGTGTATTAGGAGGATGTGTCCAGCAGATCAAGGGAGGTTCTCCTCCCCCTCTACTCTGCCCTGATGAGACCTCATCTTGACTACTGTGTTCAGTTTTGGGCTCCCCAGTTTCAGAGGGACAGGGATCTGCTGGAGAGGGTCCAGCAGAGGGCTGCAAGGATGATGAGGGGACCGGAGGGCATGGCTGATGAGGAGAGGCTGAGGGCCCTGGGGCTGCTTAGTCTGGAGAAGACTGAGAGGGGATTTGATCAATGTTTCTAAGTATCTGAGGGCTGCCAGGAGGGGTGGACAGGCTCTGCTCACTGCTCCCTGGGATAGGACAAGGAGCAGTGGGTGTAAGTTGCAGCAAAAGAGGTTCTGCCTCAACACAAGGGGGAACTTCTTTACTGTGAGGGTCCCAGAGTACTGGAACAGGCTGCCCAGAAAGGAGCTTCATTGCCCTTCTCTAAACACCTTCCAGCACCTCAACATCTCTCTTGATTTGAGGAGCCCAGAACTGGACACAGCACTCAAGCTGTGGCCTGAGCAGTGCTGAACACAGGGGCAGAAGAACCTCCCTTGTCCTGCTGCCCACACTGCTCCTGAGCCAGCCCAGGATGCCATTGGCTCTGCTGCCCACCTGGGCACTGCTGCCTCCTCTGCAGCTCCTCTCTCCCACCACCCCCAGGGCCCTCTCTGCCTGGCTGCTCTCAGCCACTCTGGCCCCAGCCTGTAGTGCTGCTTGGGGTTGTTGTGGCCAAAGTGCAGAACCCTGCACTTGGCCTTGTTCAGTCTCATCCCATTGGCGTCTGAAGTCAGCAAGCATCTGCTGAACCTCACATCCCTTCCCTCCCCTTCCCTCCCCTTCCCTCCCCTCCTCTCCCAGCTGTGTTTAAATTTAAACACCATTCCTGCTAAATGTTCAGCTACTCCTTGCTGTTAATTCCAGGCGCGGCTAAGAGAGCTCAGCTGGGCTCTGTTCCCCGTCGGGGGCCGGTAAGCAGTTTCCACTCACAGCTCACACACAGCTGAGCGATGTTCGGGGACCCCCTCGCTCCCCCAGCCCTGCGCCCCGCCAAGCGACATCAGCGCTGGGTAATGGGCTGTAAACGTGTCAGAACTGTGCCACCTAGTGACACCGCTGCCTCCTTCCTCCGCCCTAGCCACACTGATGGCACAACAGCAAGCCACAACGTAATTAGCGCTAATTGGGTTTCTGGGTAGCTGCCTGCCGCAGCAGCTCCCTGCTCAGCCGCTCCTGCAGGATGCTGCTCGGGACCGCCGAGCGCTTCGGCACCGACCTCTTTCCATTGTCTAACGCAATGTGGCACCGACTGCTGAAGTTTGCCTTGTCTTAGGGGTTTTGGGGGCTGTTTGTTTCTGGTTTGGTTTGGGTTCGGGTTTTTCTTTCTTAATGGGTTTTCTGCACATCGAAATGAACCTGAACTGCGTGAAGACCGCAGCGGGGAGCACTCTGCTGATGAAGTGTGCTGCCTACGGAGGGGAGTGGAACTAGATGATCTTTGAGGTCCCTTCCAACCTAACCATTCCATGAACTAAGCCATTAATGTGCCCAGGTGGGCAGCAGAGCCGATGGCATCCTGGGCTGGCTCAGGAGCAGTGTGGGCAGCAGGACAAGGGAGGTTCTTCTGCCTCTGTGCTCAGCACTGCTCAGGCCACACCTGGAGTGCTGTGTCCAGTTCTGGGCTCCTCCATTGCAGAGAGATGTTGAGAAGGGAAATGAAGCTGGGGAGAGGCCTGGAACACAAACCCTATGAGGAGAGGCTGAGGGAGCTGAGGGTGTGCAGCCAGGTGGGGTTGGGCTCTGCTGCCAGGCAAGCAGCAACAGAACGAAGGGGGACAGTCTCAAGCTGTGCCAGGGGAGGTCTAGGCTGGATGTTGTTAGGAAGTTGTTGTCAGAGAGAGTGATTGGCATTGGAATGGGCTGCCCAGGGAGGTGGTGGAGTCTGTGTGCCTGGAGGTGTTGAAGCCAAGCCTGGCTGGGGCACTTAGTGCCATGGTCTGGTTGCTTGGGCAGGGCTGGGTGCTAGGCTGGACTGGCTGAGCTTGGAGCTCTCTTCCAACCTGCTTGATTCTATGTCTCTGTGATCCTATGAATGAGTTAGAATATTGCTGCTTGGGTTGTATTTAGCTAAATGCAGACATTTCCACAGGAACTGCTCACCCTTGACTCTTTTTATAGCCATTGTAAAGCAATTGCCACTAATAAAAGTGATGCATCTTGGCTTAGAGTAGGTGTCTAAAGTAAGTCAGACGAATCAAACCTGCCAGAATCTCTTTTGTAAAGGAAATCCTGGCTTGGCATCTTTAAATTGCTCTTACTCTGGAAGTTTGGACAGATTTCCTATTCAAAATTTTCTGGGGCTTTACTTGTCAGAATTGCCAAAGCACCACATCTCCCAGACTTCACGTTGGAATGGCCAAGTTTCAGCCTCAAATAGTCTCATTCGAAAGATGATGTCTTACTGTGAAAGAATAAAACAGGCATTTACTGAATTAAAAAGTGACAGAATCACAGAATCATAGAAGCAAGCAGGTTGGAAGAGACCTCCAAGCTCAGCCAGTCCAACCTAGCACCCAGCCTTAGACAATCAACCAGACCATGGCACTAAGTGCCCCAGCCAGGCTTGGTTTCAACACCTCCAGGCACAGAGACTCCACCACCTCCCTGGGCAGCCCATTCCAATGCCAATCACTCTCTCTTCATCTTGAGGCTGTGTCCCCTTCTTCTGCTGCTGCTTGCCTGGCAGAAGAGATCAACCCCACCTGGCTACAGCCTCCCTTCAGGTAGTTGTAGCCAACAATGAGGTCTGTCCTGAGCTTCCTCTTCTCCAGCCTCCTCTTCCCAGGGAAAGCAATGGGGAAGGGAAGGGAAGGGAAGGGAAGGGAAGGGAAGGGAAGGGAAGGGAAGGGAAGGGAAGGGAAGGGAAGGGAAGGGAAGGGAAGGGAAGGGAAGGGAAGGGAAGGGAAGAGAAGGGAAGGGAAGGGAAGGGAAGGGAAGGGAAGGGAAGGGAAGGGAAGGGAAGGGAAGGGAAGGGAAGGGAAGGGAAGGGAAGGGAAGGGAAGGGAAGGGAAGGGAAGGGAAGGGAAGGGAAGGGAAGGGAAGGGAAGGGAAGGGAAGGGAAGGGAAGGGAAGGGAAGGGAAGGGAAGGGAAGGGAAGGGAAGGGAAGGGAAGGGAAGGGAAGGGAAGGGAAGGGAAGGGAAGGGAAGGGAAGGGAAGGGAAGGGAAGGGAAGGGAAGGGAAGGGAAGGGAAGGGAAGGGAAGGGAAGGGAAGGGAAGGGAAGGGAAGGGAAGGGAAGGGAAGGGAAGGGAAGGGAAGGGAAGGGAAGGGAAGGGAAGGGAAGGGAAGGGAAGGGAAGGGAAGGGAAGGGAAGGGAAGGGAAGGGAAGGGAAGGGAAGGGAAGGGAAGGGAAGGGAAGGGAAGGGAAGGGAAGGGAAGGGAAGGGAAGGGAAGGGAAGGGAAGGGAAGGGAAGGGAAGGGAAGGGAAGAGAAGAGAAGAGAAGAGAAGAGAAGAGAAGAGAAGAGAAGAGAAGAGAAGAGAAGAGAAGAGAAGAGAAGAGAAGAGAAGAGAAGAGAAGAGAAGAGAAGAGAAGAGAAGAGAAGAGAGAAGAGGAAGGAAAAGGAAGGGTGAAGGTCAGTCGGAAAGGAGCTACAGTGCTCATCTAACTCCACTCTTTGACCACTTCAGAGTTAACCAAATGTTAAAGCTCATTGCTTAGGATATGGTCCTCTTAACCACTAACAGCCTGGGGGCATTTTCCATACCTCTAGGAAGCCTACTACAGTGTCTGGCTACCCTCTCAGTGATCAAATGCTTCCTAATATCCAGTCAAAAACTCTGCTGGTGCAGCTTCGACTCATCCCCACATGTCCTATCACTGGATCACACTGAACCTCAGGCTGCTCTGCTTCTTCCCAGCCTACAGCCATGTGTTATGATGTTCATTACTAACTCTTTGAGCCTGCTGTTTCAGTCATATTTCAACCAGCAGTTCAACAGTCTGTCTGTTCAGCCTGCATTTCCTCAACTTCCTGGCAAGGATGTGGGAGAGGGTAGCAAAAGCCTTACTAGAACAAATTGTATCCTCTGTTCTTTCTGTATAACCTCTCCTAAAGAAAGCAATCAAAATGTTCAAATATTTGTCTCTGCTAAATCCACATTGACTGCTCTGAATCCCTTCTTGTCCCTGATGTGTTTGGAGATGGCTTGGAAGTGCTGCATGACCTTTCCAGAGCATACAGATCGGACTGGGTTCAGCTCCTCCTTCACTTCTTTCTTGAGGATGTGGAACACTTCAGCCTTTTTCACTGCCCATCACTTCTTGAGAGCCAGACATGTTGCTGAATGATAGAAGAAGGCCTCACCCACCCACATCAAGTAACACTTTCAGTATCTTCAAGTGTATCCTCTCTGGTCCACTGGATTTGGTAGCACAGATGTTCTCCAAGTTGTGCCTTCTCTGCTCCTTCCTTTCTCTTGGTTGCACCTCTCCCTACCAAGTGCTGCCAATGCACACAGAGGTTTGGAACAGTGTTTGCTTGTGAAAACTGATACAGAGAAGGCATTGCACACTTCAGCTGACTGTCAGGTTGTCTCCTGCACCTAGCAGTGGACTTGCATTTTCCCTGTACTTCCTTCTGCTACTTGCACACCTGTGGACTCCATTCTTGCCTTGGTTATTCTTCTGTCTTGGAGGCAGTTGGGATATGATCTTTCTCCTTCATCATCTTGAGTACTGCCTTCAGTTTTAGGCTCCCCAGTTTAAGAGGGACAGGGATCTGCTGGAGAAGGTCCAGTGGAGGGCTACAAGGATGATGAGGGAACTGGAGGGCGTGGCTGGTGAGGAGAGGCTGAGGGACCTGGGGCTGCTCAGTCTGGAGAAGAGAAGACTGAGAGGGGATTTAATAAATGTTTATAAATATCTGAGGGCTGGGGGGCAGGCTGGGGACAGGCTCTGCTCACTGCTCCCTGGGATAGGACAAGCAGCAATGGATGGAAGTTGCAGCACAGGAGGTTCCAGCTCAGCACAAGGGGGAACTTCTTGACTGGAAGGGTCCCAGAGCCCTGGCAGAGGCTGTGGAGTCTCCTTCTCTGGAGCCTTTCAAGGCTTGTCTGGATGCATTCCTGTGTGGCCTGAGCTGGACTGTATGGTCCTGCTCTGGCAGGGGGATTGGAAGCTCTTTGGGTCCCTTCCAACCCCTGACATCCTGTGAGCCTGTTGATCCCTAAGAGCCCAAGCAAAGCTTCTATGCTGCTCCTTTGTTTCTCTTCCTTATTTGCACTTTATATATGCTGTCTTTCAACAGTTTAGATCATCAGGGAGTTCCTTGATTACTCAAGCAGACCTGGTGAAGTTCTTGCTCTTTCTGCACAAACAGAGCATTTATTGCAGAGCTCTTGGGTAAGTTTTCCTTAAAAGTATATCAGCTCTCCACAGCACTTTCCCCTTTTCTGCCCACTTTGAGGGGCTTCTGCAAGCAGTTTCCACTCATAGAATCAAAGAATCATAGAATCAAGCAGGTTGGAAGAGACTTCCAAGATCATCCAGTCAAACCTAGCACCCAGCCCTATCCATCACCTCTCCAAAAGCTCACTGATCTGATTCTGCAATCACTACCCCAAGCCTGCCTTCATGTTCTGCAGCCTTGCTGTGTCACCACTGTCCAAACTACCATCTATGGCCACGTTCACCACCAGTTCTTTCCTGCTGATGAAGAGCAGGACTAGAAGAGCACTGACCTTTGATTGTCCTTTCTGGTATTTTGAGCACAAAATGTCCTACCCAAGGCCAACCAGAACCAAGAATCATCTCTATTTTATTTTTTTAATGTCTTTGCTGTCTTAAACAAAAATGTTCTATAAATACATGCAGCAATGAGGAAATTGGAGGCCTCTGAAGACATGGTAACACCTTTGTGCTTTATTTACTGGAGGAAATGGTTAAAGAGCATCATATCTTACTTAAAGAGCATCATATCTTACTTAAAGAGCATCATATCTTACTTGGGGAAAAAATAGCTGTACATTTGCCAAGGTCAGCAAGATGTAAAGAGATCTGCTGAGGGCTGTGTTCTCCTCTCTGATCCATTCTGCCAATTTCCACTCCATACAGAATCACAGAATCATAGAATCAAGCAGGTTGGAAGAGACCTCCAAGCTCAGCCAGTCCAACCTAGCACCCAGCCCTCAACAATCAACCAGACCATGGCACTAAGTGCCCCAGCCAGGCTTGGCTTCAACACCTCCAGGGACTGTGACTCCACCACCTCCCTGGGTAGCCCATTCCAATGCCAATCACTCTCTCTGCCAGGAACTTCCTCCTAACATCCAGCCTAGACCTCCCCTGGCACAACCTGAGACTGTGTCCCCTTGTTCTGTTGCTGCTTGCCTGCAGAAGAGCCCAACCCCCACCTGGCTACAACCTCTGTTCAGTGTGGTTATATCTTTTAGTGTGGAATAGAGAGGAATGGAAAGCAATAGAGCAGAACAGAGCAGAATGAATTCTATGATTCTATGAATGGAATGGAAAGAAATACAAGAAAAAGGAAGTGAAGAGGAGAGGGAGAGGGAGATGGAAAGGGGAGTTTTATTGGAACCGATGATTTAGTTCAGCTGCACTTGGACTCGATTTTAGCTACTCCTGTGCATTCCAAAATCCTGCTGTTTTCTCCCCATCCTTAGCTCTCAGCCTCTTGCTTGCCCTTTTCTCCAGACCTTTCAGCTTGTTTTTTTTCCTTTTCCAAGCTTTCTCTCTCCACGAGAGGTCTAGGCTGGATGTTAGGAGGAAGTTGTTGTTAGAGAGAGTGATTGGCATTGGAATGGGCTGCCCAGGGAGGTGGTGGAGTCTGTGTGCCTGGAGGTGTTGCAGCCAAGCCTGGCTGGGGCACTTAGTGCCATGGTCTGGTTGCTTGTTGAGGGCTGGGTGCTGAGCTTGGAGGTCTCTTCCAATCTGGTTGAGTCTATGATTCTATGATCTTTTCTTCTCCTTTCAAACACACTTTGCTTTCTCCTGCATCTCTCCTCAAACCTATCCCTTCTTCTACCATCAGCATGACAATTTAAAGCCCATGTTGGTATTTATTCTGATTCCATATACTGCATATATATATGCAAATACATAGTGCTGTGTGAGCAGTGCTCACTCATTGGAAACTGACTGTCCTGCCCCGGCCATTGGCAACTGGTGACCTAGGAGCTGGTTTATGCTCTTAAAGGGTTTTCAAGTTTGGGGTTTTTTTTTACTTAATTAGCTCTTGTTTGGTAGTGAGCTGCTGCTGAGAGCTCAGGGGCAGCCCAAGACAGTCACAAACATGGCAGGTCTCCGAGGTGCCAGAGGCTGGGAGGATGCTGATGGCAGCAGCTGTAATTCGGTTGGGATTCTGGTGTTTAACTCCTCGTCCTGCTTCTCAGCAGTGCCAAGGATCTCACTTCACAGTGGGATTTCTTCTTTGTCAGAGTCTGAAGCCCAAACGAAAGTTGAGATCCACCACCCCAAACACTGAGCAATCTGTGGTGAAAGTAAGGCCCTGCCATGAGCAATTTACCCTCATTCAGCACATTAAATCCTTTGCCAGCTTAGATGAAGGAGTGGTAGAGCTTTCCCAGAAAATGAGGAGGCAGGAGCACTGTCTGAAGTCTTTTACTGTCTCTTCTCAAGGCTCTCCCTCCCAAAAGGGGTTGAATCAGAGGCTATGACAACTCCACAGCCCCAGACAGAGTGGCTGCAGTTCACATGGGGAGCGAAGGGGAGCAGGAGGTGCTATTTACACGTCGAAACAACTGATGTGAACATTCCTCTGACTACTTCAAAGGAGCTTCTCATTATCTTTCTTATTAACTGCTCCTGTGTTGCTAAGAGGGGGAGGGGGCAGGATAATTGGAGGAATTATGGTTAAACTTTACAAACAGTGCAAGCATGAAGCCCATCGTTCTAAGAAGTGCTATCTTCTCTATCTAATAGATCTTAACTGATGCCTGCTGTCATTAAGTTTAATTTAAGAAACTCCCCCTAGAGATGTTTTCTGAATCAATTGGAGACATGTTCCCAAGCAAGTTTGGAAATATTGCATTTACCTACATCCTCACCACTGAACCAGGTGCAGCAGAGCAGAATATGCCACTTGGCCATCTTGCCTTTCATGCTAAAAGAAACTGAGAGCTTTTCTTCAGGCAATGTATTAAAATATCATAGAGTCATAGAATCAGGCAGGGCTGGAAGGGACCACAAGGAGCAGCCAGTCCCAACCCCCCTGCCATGCCCAGGGACACCCTACCCTAGAGCAGGCTGCACACAGCCTCACACAGCCTGGCCTCAAACACCTCCAGCCATGGAGGGGGCCTCAACCACCTCCCTGGGCAACCCAGTCCAGCCTCTCACCACTCTCCTGCTCAACAACTTCCTCCTCACCTCCACTCTCACTCTCCCCACCTCCAGCTTTGCTCCATTCCCCCCACTCCTGACACTCCCTCACAGCCTCAAAAGTCCCTCCCCAGATTTTTTGTAGCCCCCTTCAGATGCTGGAAGGCCACAAGAAGGTCCCCTGGGAGCCTCCTCTGCTCCAGCCTGCACAGTCCCAACTCTTTCAGTCTGTGCTCACAGCAGAGCTGCTGCAGCCTCTGAGCATCCTCCTGGCCCTGCTCTGGACACACTCCTGCATCTCCACATCCCTCTTGTCCCAGAGGCTCCAGAACTGTACCCAGGACTGCAGGTGTGATCTCAGCAGAGCACAGCAGAGGGGTGAGCAGGTTTTCATCTGTATCTGGGCAGGGGGGGAATAATTCTTTTAAAAAGGCATTTAGTTGCTAAGCTCCAATCCTAGCATGAGCTACACAAGCAGAAATATAAGATTTAAAAAAAGAACCAGCACGGTTTTAATTGAATTTTCTGATAGTTTGTTTGTTGATTCAGTTTTCTGGTAGTTTGAGGGTTTTGGGTTGGGTTTTTTGGTTGGTTTTTGTTGTTTTTTTTTTGTTTGTTTGTTTTTTGTTTTTTTTGGAAGAAAGAGTGAGATGTTCACAGAATCACAGATATCAGGGGTTGGAAGGGCCAAGACAGAAACTGGCATCATAGAATCACAGAATCAAGCAGGTTGAAAGAGACCTCCAAGCTCAGCCAGCCCAACCTAGCACCCAGCCCTCAACAAGCAACCAGACCATGGCACTAAGTGCCCCAGCCAGGCTTGGCTTCAACACCTCCAGGCACACAGACTCCACCACCTCCCTGGGCAGCCCATTCCAATGCCAATCACTCTCTCTGACAACAACTTCCTCCTAACATCCAGCCTAGACCTCCCCTGGCACAGCTTGAGGCTGTGTCCCCTTCTTCTGTTGCTGGTTGCCTGGCAGCAGAGCCCAACCCCACCTGGCTACAGCTTCCCTGCAGGCAGCTGCAGGCAGCAATGAGCTCTGCCCTGAGCCTCCTCTGCTGCAGGCTGCACACCCCCAGCTCCCTCAGCCTCTCCTCACAGGGCTCTGCTCCAGGACCCTCCCCAGCCTTGCTGCCCTTCTCTGGACACCTTCCAGCACCTCAACATCTCTCTGCAATGGAGGAGCACAGAACTGGAAACAGCACTCAAGGGGTGGCCTGAGCAGTGCTGAGCACAGGGGCAGAAGAGCCTCCCTTGTCCTGCTGCCCACACTGCTCCTGAGCCAGCCCAGGATGCCATTGGCTCTGCTGCCCACCTGGGCACACTGATTGTTTCCAAAAGTTTGGAGGACTCAGTAATAGCTTTCCCTGTAGCTGGCAAAATAACAACTTTATACTGCTCTGGTATTCAAAGCTGACCTCTGTAAAATCAGAAAGAGGGCATGAAGGTGTCCTACATCCATTGTCACTGTTTAAAGTTCAGTTCTGACAATGGATGTGCCCAGCTCTTTGTGTGGATACAAGAAAAACAGCTCTAACTGGTTTTAAACTCTGTAAGACTTTCCCTCTGTGAGTTCCTTTAGTCAAGGAACAACTGAGAATGAAAACTTGAGATCAGATTTTGCTGTACCTGTTCATGTCTAATCCTATCTTTACTCCTCAGTGTTTGTACTACTAGTGTAACCATGACTAGTGTGTTCTACTAGTGTAACCATGACTAGTGTGTTCTACTCATGTAACCATGACCAAGGCTCCCAGAGCACTGGCACAGGCTGCCCAGGGTGGTCGTGGAGTCTCCTTCTCTGGAGTCTTTCAAGGCCTGTCTGGATGTGTTCCTCTGTGATCTGTGTTAGATAGCATTGTCCTGCTCTGGCAGGGGGTTGGACTTCATGATCTCCTTGGGTCCCTTCCAACCCCTAACATCCCATGACTGGAATAGCAGTGAAAGCAGACAAACTACCTCTGCCACTGCAAAAAGGAAGGAGTACTCTGATGCAGCTGGCTTTGGCATCTGTGCTGAACTCTGTTGGAGATGACTTTTGTAGCTCACTGTGACCTTGCTCCCTATGAAAACATCACCCATTTGAATCCATGCTCATCCAATCCCCTCACTGTGTGCCATGCCCTGGAAACATGATGCCACCTAACCCTCTGCATCATATATATATACATGGGCAAGAGCTGGGCTGCTTTGGTGGTGAGGACTGACATTTGAAACAACACAGAAAAGAAAACAAATAAGTGGACACAAGAACAGTCCAATAAAACCCCAGCTTTGATCTGTTGATTTTTGTGGCTTTGCTTTTGTTAGCTGAGCTCTGTAGGCTGCAAGAAGAGTTGGGCTGAGCCCAGGAGAGCTCAGAGTCAGCAGGAAAGAGGGCAGCTGCCCAGGGTTGCTTCATCACCTGATTAAGGTGCTTTTGGTAGCCAGAGAAAGCAATTTTCATACGAGTTTATTTCCATTCCAGAAATGCCACTGTGCCACAAGGGGGTAGGGGTGTTCTGCTTAAAACCTTGCAATGTATGCCTGCAGACCCAGGGTTGCACTGAAAACCAGTGCTGAGCATCAGGGAAAGCAGCACAGATTGAATCTGCACAGGCATTTTCTCTACCACCTGCATTTCAACTATTGCTTTCCTCATCATTAACATCTGTTCAAAGACACCAGCCTGAGCAGCAAGGGCAACATTACTTAAGAGACGTCTGTCTTGCAGCATAGTGTGTTTCTGGGGATGGTTCTGCAGGTGGAGAATGGGTTACCTCCCAGGAGAGAAGATTTGGTTACAAGGAGCACCTTTCATTCATTTGAAGAGATTGCCAAAGGCTTGGCAGCATCAAAATGGACACGACTGGATCTCACCAGGGGCAAGTGCCCCTCAAGCATGCAAAGCTAAAATAACACTGGTGGGGTTGCTGGCATGAGCAGTCACTGCTCCACTGAGAAAAGGCACCAGGAGAAGGACAGCAAGGTAAAAACCCATGGCTGACCCCTGAAGAACATAGTCCAGAGGAGAATGCAAGCATGCTTTCTCTTAGCCCTTCTGGTAAGAGGAACATTTGCATTAATGACTTATCAACTTATTGTTATTATCATTACTGTTGTTGTTGTTGATTCCAATATGAGCCTGCCAAAATCCTGGACATAGAATCATAGAATCAAGCAGGTTGGAAGAGACCTCCAAGCTCAGCCAGCCCAACCTAGCACCCAGCCCTAGACAATCAAACAGACCATGGCACTAAGTGCCCCAGCCAGCCTTGGCTTCAACACCTCCAGGCACACAGACTCCACCACCTCCCTGGGCAGCCCATTCCAATGCCAATCACTCTCTCTGCCAGGAATTTCCTCCTCACATCCATCCGAGACCTCCTCTGGCACTACTTGACACTCTGTGTTCCCTTGTTCTGTTGCTGCCTGCCTGGCAGCAGAGCCCAACCCCACCTGCCTACAGCCT